>NC_080065.1:176236394-176574899 GCF_949987535.1 Balaenoptera acutorostrata
TCACCTCATCCTCCGTCTTCTGCTTCTTGGCTACTATTCCCGTCTTGAGGGCTAGTTTGTTCCCGCCTCTGCGCTTGCCCACCTGGGTGAAGGGACAGAAGACTGCAACGGTTACAGGAGCCGGGGCCCGCCCTTGGCGGCGCTGAGGCCCACTACACCTTCCTAGCCCGGCCCGGTGGCCCGTCCCGACGCCGCGCCCAGCTCCACCAGCCGGCCGACCTGCGCAGCAATCAGAGAGGAGCACACGCGACTCAGCGCCTGCCCTGGGCCCATGATGCCCAGGCAGTCCTGGGCCCCCGGGCTGCCCTCCCAGGGAGAGAAAAGAATTCCCACATCGGTGGGGACGAGTGCTGTCCTCACCCTCCCCTAGTAGGAACCACACAGGCAGCAACAGCTCCCTTTATTGAGCACTTACTGTATGCTAAGCCCTGTGCCAAGTGCTTTGGATATACTATCTCCTTCCACTTTCACAGTCACCTTACAATGAAGGTTACGATCCCCATTGTAAAGATGAGGAAACATCTCTGAAAAGGAGAAGCCTGTACCCTGGATCATGCCGACAGCAAACAGTGGAGCTGGATTCAGGGTCAGGTGTGTCTAGGCCACAGAGCAGCATTCTTAACCACCAAGCGACACTGTTCCCCTACACGTAACCGGGCCTGGCCTCTTCGAGGGTGCTCCTGCAAATGGCCCCTTGATGAACAAATGAAACAGGCAGTGACAACTACTGCTATTCTCACTCACAGAGGGGCACTCGGCCTCCACCCAGTTCTCACACCAGCCCAGGTCCTGCCACTTCCCCTTCCTCAAACATAAGTCTTACTCTGAACTTTCATCCTGGTCCTCTGTTTTCTCCCACAGACTTGAGGGTTTCTTGTGCCCCAGGGGCTGCAACAGGCTTTACAGACATCCCATCCCTATCCCTCAGCCAGGCATTAAGTGACCTGCGCTGCTGGGACTATTCTCACACTCATTTTTGACGGATGAAGAAACTTGACCCCCAGTTCGTTACTCTCACACCACACTTTGTTCTCCACACCACAGGAATTTGCTCTCAACACCAGAGAAAAAGCAAGCTCAGAGTTGACAATCAATATAGGTACCATTTCTTTGGCCTAGAGTTTCTCAATCGCATATATTAGTGACATTTTGAACTGGATCATTTTTGTTGGGGAGGGGGAGGAGACGGTTGTTCTGCGCATTGTAGGATGTTGAGCACCATTCCTGCCCTCTACTCATAAATGTAAACAGCACTCCCTCCCCCAGTCTGACAACCAAAATGTCTCCAGACTTTGCCAAATGTGGGGATGATGTGAGGGGAATCGGCCCCAGTTGAGAACCACTGGTTTAGCCCTTCCTATAAGAAAGGCCCAGTGCTAATCACATCAGAAGATGCGATGATGCCCATTTTTGCAAGCAGGGAAAATGAGGTTAGGCCAGATCAGACGCCCCAGGAAAGCAGAGATGCCTGTCATAATCAACACAGCATACCCATCACCTAGCACACTGCCCAGCACAAGGTAAGGTGCTCAATAAATGGACACTGGACGAATGAGACTCAGGTAAGTCAAGCAAATCTCCTAGGGTCACACAGTAAGCAGTCTGAGTCTCTCATCCACACAGCTCAGACTCCAGACTTGACTATGCCCCCCATCCCCATAGTGGGAGATGGTCCCAGTATCCAAAGTTCGGGATTCCACTCAAACAGGAATCCTGGTATCCTGGTTTCCCCATCCTCGGAGCGCTGTTTCCAATGGAATTCCCCCCAGCTCCCAGTTCTTGCGGGCATACTGCGGGGGTCCCCACCTCCGCCCCCAGACCTCTCTCGTCGAGAATCCAGTTTCCGAATCCTCAGCGGGTGACCCGGACGGCTCCCTCATCGGGGTCGGAGGGTGGACCTGGATCCCGATCCCCTTTCTCGAGCCCGATTCCCCCTGCCAAGGAAGGCCCTGGCGCCCGCCCCCACCCCCGCGGCTCCTTACGAAGCTGAGCGTGGGGCCCGGGCCGCCCTTCCTCTTCGGATCCCCGGGACCCGCGGCGGCGGCGGTGGCCGGCTGGTCGGGTCGCTGCGGGCCCGGGGGCGGCTCCTCCTGCCGCTGCCGCTGCTCCTCCTCCATCTTCCGCTTGAACAGCTCCAGGAAGCTGCCGTCGTTGGCGAACAAGTTCACGCCGCCCGACACCGGGCTCGAACCCGCGCCCGACACTTCATCATCCCCGCTCTCGGGCGACGTCCCGGGCCCGGACTCAGCCCATCGGCTCCCGCCGCCGCCGCCACCCGCGGGGCCCGGCGCCTCCCGGCCCGGAGGTTCCGCCCGTCTCCCTCGGGCAGCCATTTTGTCGCCAGGTACCTCGCAAAGGATTCCGGGAAGGCCGCTCCGGGCCCGCGCTTGGCGCCAGACTTGCCTCGTCCCGGGCAATGCATGCCGGGAAGACCTGTCTGGCCCTCAGGCATCCGCAGTGGAGGCGGGGCATGAGGGGCGGGGTGAATGAGGAGTAAGGTTTGTCGCTGCGCGCCGGCGGGCAGACGCCCCGCCCCGCGGATCGTTATAGCCCTGCTAGACTCCCGCAGACGTTACGCAGAGATGGTCTCTTCCGGAATGAGACTATTGTCCGCGCCTGGGGCTGTAGCTGGCTCTCGGAGTGAGGTTCCCGCTTGGGACTTGGGGGCGTATTAGCTTTTCGGGGCTAGAATCCCCTTCTGGCACCAGGGATAATCTCAGTGAGGGGTGGGACCTCGCCTGAGGCTGTGTGTTCAGCTGACACCTCGGAAGCTGGGTCCCTAACTAGGACTAACTAGAGGGCATATCTAGCCTGGGACCCCAGAATAGAAATGGGGGTGTCTCTGGATTGGGTACCTGTCTCTGGGGTGAAACTTTTATTTGGGAATAGAGACACAGCTGACTCCAAGGAGCTGGGGTCCCCATTTGAAAGTCAGGGTATTATTTTATGTGCTAGAGTACTCAAATGAAACCGCGGATATTCCTAGGCTGGAGTCTCTATCTAAGAGTGTCCGCTAAGGGCCTGGGACCCAGCCTGTATTCCTGCCCAGGGCAGAGTTTCAAACAGAGAATTGCCTGAACTGGAATTTCCCCTCGGACAGAGAGCAAACTGGAAGGAGGTTTTCGGGAACAGGGTCCCTTCTACGACAAGGAGCGCAGTTGCAAGTGTTGTCCCTGCCCTGTCCTGTCCTGCACGGGGGCTCAGGGCTCACTGGACAAGGACCTGCGGACCTCGCCCACAACTGGAGTCGTCCTCCCTTTAACCCACTAGCAGCCCCAGGACCTTCTCCAGCCAACTAATCGGTTCGTTTATAATTGGTTTGCGTCAGGAGCGCGGTGGCTCCCAGCCAATTGAATAACAGAAGAGACGGACCTGAGGCGGTGTTGGGACCCAGGTTGGAGAATGGGGGGGCGGGGGGGGGGGGAAATGATCGACATGAAGTTGAGCCTATGGAGTCAGGTCAGGGTGGACCTCGGATCTAACTTCTTGAAAAAGGTATGCAACGGGTGTTTGGCCGGTTGCTAAGGAGAGGTTGGCGGCTACCGGGACCTGAGAGTGATTGGTAAAAGTAAGAGAAGATGTAGCCAATGAAAGGAGCGCTGCAAGACTTAGGGGCCAATCAGTAAAGGGGAGTAACCTGGGATGTACCAATATGTTAATTAGGCAGGGGGAGTCTTTGAAGAAAATATAGACAAGAGGCTGACAAGCCGAACCTTGGAAGGGGAAGACGTTGGAAATATAGCTTCTATTAGCTCCTAAAAGTTAGGCCATGGGAAAATTAATTCAATCTTCTGGCCTTGATGGGGTTGTGATAGGAAATTTCCCCTGTAGGTGCTTTGCATGGTGCGCTCCGCTTGATCACGTGAGCCGGTTCCAAGATGGCGGCGGGGGTGGCCGGGTGGGGGGTTGAGGCAGAGGAGTTCGAAGATGCCCCTGATGTGGAGCCGCTGGAGCCCACGCTTAGCAACATCATCGAGCAGCGCAGCCTTAAGTGGATCTTCGTCGGGGGCAAGGGTGGTGTTGGAAAGACCACCTGCAGGTACGGAGGCTGCGGTGGTGGCCGGGAAAACGGGTGGGATGTACCACAGGGCGAAGGGGAGGCCAAGGACCGCGTCTTCCACCACCAGACGGGCAGGAGGGCTGGGCCGGGGCCTTCCGGGTTGTACTCTTCGGAAGTTATCTGGAGCAAATGGAAGCTACCTCCTGAATGGAGGCCTGGCACCCTCTGCGTTGGACCATCCCTGTTCAAGGGCTGAACCACACTGGATCCAGCGCACGGGAGCCGGGAGAGCGTTTAGATGTCCCAATCAGCTAGACTGTACCACAGTGAGCCCAGAGTAGGGGGAGGGGCACCGGGGCAAACTATCCTAGTCTGGTGAACCTTGCCATTCTATGCCCACGTGGGGGTGGGGGTGGAAGGCGGGAGAGAGGGCACATGATCAGACTACCCATTCAGCTGGGAAGAGGGGGAGGGGTCCCCGGGGCAAATTACCCTGGACAAGTGGACTGAACCATCGAATTTAGCAGGAGGTGCAAAGGACCCCTTAGCTTAGCGTTGAGGGAGGGGACACAGGGTCAAGTTGGCTGGATAGCTGGACCATGTTACTTTGTGCCAGCAAGGAAGCAGGCATCAGGCGGGACGGACACATTCAGCTGAACCTTACCACTATATAGCCAGCTGGAGGGCTCAGTAGGTGAGGTCTGAGAGGGTTCCTCTGCAGGGATTGAGGCTTGATCCCACAGTCATCCGTACTCTTCTCTCAAGGCCCTTGCTGATCCAGGTCCCCTGCTCCTGGGACCCTTCTTCTCCCCATGCAGACCTAAGGAGCAGAGCCTAACCTTTCACTTACCACCTTTTGGCCTTTGCCCAGCTGCAGCTTAGCAGTCCAGCTATCCAAGGGGCGGGAGAGTGTTCTGATCATCTCCACTGACCCAGCCCACAACATCTCCGATGCATTTGACCAGAAGTTCTCCAAGGTGCCTACCAAGGTCAAAGGCTATGACAACCTCTTCGCCATGGTGAGTGCAGCAGGGCTCAGCCCCGTCCCCCCGCACCTTCAGGCCTTTCCTGTGAACACCCACCATCAGCTACCATGTCCTGCCCATTCTCCATCCTCTGTCTCTCCACTTTCACTCCTTCTTCAACATACCCACAGGGGAACGAGTGAGGAACGTTTGTGGAGCAGAAAGGAGGCCAGAGTGACTGGAGCTTAGTGAGCAAGGAAGGAGGGGAGACATCAATCAGGACCACATGGTGTAGGACCTTGCAGCCCACTGAGATCAGTTTAGCTTTGTTTCCAAGTTAATGGGAAGCTGTTTGTTTTAAGCAGAGTAACGTCATGGCCAAATTCGTTTTCCAAAAAGTTCCCTGTAGCTCTCATCCAGAAATTGGATTGTAAGTCAAGGATGGAAACAAGGAGACTGGGGCAGTGACCAGGCTATGAATGGTGGTAGCCCAAAATTAGGAGGAGGGGAGAGAAGTGGTCAAATTTGGGATGTATTTTGGAATTAAAGCAAGTTAACTGCTTGGTTGTAATGGGTGAGGGAAAGAAATGAATTAAGTATAAGTACATGTCTTAGTTGGCTCTCTGGGCAGCTGAGGTGGGGAAGACTGTGAGAGGAGCAGGTTTAGAAGGCCAAAAGTCAGGAATTTTATTTGGCCACAGTGAGACCAAGGTGCCCACTGGTCATCCAAGTAGAGACATCAGGACAGCAGCTTAGTTATGTGAACCTAGAGCTCAGAGGAGGTTGGTGTTGATTTGAGAGTCATTGTCCCAAGGGTGGTGTTTAAAGCTGTGTGAGTGGAGGAACACGTGAAAGAATAGAGAGGCCCAGAAACAACCCCGGGGGCACATCAGCATTTAGGATCCAGCAGAGGAGAAGGAAGAACCATTGAAAGAGGCCAAGAAGGAGCCACAGGTGAGATGGGAGGAAAGCCAGAGAGTGTGGGCTCCTAAGCTCCAGGAGGACAAAGGGACTTGGGCAGAAAGATTGTCAGCTCTAGCAGGCACGTCAGTTTTAAGCAGATCACCCTGGGAATGGGGGCAGAAGCCTGCCTGGAATGGGTGAGCTGAGGTGGACACAGTGATCACCATGATGGGAGCAGAGAAATGAGCATGGCCATCCCTGGAGGGGGAAGGGAATGAGGGTTAAGGAAGGCTTTTCTGAGGAAGGAGGTGCTAGAGCATGTTTGTTTGCTGCTGCACATACTTCAGGGAATTCCCTGGCGGTCCAGTGGTTAGGACCCTGGGCTCTCCCTGCCAAGGGCCCAGGTTCAATCCCTGGTCAGGGAACTTAAGATCCCACAAGCTGCGCAGTGCAGCCAGAAAAAAAAAAAAAAAAGCTTCAACTGGGAGGGACAAGTGATGTTGCAGGAAGGAGTAAGGATACCGGCTGAGGACGGGCCTCAGGCAGGCGTGAGCTCGCTCCAGCGCACAGACCCAGGACTTGGGCTCTGCCAGGACCAGGGGCTTAGAAGGAATCTGGGGGGACTGGGGCGTTTCCTGGGGGGAAATGAGGGTGTTGGCAGCCAGTGGCTTCGCTTTCTCACTGAGGCACAGGCAAGGCACAGGCCTCAGCAGAGGGTGAGGGACACACGGGCCAGAAGGGGTTTGAGGAGGGAGAAGATGTGGCATTAACATTCCCATGGGTGGATTTTCTGGCTCGTCGAGTGCCTGTTGGAGATTTGTGATCAGAAATGGGGAGCAAGGTTGAGTTCTTTGTCTGGGGTGTTCCCCTGATGTTCACCTTGGTGTAGCCATGCCAGCGAGCTACGAATAACCAGGGTGGGGCTTTTGCCAACCACAGAGGGAGAAGGGAGTGTTTGCAGAGGCATCTTGTGGAGACTGGGCTGAATAAGAGTTCCGCCCAAGAGGGACACTGACGGTGAACAAGCGGGCAGAGATGCGGGGATGAGGTGGCCCAGGAAGGTCTAGAATAACAGGAAGTGAGAAGGCTGGGGTCAGAGAGTGGCCTGGTGACTAGGAACAACCCATCAAGGGTGTGACTGTGGGGGGGTGATGTGTGGACAAGCTCCCTGCAGGGAAATGACCTCTGAGGCCAGGGAGTGGAAGGCTTCGCCACAGGAAACATGAAGTCAAGTAGAAGAGGTGACACAGGCAGGAGAGAGAGAGGCAATGAGTGCAGGACGGGCCAGGGACCCCAGGCTTGGTCATCCCCTTCATGGAATCTGCATCCATGTTGAGGACCTACTCTGTGCCAGACACTTCCAGGCACTGGGGACATAGCAGTGAACAAGACAGAAAAACCCCTGCCCTCGTGGGGCTGGCATTCTGGTTAGGGAGACAGGCGATAAACATGCTAAGTAAACCATGTGAGGAGAGGCCAGATGTTAAGAAGAAAGGAAGGCAGGGCAGAGGGGGCTAGGGCTGCACTGTTAGATTGGGCGGTCAGGGAAGACTTACATTAGAGGAATGATCTGGAAGAGGTCACAGGCCCGGGTTGGGGAACAGCCCGTGAGAAGGCCCTGCAACGCACTCTGGCTTCCCTCTGGGGCACTGAACACAGTTGGCGATTTTCCATCTGCTTGTGAAAGACTTTAACAATCTGTGCCACCACCCGAGACCTTAAGCGCCTAAGGGAAGGGCCATGGCACCTCAGGGGTCTCCCCAGCTGTGACCTGATGAAGGGCTGTGCTCAGGGCGCCCCACAGGCTCCCTTGGGCTCCGTGCCCAGGTGGGAAGGCTCCAGCAACAGCAGCCTGAGTCTTGACCCTCTCGGCCCCCCAGGAGATTGACCCCAGCCTGGGTGTGGCGGAGCTGCCGGACGAGTTCTTTGAGGAGGACAACATGCTGAGCATGGGCAAGAAGATGATGCAGGAAGCCATGAGCGCCTTCCCAGGCATCGACGAGGCCATGAGCTATGCAGAGGTCATGAGGTCAGGCCCGGCGGGGACTCTGGGTGCCCGGCGCTGCCTGGGGCTAGGGTGGAAGAGGGGGCAGAGCGGGCCTGATCCTCATCTCCCTGCAGGCTGGTGAAGGGCATGAACTTCTCGGTGGTGGTGTTCGACACAGCGCCCACAGGCCACACGCTAAGACTGCTCAACTTCCCCACCATCGTCGAGCGGGGACTAGGCCGCCTCATGCAGATCAAGAACCAGATCAGCCCCTTCATCTCACAGGCAGGCAGAGCCCCAGGGCATCCAGGAGTCCCCTGAGTCAGAGTGGGCCTCCGGACCCCCAGATGTGCAGTAACACAGGCATTTCCCACATACGCTCTCAGTCAGCGCTTCCCAATGGGTGGGATGGATCTTCACTGCGGGGGGACTGTCCCCCCTACTCCGCAGCACTCAGTGTCCCCACCTCCACCCACTGAGTGCCCCAGACAGAGCTTGAAAGCACATATCCCAGAGCCAGGTGGCCCGGGTTCAAATGCTTTGCACTCTGGTGTGACACAGCTGTGTGACCTCAAGTCACTTCCCCTCTCTGGGCCTTCTCTGTCAAATGGAGAGCATGTGAATCCCTCCATGGATTATTATTAGCACGACATGACAACCCTGATGCCTTCACACTTTCGCACACCACTGCCACCTCCTTGGTTGTGTGTGGTCCCCCGGCGGGGACCTGTGCCTCAGTCACATTTGTGGGGCACTTACTGTGTGCCAGACACTGTTCCAAGCACGTGACATGTCATATAGCACAACAGCTCTACACATGGGGAAACTGAGGCTCTGGGAGGTCAAGCTAACCTGGCCACAGTCCCGCAGAAATGGCGGAGCTAGAGTTGGACCCCTGCGATCTGCTCAAGGGCCCACACCTTTAACCACTGGGGGGGTGTCAGGAGTCGTCCCCCGGGTGTCTAGTGAGCCCAACCCAGGGAGTATAATGCACCCCTGGTAAACCATGAGCCCTCTCACATCGTCCCCACAGATGTGCAACATGCTGGGCCTCGGGGACATGAACGCAGACCAGCTGGCCTCCAAGCTGGAGGAGACGCTGCCTGTCATCCGCTCCGTCAGCGAGCAGTTCAAGGACCCTGTGAGTTGCGGTCCAGGCGGGCGGCGAGAAGCTCGGGGGAAAGAGACAGGGCTGAAATCTGCCCCTCCCTGTCCTCTCTTGGATCCTGCAGGAGCAAACCACCTTCATCTGTGTGTGCATTGCTGAGTTCCTGTCCCTGTATGAAACGGAGCGGCTGATCCAGGAGCTGGCCAAGTGCAAGATCGACACGCACAACATCATCGTCAACCAACTCGTCTTCCCTGATCCCGAGAAGCCCTGCAAGATGTGTGAGGCCCGCCACAAGATCCAGGCCAAGTACTTGGACCAGGTGCGCACACCCACCCTCCCACCCAGCCCTCATACCTCTGACCCTGGAAGCTGGGGTCTGGCCCAGCCCAGCCAAGGCACTGCTGACCTTTTACTGTATTCTATGACCTTTTGCTCCAGCCCACCTTCTGTTCCTCGCCCCAACCCCCTGCCCTTCACCCACTGCTTCAGACCTTATGATTCTGGCCTTCACAGACTGGCTGGCCTGGCCTGGCTACCTCTCACCCTGGGGAGTGGGAGGTCCAGCCCAGTGGTCTCTGACCTCACTGGCGCCA
The DNA here is from genome assembly GCF_949987535.1 of Balaenoptera acutorostrata. Classification (NCBI taxonomy): domain Eukaryota; kingdom Metazoa; phylum Chordata; class Mammalia; order Artiodactyla; family Balaenopteridae; genus Balaenoptera; species Balaenoptera acutorostrata. The sequence goes on from NC_080065.1 coordinate 176,245,954, forward strand.
CTCCCACCTATGTCCCTGTGAAGCCCTTGCTCATATTCTCTCCCTGACTCTGGGAGACCCCTAGCCCGACCCTTTACATTGATCACATTCTGTCCCTGCCCTGTGGCCCCCTGACTGCTGCCTTCTGCCCTCTGCCCCTGCCGCAGATGGAGGACCTATATGAAGATTTCCACATTGTGAAGCTGCCACTGCTGCCCCATGAGGTTCGGGGGGCGGACAAGGTCAACACCTTCTCTGCTCTTCTCCTGGAGCCCTACAAGCCCCCCAGTGCCCAGTAGCACCACCACCAGCCCCAGCTGCTGCCATTTCACACTCACCCGCCACCCGCCGGGGCAGAGTTTGCACAAAGTTCCCCCATAATACAGGGGAACCACTCGGGGGAAGGGAGGCGGGGAGGGGGTCTTTTCCCCCTGGTGGGGCTGGGGGAGCTGTAGCTGCCCCCGCACCTCTCCCCGCCTCTCCTCCCTCAATAAAATGATCTTAAACTACTGTGGATGTTGACATGGGGGGTTGGGGCCTAGTACCTCCATGTACATTTGCAAAGGTTGTACACTGCACAAAGATGTCACATCCAGAGAGGCATAGATGTATGTTTAGGTCTGTCACAACAGAGACCAAATAGAGATGTGTGTTTATTGTGGTAATTTTGGAAGGAGGGTTTTTCTGTAAAGGGGTGCCTTTTTCTAGCTCTATATGGGTAAGGCTGTCCTCTGGGGCTGTAAAGCCTGGAGTAGAAGAAAGGGGCATCTGCCCACTTCCTTCAAGGCTCAGAGCGTGGGAACTGGGAGGCCCCTTGGCCAGCCCCAGGCTGGTGGGGAGCGGATTAGGTTGGCAGCGGGCCCAGCACTGCCTGCTGTTTGGTTTGGGAATTAGTGGGCACCCTGGGCAGAGGCTGGGCCTGCCAGACTGCGGATTAACAGTCTCCACCCCCACCCCCCAATTCCTGTTACATGGAATGGCATCAGCCCCTCCCAGCACAGGGCTGCAACAGCGGGGCTGATTAAGGGGCAGGATGACAAAAGACTCAGGCTGGACGGGCCCTGAAGTCCTGTCCTGCCCCCAGAGCAGTCTCACTGAGTGGCCTGCCGCCTGTTTCCTGCAGTTTGAGCTTCAGTGTCCGTATTCCTAAAATGGAGACAGAAGTGTGGCCATTCATAGGACCATGGCACAAATTTACCTGACCCTGGAAGGGTTAGCAAACCAGCCTGAAAGGCATAAAGCAGCCCCCCTTCTCTCCTTCGCTCCTCCCTCTGCCACTGCCTGGACAGTCGCTGTCATCCCCAAGACCCAGGACTGGCATGACCTTGGGCGTTTGCAAGTTCCAAGCTGGAGCTGGATGGAGGTGGAGGGAGAAAGGGGGTGACTGAGGACACGCATGAGTCAGGAAGTGGTGTTCACAGATCACACCCAGGGTGTGTATGAGGGGAATGCAACCACGAGCCTAGACGTGTCCCCCCAATTCAGTCAGGTGTACACAAGCCCGTGTGGGCACGTCCACATTGAGGAGGTGCTTGTAAACGAACATGGCAGTGCAGCCCATGGCAGGACCCCAGGCTCCGAACCAAACTGCCTGGGTTCAGATCCCAGCTGTGCCATGAACAGGCTGTGCGTCCTCTGAGCCTCCGCTTCTCTACCTTGATAGCGGGAATAAGAGCACAAACTTCACATTTCCTGCTTGTGAGGACGCAATGAAATGAAATAGGTAACGACTTTACAATGGCCCCAGGCATGTACCTGCCAAGGACTATTTGTTACTATTCACTGTAACAATTAGTAAGCACGTGAACTAGCCTGGGCAACCCGCCTCTGCCCCAGCAGGGGTCCAGCAGTCAGAAGTGTGTGGGGACAGTGAGCTGGGGGAGGGGAGATGAGCGCGGGGGTCGATGGGGGCTGTGGAGGGGAGGGCTGGCTGCAGTATGTGAGGATACATCCAAGGGAATAGGGGCCTCTGGTCAGGTATGGAGCCCATCAGCCTGAAGCCTGTCCGCTCCCCAGTTCCCGTAGCTAGCAGAATCACCCTTCATCCTCTTTTATGTGCTGTCCAGCAGCTGGATGGCAGAGACACGGGTCCGAGGACAGCCAGTCCGGGCTGGTTCCTAATTACCCCGGGCTGGGCAGACACCTGCCAGGTTAGGAACACAGCGTCCTGGCTGGCCGGACCTTCGGGGGCAGGGTCGAGCGGAGCCATGTGCACTCCTGGTGCTGGGGTGGACTTGAGAGGCTCAGGGGCACCCCAGGGCGCCCCTCTTGGAGCCGGAACCCTGAGCATCTGCCCCTCCCACACTGGGCTATGCATTCAAAGATGAGGATGGAGGGCTGTTTGTGCCAGGCTAGAGTGCCCCCTTTGTAGGTGTGTCTGTGAAGGGAGAACACCTGTCCTGTATCCATGCCAAATGTGGGGACAAGGTTTTGTGTCCCTAAGCTTGTGTGTTCATGGCAATGTCCAAAGTGTCTGAGACCCAGGGTGTGTGTGTGCCTGCCCGTCGCCGCCCGCAGTGAGGGGGTGTTGGGGACGGTGTGTCTTACGTATTGATGTACAAATAAATGCAGGTGAGTTTCATAAGGGGTTATGGCCTGACTATCTGGATGTGACCCTCTGGGTCTGTGGGACTGTTGGGAGGGGTCGATGTTGTATGAGTGTGTCTTTGCTACATTGGCATATCGAAGGGACTCCCTAGGACCCGGCTCTGACCCCAGGACTGTGTGCTGCTGTGCTGAGGGCAGGTGCTCCTGCAACTGGCGTGTGGCCATGGTGCGTTTTTGTGCAGGGGAGATCAGGAATAAATGTCTGCTACCTCCCTCTGTGTGATGGTTCACGTGTGAAGGCATTCAGGAGTCGGGCTGGGGTCTGCACTTGGCTGGTTGTGTGACCTTGCGTGTGTCTTTATTACATAGTATGATCATGAAGGAATTCAGGGTGCCTGGGTCCCTGCCCCTGTGTTCCTGGGTGGCTGTTTGAAGCACTATGTGGGTGCCTGAGAGCTGAGAGCCTGGTGGGTTAGGGTCCATCTGCTTTATATCTGCGTATGGGGGTGGGGGGGCTAAGTGTTGTCTCTTTGGTGACTCTGGAAGTCTTTGTGACAGTGTGTACTGCTTTCTGGGTCACCGTGGTCACGGGAGGCTGTGTTGAGGAAAGCTGTATTTGTGTCTGGGTCTATGGTGTGTGTTTCTAGGTGCATCTTTGTGTGTGATTACAGGTGAGTGTGGAGCGACCCAGACTCACTGAGCAGTGTGTGTATATGTCTGGGTCTGGTAAAGACAGGGTTCCTGCCCCCTCCCCCAGGTCTAGGTCCAAGATTTCTTGGACCTGCCAGTGACTAACTGGGAGACGGGACAGGGAGGAGCTAAGAAGGACAAGGTGAATTCCCCACCCCCTGCCCCAGGTAACAAACTGATGAGACTTCAAAGTTCTGAGGCTGCAACTGAGGGGGGAGGGCCAGGGAGGGGCCACCCACGCCCACTCCCCAGCCCCCTCCCTCACAGAATCTGGCTTCAGCCCCACCCAACCCTGAAGCCCATCCTTTCCCCGTCCCTGAGTGTCCCTGAACCAGCCACGAGGTGAGAAGGACCCAGGCCTGGGGGAATAGGGAACCTTGAGGACGAGTCGGTCTGCAGGCAAGAATCCATCTGAGTCCTCAGGGTAGGATGTGTGTGGAGGGCTCAGAAGGCTAGAGGGGGATGGACAGAGGAAAGGTCTAGGTGGATCCAGAAGAGGGAGGGGACAGAGCCAGGTCGATTAAGTGGGAGGGAGATAGGCTGGGGCAGCTGTGCAGGAGAAGGAGCCAGCCTGAGGCCGAGGGGCTATGGGAGAGGACCTGGGGCCTGGAAGCTTGGGGACCCGGCTTTGGAGGGCTTCAAAAGGAAGTGCCGGGGAGAGAATGGGCCGAGACTGGGTTAGGGGAGTAGGGGGAGGGAAAGCAGAAGTGGGACTTGAGGGAGGGAAGTCAGTTGGAGCCCCGGGAACATAGAAACTGAGGCGCTAGGGACTCGGGGAGCGGGGGGTGGCTGTAGATGGCGTCCAGGTAAGGGGTATGGGATCAGAGAGGGCAGCTCGGGTTAACTCGGTGGACCAAGGGCCTTGGGGGTGGGGGATGAACGGAGAGGGCCTGGGGAGGTCGGCGCAGGACGCTGGGACCTGGAGTCCAAGGAAGGGAGTGGCTTGCCAGAGGGGCCTTGGGGAGGAGGGCTGGGGGCTAGGGCAGGACTGAACAGGTGGGAGGAGACGGGAAGCTGAGCCAGAGCCGGTACCGGGGAGGTGGCCGGGCGTGGAAAGTGACGCGGAGCTGAGTCGTCCCCACACCTTTCCACCCTCGCCCGCAGCCTTCCAGCCCGGCCCGGCCCCCCATTCCTCGGCCCCCAATCCCGGGTCCGGTCCAGCCCCCTCTCCTTGGGCTCGACCGGCCCGGACGCCGCGATGACCGTCACGTACACAGCTTGCGTGGCGAACGCGCGCTTCGGCGGCTTCTCGAAGCTGCTGCTGCTGTGGCGCGGGAGCATCTACAAACTTCTGTGGCGCGAGCTGCTGTGTTTCCTTGGGCTCTACATGGCGCTGAGTGCCGCCTATCGGTGAGGCGGCCCCGGGAGATGGGGGAGGGCCGGCCGGAGTGGGGGCGTCTGGGGAGGGGCTCCGGGCCGGCCCCGGAGGAGGTGCGGGAAGAGAGACCTGCAACTGGGCACCGGGGCTCGCCCGTGATCCCGCGCCCCCTCCCTCGCAGCTTCGTGCTGACCGAAGAGCAGAAGCGCTACTTTGAGAAGCTCGTTCTTTACTGCGACCAGTACGCCAGTCTCATCCCGGTCTCTTTTGTCCTCGGTGCGTTCGCGCTCCTGAGTTCCCCATTCCCTTCATCCTGAGAAACCCATTGCCATTCATGTCTTTTGGAGACTCCCATTCCTGCCTTTCTGAGACGCCCCCCCCATCAAAGCCACCCCCCCACAAATCCCCATTTCTGCGTCCTTTAGGCCAAGTATGGCCCCAATTCCTGAGACCTTGTATGTCACCTGGTCAGAGGGTCCCCTGAGGTGCCCCCAATGAGAAGTCCGTGTCATGCATAGGCTTATCCCTGGTCAACTCAGGGACTCCCATCTGTGTCTGCATGGGATTACTAGTGCCTCCCCTCACATGTACTGAGCCACAGGGACCCCCCTCCAAGGACCCCACATGACTCCATCCTCTCAAGTCCAGCCTGAGGGGCATCTCTCTGACAAGTCCCAGCCCCCTGTCCTCAGTGACTTCACTTGATCTCAGCCTTCCTCCCACCATTCTGGGCCTACAAGGATGGGGTGACCAGCCTGCCCCAGGTTCCCTGACTTAGACACCGTGCCCAACCCCTTCACACATCCCTGGCTCCGGGGCTCCCTGTGGTTTTGGTGACAACCTGCCTGTGGGCCCTCTGTCTCCACCTCTATACCGAGATCCCAATCTCCCATCCCAAGTGACATCCAAGTAGCCAGGGTGATCCAGCCTGCACCAACCTCTCTGACCTCAGGGCTGAATCTCCAGGTTCCCAGCTCAGGTGGCCCCACATGATCTGGGTATCCAGCCTACCGCATGTTCCTGATGAAGACCCTATGTCACTCCTCTTCCCATGACCTGGGTCCCCAAACCCCTGGCCCTAGTGTCCCAACTGAGTCTCCCATTCCCGGCTCTCCCGCAGGCTTCTACGTAACGCTGGTGGTGCACCGCTGGTGGAACCAGTACCTATGCATGCCCCTGCCCGACGCGCTCATGTGCGTGGTGGTCGGCACAGTGCACGGGCGCGACGAGCGCGGCCGCCTCTACCGACGCACGCTCATGCGCTATGCAGGGCTCTCTGCTGTGCTTATCCTGCGCTCTGTCAGCACCGCTGTCTTCAAGCGCTTCCCCACCATAGACCATGTGGTGGAAGCAGGTGAGGCTCCGGCCAAAAGGAACGCGGGGGGGGGCAGGGGGGCGCAAAGACTGAGGGTGGGGCAAATAAACCCCGACCTCGCCCCTCCAGGGTTTATGACCCGCGAGGAGCGCAAGAAGTTCGAGAACCTGAACTCATCCTACAACAAGTACTGGGTGCCTTGCGTCTGGTTCTCCAACCTGGCGGCGCAGGCTCGGCGCGAGGGCCGCATCCGCGACAACGGCGCCCTTAAGCTGCTGCTGGAGGTGGGCTCTCCAGGTGGTCACTCACATAAAATGCCAGGGAAATTGTACCCCACGCACCCTGAGGTTGTGTGCCTGCCAGGCGCCTCCCACAAGGCGGATTCCAACCACCCTTATCTAGCAGTCCCCAGGTGTACACTTATCTCTATGGGGTGGCTCCTAGGTGCATAGTGCCCCTAGGTGTACACTCACCACTAAATAATCTCCCTAAAGTCCGTAGAAGCACACGCCCACCTCCCACCAGGTGACCACTCACCTCCATCCCAGGTACACCCTCCCCCCTTAATCCCCATGTGTGAGCTCACTATTCAGGCCCCCTCATGACCTGTATCTGCCTCCAGGAGCTGACTGTGTTTCGGGGCAAGTGTGGGATGCTCTTTCACTACGACTGGATTAGCGTACCCCTTGTCTACACCCAGGTAACCCCGCCGTGCCTCTTTATATCCCGCGTCAGAGGCCCTGGAGCGTTGGTCTCAAGGAGAAACTGAGGGCCAGCTAAGACCCTATCACAGTGACTCGCGATCCTAGTCTCTCCATGACCCCCCAAGGCCCAGAGAACCCTGAATTGGCACCCCGTCCTGCCCCTCCCCCAGGTGGTGACCATCGCTGTGTACAGCTACTTCCTGGCCTGCCTCATCGGTCGCCAGTTCCTGGACCCGGCGCAGGGCTACAAAGACCACGACCTGGACCTGTGCGTGCCCGTATTCACACTGCTGCAGTTCTTCTTCTACGCGGGCTGGCTCAAGGTGGGTGGGGCCCCGAGGCCAGGACTCCACGGGTGGAGCGGGCAGGGGTTTTCAGTTCTCCGCCTACCTCTCCTCTTCCCCACTCAGGTAGCTGAGCAGCTCATCAACCCCTTCGGAGAGGACGACGATGACTTTGAGACCAACTTTCTGATCGACCGCAACTTCCAAGTGAGACTCTCTCGATTAAGACCATCCCTGGGCTCCCAAAGCGGCCCTGGCCCCACGCCTGCTAAGACTCGCTCAGACATCGCCCCGATGCATCCTTCTCTCTTTGGTCACCACACTCCTACCCATCCACAGGGGTCCACCCTGCGGTGCCGGCGCTTTTCCATGCCCCACTCTTCCCCGCGTATCCTCGCCCGCAGGTGTCAATGCTGGCCGTGGACGAGATGTACGACGACCTGGCCATGCTGGAGAAAGACCTGTACTGGGACGCAGCTGAGGCTCGCGCTCCCTACACCGCGGCCACCGCCTTCCTGTTGCAGCAGCCCTCCTTCCAGGGCTCCACCTTCGACATCACGTGAGCCAGTGGGGATGGGCGGGGCCCCTTGGGGGCGGGGCTCATGACTGCGGGGTGTATCTGATTGAAGGGGCTGTGGGTGACCAGGTCGGGGCTAAAGGCTACACCCTGGAGATTCGGGGCTAAGAGCTAAAGTCATGAGGACTAGGACGGGGCAGGGGTCGGGGATCCGGGTCAAGGTCTGGGACCCGGCCACTAACTGGGGGCAGAGCTAAGGGCTACAGTCTATGAGGACTGGACGGGCCAGAAGAGATATAAAAGGACAGGCGGCAGGGCCCCAACTTAGCCTTTTGAGGCCTAAGTTTGAGCATAGCCAGAGCCAGAGGATAAGGCCAGGCTCTCGGGTGAGAAGCCAAGGTCTTTTGGGATAAGTGGGACAATGGGGTGGAAAAGCAGCGTTCCTCGGTCCCAACTCTATTGATGAAGAAGGGAGAGGCCGCAGCGCTGACCCACTGTCTCTTCCGCAGGCTGGCCAAGGAGGACATGCAGTTCCAGCGGCAGGACGGCGTGGATGCGCCGCTGAGCGATGCACACGGCGACTTCCTGCAGCGCCTCCTGCCGGTGGGCGCGGGCATGGCCGCTGGAGGCCTGCTGGGCCGGCGCCTGTCTTTACTGCGCCGCAAGAACAGCTGCGTGTCGGAGGAATCCACAGCCGCCAGCTGCGCATGCGCGGGCGCCCCTGATGGCTCGGCCCCAGAGTGCAGTTGCGGTGACCCGCTGCTAGACTTAGGCCTGCCGGAGCCGGAGTCTGAGCCCCACGCCGGCCATGAGCCGCCAGCCCCCGGACCACCCGCCGAGCCCTTCACCGTTGTGCCAATGCCCGGGCCCCGGGGGCCGGCTCCACCCTGGCTGCCCAGCCCCATTGGCGAGGAGGAGGAGAGTCTAACCTGAGACCCTTGGACCCTGGATCCCCAAGGACAGGGAAAATGCCCCAACACCGCCCGCAAGCAGTGGTTTGGGCTTTATAAGCTGCCTGTGGACTCTGCCTGCCCGCTTCTTACCTGCCTGCATTCCCGCCTTTACGTTTGGCACAGAGGCTTGGAGCGCCTCCTGTGGGCCAGGCACTGCACTAAGGGCAGGGTATTCTTCCAGCATCTTTGAACTGCCGGTCCTTACCACCAGCTCTACTTCCTACCCGCCACTGCGTGAGAGTTTTTATCAGTGTGCCCTGCCTTTCTTCTTTCCTCAAAATGGACATATGAGTGCCCACCTCAATGAGCTGTGAGGGTGAAATGAAATGTGGCTTTAAACTGTTTAGTACATAATAGGTGCTCAATAAACTTTTAGTTTTTTTTTTTTTTTTTAACTCAAATCCTGCCAGGCATTATGCTAAGTAAGCTTTAAGGAATCCTCCAGATTATTTGATGATGCCCTGCCCACTTCTTCCCAAATTCTCTCTGAAATGGCCCCATTAGTGCCCAGGGCTTTACTCATTCATCAATGTAGGACCCACAGTCCAAGGACCACAGCTTTCTCCTGCCAGCGTTTTTCTTTTTCTTTTCTTCCTTCTTCTTTTTTTTTTTTTTTTGGCCGCGCGGCTTGCGGGATCCTAGCTCCCCAACCAGGGATCGAACCCGGGCCCAAGGCAGTGAAAGCACAGAGTCCTAACCACGAGACCTCCAGGGAATTCCCCTGCCAGCCTTGATTTATGCTTCTGCAAGTGACCCCTCTGCCTCAAGCCCCTGCACTCTCAGATACCCCTTCAGTGCTCTAGGTCCTACATCAATCCTATGTAGATGACTCCTGAATTTAGACGTCCAGCCAGGATCCCTCCCCTGACTCTAGACCCAGAGAGCCAACTTCCTGCTTGACATCTGCATGTGGGGATCTCACGGACACCTCGAACATAACATGCCCCCCAAACCAGCTCCCTATCGGCTCCCCACCTGTCCCAACCTCTGTTAGCTTTGTCCTTCCAGATGATGAGGACAAAACCTGGGAGTCACCTTCAACTCCTCTTTCTTTCATCCCCTCTCCTTATCAACCCAGTAGCAAATCCCATCAGCTTAGTCTTCAAACTGTATCCAGAATCCAACCATTTCCCATTCCTCCAGGGTCCACACCCTGGCCAGAGCCCTCACTATCACTCAACCACCCACCTGGACTAGTGACCTGGTCTCTCAGCTCTGGCCCTAACACCCCCGCAGTCTGTTCCTCCCACAGGAGCCAAAGGGAGCCTGTGAAAACTTGAATCAGGTCATGTCGCTCCTTTGCTTAGAACGCTCTGTGGCTCCCACTTCACTTAGAATGAAAGCTAAAGTACTCCACATACCCCACAAGGCCCTGGACAGTCTCCCTGGTCTTGACTCTCTCCACTCTTCCCCTCACTCACTCCACTCCAGCCACACTGGCCTCCTCACTGTTCCTGTAACCCACCGAGCAAGGTCTCGTCCCAGGGCCTTTACACGTGCTATTCCCTCTACCTGGATCACTCTTCCCCAGATACCTACATGGTCCCTCCCTCACCTCCTGCAGGTCTCTGCTTAAATTATGTCACTTCCTTGGTGAGGCCTCCTTTCCTGGCCTTTTATTAAAAATCACCACCTCCCAAATCCACTTCCTGCATCCCCATGACTTTTGTCTGCTTTATTTTTCTCTGTAGCACTTCTCACATCAAATATTTTATCTATTTTGTTTCTTATCTGTCTCCATTGGAATTGACAGCTTCCTGAGGTAGGGATTTTTGTCTGAAGCTTCTTCAAAACCCACCACACACACATACAGTTACACAGATACAAACATGATTCAAACTTCCTACTGGGTGCTATTGGTCACTCACACTTTAGTAAGAACACAAGCTAGGATTTTCTTAAAAGCAGTGACCTGAGCCCCTGGCCTACCTTCTCTCTCTCCCCTCAGTGCCCAGAGTCCAGCCAAGTCAGATTGAAAGTCTTTATTATCTTTCTTCTCAAATATAAAATCACTCTCTCCCCTGGCAGCTCACTAAAATCAAGAATAAGAATCACATTGCTAAAAAGAATAGGCCCTTTCCTGCCTCCCACCTCATCCTGCACTCTCGTCCCACCTGGGAGAGAAAAGGGCAGAGATTGTGACTTCAAGGCTCTCAAGCAACTGGCTGAGGCATAATGCTGGGCCCCATGTGAGTCAGGGGAATCCAGGGTGGATTAAGCCCTGATTGGCTGGGCAGGTGGCAGGATCCTGAGATCCATCAGTGCTTGTCACTGGGGCGCATGTTCAGGGGTGCTAGGCGTCCCAGGGGTCCGCGGCGAGCGTTGGTGGCCAGCCGCTGCTGTGCCAGGAATGACTGGGCATGGGCAGGTGCCCGCTCTTCCCCGGCTCGCTGCTGCAGAGCCATGCCCTGGAGGGAGGGGCATAGTTGGGGTCAGGTGAGCCCACAGGACCCTCACCCCCACCCAATACTTCAGCCATGGCAACGGTGCACTCACCATATTATACCAGGCACTGATGAGCAGCTTTTCTTCCTGCTCCCGCTGACTTCGACTCTTCTCAAAGTCCATCTGCTAAGGAGGCAATAGTCAAGGACCTGGATATGCTGGGGACAGTGAGAAGGGATACGGACACCCACCTCCAGGTGCCGGATGCGGCCGTCCCGCTCCCGGAGCTGTGTCCTCAGGGTGTGGAGGTCCGGAAGAGCCCCCCCAGGTGGCCGCTGCTTGGGTTCCAGGGTCTGTATGACCTAGGGGTTGGGGAAGACACAGCCAGGGTGACCTTGGCCTCACAGGCCGTGGTGTAAAAGTCTGTGACATGATTAGGTGTGACAGGTGTGGGGGCAGGAGGCATGAACCAATGGGAGGCAGCAGCCTCGGCAGGAGGCGTGTAGGGCACCCAGCGTCCGTCCTCACCGTGCGCGCCTTGTCCACGTAGCGACGGTACCGCTCCTCCATGGCCCGCAAGTCCGCGTCCTTCTTCTGCAGGTTGTGCTGCAGCTCCTCGATACGCCGGGCTGCTGGGGGAACAAGGTGGCCCGTCAGCTCTGTGCCAAGCTTGGGGCTCCCTGCACCCAGCCGGCCACCCAGTCCCACTCACTGCTGCTATCGGCAGGGGGCTCTAGCTCCTCGATGTACTCGCGCTTCCGCTGCAGCTCCAGATCTGCCTCATGCAGCTTCTGCCTGCGGGCAGGGGACCGGCAGCAGCAGGCTGAGCTCTGGGCCCATTTCTCTTCTCCTAGTGGTGGCCACAGCCTTCCCAGCCAGCCAGAAGTGTCCCTGCAGACCTCTCTGCCTGACCCCAAGCCTGGGGGCTATGTGCGCTGGCCCCACCATCTCCTCAGCCATCAGAGTCCCAACCCTCCACAACCCTCATCAGGTGACCCCTGGACCAGCCCTCCCATCTGTCCACTTCTCCCCATTCCACAGCCCACACACTGGTCCAGGCACCATCATCCCTTTCCAGCCCCCTCTACTCTCAACCCCTCAGGTCCATTCTCTACCCAGCAGCCAGGCATCTTTCTGGAATGCAAATCTTTTATAAAACGAAAGGAAATGTGGGACTTCCCTGGTGGCACAGTGGTTAAGAATCCGCCTGCCAATGCAGGGGACACAGGTTCGAGCCCTGGTCCGGGAAGATCCCACATGCCGCAGAGCAACTAAGACCACGTGCCACAACTACTGAGCCTGCGCTCTAGAGCCCACGAGCCACAACTACTGAGCCTGTACTCCACAACAAGAGAAGCCACCGCAATGAGAATCCACGCACTGCAACAAAGAGTAGCCCCCACTCGCTGCAACTAGAGGAAGCCCGCGTGCAACAACGAAGACTCAACGCAGCCAAAAATAAATTAAAAATTTTTAAAGTTTTTAAAAAAGGAAAGGAAATGCAAGCTAATACTTTACAGTTCTGCCACCTGTGGCAAAACCCCAAAGATTCCTGTAGGTGAGACTATTATCATGTGTTGGACATGGAACATGGTGTAACATCTAATAGTGAACCTCTGGCTATGTCTACTAAAATTACAAAGGCATGTACCCTGGGAGCCACCCATTCCATTTTTGTGTATATTTGCACACAAGCAAAATGATGCATATATAAGGTTTACTTTGTTACATTGCTTGAAATTGCAAATACCTAGAAAGAATGAGTTAAACACATTATGGTATTACAAAAAATGTTATAGGCCAGGCCTTCTGGACCAGAATTCTACAGGAGAATTAAGCCCTAATGCCTCCAGGTATCCATCCTCTGTAAGGAAATAACTTTCTGTGTTCTGGGATGGCATTAGCTTCATTGCATCCTTGGCAGAACTGAGAAAATAGTCACGAAAATAATTTTCTGTAAGGCCTAGTTTCCCTATGGAACCCCAGTTGACAAAGGCTGCTATATTTGAAAAAAGAATAAGAAGGACTCCCTTTATTTATTCCTATGGAGAAATTTCTCCAGTTAACTTGTTAAGTAGGGAAAGCAAAGTGCACATATTACACTACTTTTTGTGTAAATGAGGAATGATAGTAAAAATCTATATTCATACTCATTTGGATCTGCTTTAAAAATTCTGGAAGGATTTCCATAATAAACTAATAGAAATGGGGGTGGAATGGGGCGGTAACTGAGTCAATGAGGGAGGACTGAGAGGTATACCCTTTATTTCTGTATAGCTCGGTATACATTTTGGTTTTTAAATTATAAACGTGATAGCTATTTAAAATAGTTTCTTTCTTTCTTTTTTTTTAATAGTTCCTTTTTTGGGAATTCCCTGGCAGTCCAGGGGTTAGGACTCAGAGCTTTCAGCTTTCACTGCTGTGGGCCCGGGTTCAATCCCCGGTAGGGGAACTAAGATTCCACAAGCTGCACAGTGTGGCCAAAAATGAAAAAAACAAAAAAAACAACTTTCCTTTTTAACAATGCAAAAGTAAAAGGTGACTATTACTTTGTCACACAACCTTGTTGCAATTTCCTCTGTGGCTCCCCATTGTTCCCCCAAAACATTCCATACGCCTTCCCTTAGTCTATAAGGCCCCACTTGAGCTGACCCTTCAGACTCCCTTTCCTCATCAATAACTCCCCATCGACACCGGCTCCACCCCACACACCTTTGCCCCAGCCTTTCCCCCCACCAAGAGTAGCCCCACTCTGGGACTCACAGATGCTCCTCCAGCTTCCTCTTCAGCAGGGTTGACTGGAGGAGAGAAGAGGCACTGGGTGAGTGAGGGCTCCAGAGGTCCCAACCTCTTCCCAGACTGAGGGTAGGGGGTGCCACCCTGGGCTCAAGGTACTTACAATGGACTTCACGGGGCATCGGGCAGCAGTGGGGAGAGAGAGAAGGGTTATTGGGGGGCACAAAGGAGGGCCAAGCAGGGAGGAGGTGGGCACTCACGTCTTCAGTCTTGCCCCCCTGCTCCTGCAGGGCCTTCTGCAGGTCCTCCACCTGGGCCCGCAGCTCCGACAGCTGCTGCTGGTTCAGCCTGCAGGGGTGGGGGGGCCCACTTAGTGCCTGCGCCCGCCCTCAGCCCCCCTCCAAGCGTGTAAGAGGCCCCCCTCCGCCAGGTGGGTCCTCACCGGTGCTGCATCTCCAGGCCGTGGCGCGCGCGGTTGGCCTCCTCCAGGTGGCGCTGCAGCTCCTCCTGCCGTTCCCGGTCGGCCGCCTCCTGCTGGCACAGGCGCTTGTTCTCCAGCTGAAGCTGCAGGAGCGTCTCCCTGCGGACCGGGAAGGAGTGAGCAGTGCTGGAGATGGGTCACCACTCAGGCCTACCAAGGCTCCAGCAGGGAAACTGGGCAGACGGGGCCAGGAGAGGGATAGAGCCCTGGGGGAAGAGCCCAGCCAGACCCTGTGGTAGGGTTAGAGTACAGGGGACAGCGCCTAGGCGTGGGTGGGCGGAGCGCCGGTGGGGGTGGGGGGCAAAGTGGGAGGAGCCATGAGCTGGGTCTAGGGGTGGCGCCAGGGAAGGGCGGGGCTACAGGAGAGGGTTAGAACACTGATATGCGGCTGCAGGAAAGTAAGACACTGAAAAGAGAAAAGCTGGGGTGGGAGTTCTTACAGGCAGCGCACAGGGCAGTAAACCTAGCAGGGAATATACTGAGGACAGGGCTGTATCCTGGGGGCAGAACCCCATGTGGGGCAGGGCTGGGGCAAAGGATTTTTGCCTGGGGAGTGGAGACAGATGGGTTGGATCTAATTTGTGCACTGAGAACGGATCCTGAAGAGGTGAGCCACCAATAGGGCTAGAGCCCTGGCCAGGTAAGAGCAGAATTAGGAGTGAGTGGGCCTAGAAGCCCGGCAAGGACTTGGGAACCAAGTTGAGCAGGCCTGGCTAGCAGTAAATACCTGTACTGGGGACAGGGCTGAGGGTGGGCACTGGCAGGCCCCAGTGGGGCCAGAGCTCTGAGTGACCCCAGGATACCTGAGCTCCGCAGGTAGGATCTCGGCTGCTAAGTTTTCCACAGCCGGTGAGGTGGGATCCAGTGAGGGGTCTGCAGAATGCACGAAAAGTCTTCAGGTGGCTGCACAGGGCCTGTCCCCATCCCTAGGATCCTCTTTCCGAGAAGCATCTTTGGGGGCTCAACTTCGGCCAAAAGCCTGACTTGACCCAAACCCCACCCCTGGCATGACAGGGAGCCATGATCCTTGGCCTGGGTTTGCCTTTGCCCCACCCAGAGCCCTGATAGACAGCCCCTGCTTTCTGTCGGCCCATGTCACCTCTTTCCACTCTAGCCTCCCTCCAGCGTGGCCTAGCTCTGTCCCCAACCTAGACAAGCCCTGGGACACTACCTTTTCTGCCTGCCCTAACAGCACACCAGGCCAGGTAAGGCTCCAGGCCAGCCATCTCCCAGGCCCTGGGATGGGCCTCCAACTCACCGGCTTGGGTCAGCCCACGAGGCTGCATCTGGGCGCAGCGAAGCTCCTCATTGGCCTCCCGCAGGGAGTCCCGCTCTGCCAGCAGCCGCTGGAGGGACGGGATGCAACAGGCCACTTGAGGCTGGATCGGTCTCCTAGGGTAGGGGTCCCCAACCCCTGGGCCGCGGACCGGTACCGGTCCGCGGCCTGTTAGGAACCGGGCCGCACAGCAGGAGGTGAGCGATAGGCAAGAAAGCGAAGTTTCGTCTGCCACTCCCTATAGCTCCCCATCGCTCGCATTACCGCCCCCCACCACCAGTCCGTGGAAAAAATGTCTTCCACGAAACCGGTCCCTGGTGCCAAAAAGGTTGGGGACCGCTGGGCTTCCCTGGTGGCGCAGTGGTTAAGAATCCAGGGGACACAGGTTCGAGCCCTGGTCCGGGAAGATCCCACATGCTGCGGAGCAACTAAGCCCATGAGCCACAACTACTGAGCCCACGTGCCACAACTACTGAAGCCCGTGCGCCTAGAGCCCATGCTCCACAACAAGAAAAGCCACCTCAGTGAGAAGCCAACGCACCGCAATGAAGAGTAGCCCCTGCTCACCGCAACTAGAGAAAGCCCGCACAGCAATGAAGACCCAAAGCAGCCAAAAATAAATAAATAAATAAGGTTCCCTTAAAAAAAAGAATCTTATAAAGGTTGGGGACTGCTGTCCTAGGGAATGGGCTCTTCAGGGTGGGGCTTGGGCGGAGGGACCTCAGCCTCACCTCCTTCTCCTTTGACACCAACTCATACTTTTCCTCCAGATTGCGGCACTCGAATAGCCATTTCTCGGCCTTCATGGCCTCCTCCTGCCGCTGGCCCTGCAGTTCCTGAACCTAAACAGAGGAGCGGGGAGAGGACAGCAGGGTGGGAAGGAGGGGCAGAGACTGAGTACAAGGTGAAAGGGCGGGGCCAGAGGGACCAGCTGAGGGAACTTGGAGGAGGAGGCTTAAGAGAAGGGGTGGGGCTTACAAGCCTAGGGAGGAGCTGGCTGGCCTAAAGGGCCTCTATATAAAAAATGGGAGCAGGCTCTGGGTGGAAGAACTTAGCACCACGCTGAGGGTGAGCTAAAGTCAGCGGCCGGCCAAGAGGAGCCCCCACCCCAGTCCAGGTCCAGGCCCCCGCCCGTACCTGCCGCCGCTGCGCCTCTAGCTGGGCGCGCAGGGAGCCGGCCCGGCGCAGCTCTTCCTCCAGCTGCCGCGTGCGCTCGGCGTGGCCGGCGTTGCGCTCCTCCAGCTGCCGCACCTGCCGCCGCAGCTCCCGCAGCTCGCCCAGGCGGCGCCGGCAGCTGCTCAGCGTGGCCTCCAGCTGCCCTGCGCGCTCTGAGGACTGCCTGGGGGCGGGGGCAAGTGAGAAGAGGAGGCGGGGGTCTGAGGTCAAGGGTTCAGCCTGAATGCCAGACCCTCAGGGCAGGGGAAGGTGTCAGGTCAGCCTTGGGGCATTTGGGTTCAAGGTGATGGGTCATGAGGGTCAGGGGTCAGCGGGGCCTGGTGGTGGTGGGGGAATCATTAGGGAGCATAAAGGGAGCCCTAAACATCAATGGTTAGCCCAGGGTCAAAATCAGAATCTGGGGGACACAAAAATGACTGTGGGGTTACAGGGGGAATGATGGGGCCCAGAGGGTCTGAGGAGCCCCCATGGACACTTTGGGGTCATGATGTAGCTGTGGGCCTAACAAGGGTATTGTGGGTGCAGGGGCCGTGGTGGGGTCATGGGGGATCTTTGAGGCAGAGCACTGTGGGGCTCTTGAAGGTATGGTAGGGGCTCATTAGGCACTTTAACATTACAGGGATGCCATGGGGGTCACAGGGGAGCCCTTTGAGGCAACAGAAGGCACAGTGAGGTTGAGGGGTGGGTGCTATGGGGGCCTACCAAGCACTCTGTGCTTGCAGGAATGCTGTGGAGTCATAAGAAGGTACAGTCATGTGATGGGGGGACAGAGGGGCCACCAGGGGCAAAGTTATTGCATCATGGGGTCCTGGAGGGCACCATGGGATGCTGGGGCATGATGGGACCCAGAATGGTGCAGTGGGGTCTGGGGAGCATTATGACCCCTAGGCTTGCTGGGGTCACAGGGATCCTATAAGGCAGCGGTCCCCAAACTTTCTGGCACCAGGGACCGGTTTCATGGAAGACAATATTTCCACGGACCGGCGGGGGGTAGGGGGATAGTTCAGGCAGTAATGCGAGTGATGGAGAGTGGTGGGGAGCGATGGGGAGCGGCAGATGAAGCTTCGCTCGCTCACCCGCTGCTCACCTCCTGCCGTGTGGCCCGGTTCCTAACAGGCTGCGGACCGGAACCAGTCCGCAGCCCAGGGGTTTGCGACCCCCGCTATAAGTTATGTGGGATACAATGTGGGATAACAGGAGGACACTGTGGAGTCCTGGGGGGCACCATGGATCCAGGGAGTTTGATGTTGTCCAGAGGACATGGTGGATTCCAGGATAGTGCAGTGGGGTTCAGGATGGTATTGTGGAGGCAACAGGGCATTGTGGGTGCCCACTAGGAATTTGGGGGTTACAGAGGTACTATGGCATCAGAGGAGCACTCTGGCAATGGGGGTGTGTGGTGGGGATCTGCCACTCACCGAAGTTCATCCATCTCATCCTTCAGGGCCTGTGCCTCCTGGGCCAGGCTGGTCAGCTCCTGGTTCCGCTGCTGCAGCTCAGCGACCTCCCGCTCCAGCTCGGCACAGCGCACGCGCTCGTCCTCCCTGCCGCTCTCCAGCCTGGGGGATGGGGGAAGCATCACATGAAGGGACTGTGCCTGCCCCAGTCCCCTGGCCTGCTGGCCCCGTCCCCAACTGACCATACCTGAAGTTCTCTTCCTGCAGCTGCTCCAGCTGGGACTGCAGCAGCAGCAGCTTCTTGGTGGTGAGGCCGGTGGCGCCCTCACCCTCGGACCGGCCCACCCGCTCCCTCAGCACCTCATTTTCCTGAACCAGGCTCTGCTTCTCCTCTGACAGGAGTACCAGCTGTGGGCAGGGCATACAGACGAGCCGGAGCTGGAAGGGGGGCTATGCGGGCGGCCCTGCCCTGGGAGCACCTGTGGACCCCCACCTTGGCCCCACCTGCCGCTCCAGGTCCAGACAGCGCTGCCGCAGCTCATCACCCTCATCAGCCTCCTCACTCAGGAAGTAGTACCTGCGGGACTGATGAGAGGAGTGGAGGGGGGAGGGTGGGGAGAGACAAGAAACTCAGGGATCCAGGGGAGGAAAATGGGGAAACGGAGGATGGGAACTTCAGGGACAGAGAGGAGGGAGCTGAGAAACCCTCAAGATCTAAGAAGAGAGGGCTGGGACCTGAGGGGACTGGAGAAAAGGCAATTCAGGAACCCTGGGGACCTGGCAAGGGAAGAGGATAGGACCCTGGAGGATGGGAGTGGTTTACAGGCTTAAGGTCAAGCCCTTGCTCCTTAGGTAGCCCTGAAAATCAGTAATGGGGTTGGACCTTTAACAAGGTCCCCACCCCTTACCTGGCTATCAAAGTTCCCATATGTTTCCGGTGACAGGGAGTCAGAGGTGTCTTTGGTCATGAGCTGGAGGGAGGGGGGTGCAGTGGGAGGACATTGAGATGAGCTGGGCCCTCTGAGGGCAGCCTCCAAGGCTTCTACAATCCAGCCTAAGAACTACTCCATCCTCCTGTCCCCAAAGCCAGTCCTTCCCAATAACCCCAGCCCAGAGGCTGCCCTATGTGTCCAGCACTCAGGGAGTCCTGGTCCTTCCCCACTCCCCGGCCACCTGGCCACACTGCACAGCTTGTGGGATCCTAGTTCTCCAACCAGGAATTGAACCCGGGCCACAGCAGTGAAAGCGCTGAGTCCTAACCACTGGACCACCAGGGAGTTCCGAGGCCTGGACCTTTTAGTGTGCTAGGTTGTGACTTAGAGCTGGGGGGCGCTGGCAGACACATGGGACAGGGAAATCTGGCCAGCAGAGTTCCAGACAGAGCCCAGAGCTTACCAGGGCAGAGCCTGTGCCCAGCTGCCTTGGAGATGTCCCCTCCCCTGAAGCTCCTCGCTACAGTGGGCATCCCCACCTACCTCCTGGATGGCTTCCATCACCACATGCTGAACTGATTCCTCTAGCGTCATGATTCTCTGGATGTGCTCTGGGGGTCAAGGTGGGGGAGACTGAGATGGGGGGTGGAAGGGCAAGAAGTGTTTCCTAAGGTCTTCCCCTAGGGACCCCCTAACCTCCCATACCCTGCTTCTTCTCGCAACTGATAGCACAGCCCAGCACCAGCTGAAGCAGCTTGCCAAGCTCTTCTGGGTCTGAGAACTCGCCAATGAGGCTCACATCTGGAAGGTGCTGCTCCAAAATGGGATGCCCCAGGACCTGAGGATGGGAGGAGGAAGGGGTATCAGGGGCTCACGGATCCCCCCTCCTCCCAACCCAATCCCCTAAATCCCTTTACAGTTACTCACATCCTGGGAGTACTCCACCAGGCTCTGTAAGATTGTCTTCAGATTGTTGACCTGGGGAGGGACAAGGAGTTGTGTCCAAGGTCCCAAATCCCCCCAGAAGGGGCCAGGCAGCCCCCACCCTGAATCTGTCTAGCCCATTCTTTTTTTCTCTGTCTCGCCTCCCAATCCCTGGTCATCTCATCCTGTTTAGCCCCATTCTCTGTCTGTATGTCCCCTCTCCTAGGAGTGACCTGTCTGGCTGCCTGCCCTTCTTACCCATCTGCCCATCTTGTTCACGTGTCCCCAGAATCCAGTCACTTCTCACCACCTGCCCCACTACACTTGGACCCTAGCCATCATCATCTCTCACCTGAATTATTGCACCAGCTTCCACTCTTGCTGCCTACCCCTCCATTTCTCTACAAGCATCCAGAGGGAGCTTTTTAAAGCCCAAGCCAGGTTTGTGTCTTTCCTCTACTAAAATCCTTCCTTGACTATACACAGCACTTAAAATAGAATCTATCTTCCCTGCTCCAGCCTGCCAGGCCCTTGATGATCTCATCTACCATTCCTGCCCCCTTGCTTTCTGTTCTGACCCCCCTGCCATTCCTCGATCACACCAAGCTTATTTCCAACTCAGGGCCTTTGCATTTGCTGCTCCCTGTGTCTGGAATACCATTCCTCCAAATCTTACATGGAGATCAGCCCATCTGGAGTAACCACCCACCCACTCTCAGTTGCTCTCTCTCATGGCCCAGCTTTTATTGTCTTCATAGAACTAATTGCCATTGGAAGTCAATGTTAATGCTTGTGTATGCAGGTTTTTGTCTGTGTTATTCCTTGCTGCACACCCAGGCCTGATTAATAGAAGAATGAAGGAACAAATACATAGTTGGCTGGTCACCATACATCTGTCCCTCTTCCTGTCCAGATCTGTTTGTCCATCACCCAGGACATGTCTAACTGACCCTTCCCTGATCAACTCTTCACCAGTCTGTCCCCCATTCATGAGTCCACCTGTCACCTTCAACCTCCGGTTGGGACCTGGGTCGTCTGAGATGCCCTGGAGCCATGCCTCGTTGAACCAGGAAGGGTCTCTGGGGGTGAGAAGGTGGGATGAGCTGCTGGGGGACCCTTTTGGGACCCTCCCCCTCAGCCCCACTCACATCTGGTTCAGCACATAGGCTACTGCGAGGCCACTGCTCAGTTCCTGGGGGCTGGTACAGGGGGGCGGTACATGGAACGTCTGCAACTGGTGGGGGAGAGGAAAGTGCAAAAGGCATTGTCAGGGCCTGGGACCACGGAACGACACCCCTTTTACAGACTTTTCCGGTCAGCAGGACCCTCACATGCTGGGTGGGGGCTGGCCTGTTGCTCCAGCAAGCCAGCTCCGTGGGGGAGTGGCTTCTGCTCACCTGGACGGACCGGAGGGGGCGTGGCCTCATTATACCTCTGCCCAACAAACCCCGCGCGACCAGGCGAGGGCAGACCACGAGTCACTTGGTCCTCACAGGCACCACGTGACCAGGCCAGCTCACCTGTGCCCTCGCCCCACATGACCCAGCCATGAAGGGGCGTGGCCTCACCTGCTCTTTACACGCAAACCTGCCACTTGACGGGTCAGGTGCTCAGGCCAGAGTGCAACGGCCTGGCAGGCCGACGACCCCTTCCTCCTCCCTGCCCCAGAACGGAAGGGTGCACAGAGCCAAGGTCGGGGCTACCGGGCGAGAAGAGAGGGCGTACACCTGTCCCTGGCCCCGCCCCCGACCTACCCAGGTGAGCAGAGACCCGCATAGCTCGGCCTTGTCCACGCTCATGGCTCCCGATTGGATTCGACCCCGGCCGCGGAGCCCTGCCACCGCAGCGGCGTCCAGATCCGCCACCAGCGAGCGCCCGCAGCCCCGACCTCCCGCTCGGCCTAGAGCGCCGCCCCGCCCCCTAAGCGCAGGCCCCGCCCTGGACACGTGATCTCCTCCCGGCACCAGCTCAGGGCTTCAGACCCGCCATCTTAGATACGGGAAGCATTTGGGCGCTGGCCCTGCCGCTAGGGGTCAGTCTGGGCCAGCCTTGCGCATCCCAAGGGTGGCTTCGCCTCCCCTCCTCCCCGAGCTCTTTTTGGGGTAGCGGAGACTTCACCGTCATTCCTCTTCATCAGAGGCGGAGCTGCCCCACCCTGTTGTACAGGCGCATTCGCGTTCCTTCCCTTCGGCTGAAAGAAATTCTGCTGTCTAGCCACATTATGATCAGAGCCTTTGCGCGGGAGAGGGGCAGGTCATAATATATTCTATGGACTTGGAGGGGGAACACTAAAGGGTTCTTCCCGGTGTAGGTGACTTGATAGTCTTGCCCAGGGGTAGACAAGGGGATTCGGGTCCTAAGTCGACGGCAGGATGGGTCAGTCAGACCCATGTCCTGGGTAATGGACAGACTTATTTGCCTATCCTGGATCCGTCCTCCACTGAGCTTTCCCTGCCCTTTCCCTTCCCTGAGCCCCGCGCCGGGGCCCTCCTCCCTCAGAACGCAGGACGGGGTCGCCCTGGTCGCCACGGCCCACCGGGGGCGCCCAGACCGCAGGAAGGCGGCCTACGGGGAAAAGGATGGGCCCACTCTGAGACCCCGTCTGGGCAGTGAACGGGGCTTAAAGGAAAGTGCTGACAATACTAGTTAACAATAAAATTGCAGTCACCATTTATGGGGTGCCTACAAAATGCAGTCTCTGCGCTAAGCGATTTAAATATACAGATGGTTGAAATCTCCACGACTCTAGGTGGCAAGTGCTCTTTAAACTCCCGGTTCGCAGGCGAGGAAACAGAGGTTCTGGGTGGATCCGGCTTTAAGGGAGGGGTAAAGCACCGGACCTCTGACGCCTGAGTTCCCCCGGCAGTCCCTCCCCCGCGGAGCGGGCGAGGTAATGAGCAGTAATTAGAGGTTATTAGCTGTACCCAGAGAGAGGGGCGGACTCTGCTTTGGGGGTGGGTCTAGGTCTGAGAGGCGGGGAGCTGCTCCCTCCAACCCAGAGTGTGGCTTCGGCGACCCTGCCCCCGAGCGTGTTGAGCAGGATGACTACAGCTCCCCCCTCCCCCCCGCACTCCCCCCGTCCCCGCAGCATCGCAGGAACACAATTACTCTAGCACCAGACTCCAGGTTACAGCCCACTCAGACGCACAACTGCACGCACGCAGGGGCCTTGGAGGCTCGTCTACACACCCACATCCCCTTCCCGAGTTGTTTTCAGCCTCCATCCCCTGGGAGCAGAGTGGAGTGGGGAGAGTAGGGAGGAAGGGGACAAGGGCCAGCAGTGCCGGCTTCCGGACAGGGCTGCCTTACGGCAGCGGGCGTGAGAACAGCCGCCGCTGATTCCCTTATCCCGCACCCACTAAGGAGAGGGTGCTGCCAGTAAGGGGAAGCGGGGCCCCCCTGCCACAAGGCAAAAGTGGAAGGTGAGCCGGAACTATGGCTCTATGGAACCATATGGAACTATGGAACTATGCCAAATATTTGGGAGTGGGGTCCCCAGTACTTGCAAAACCCGCAGGGATCTTGATGTTTAGGAGGAATCTAAATATCCGGAGCATGGACTTGAATTGTTCTAACGTTGCCATAATATTATAGGCGTTATAGATGTTCAGGGACCCAAAAGTCCCCAGATTTAAAGGAAGGTCTGGGTGCCCTCACTTTGGGGGAGGAGTCACAACCCTCCATTTGGGGCGGCAAGGAATCTCATGTTTGGGGGGAAAGGGAGCTCCCTACGTTGGCAGGGAAGAGCAGCAATCCCTGTTATGTGACGCAGGGAACCCCACTTTTGGGGGCATCAGTGTGCCTTCAATCCAAAGAGAGGGGTCACAAACCCTCATTTTGAAGCAGGGATCCTTTATTTGGGGGAAGGAGTCAAACCCCCAGTTTCGGTGGAGAGAGCCCCAAAGTTTGGGGAATGATCTGGAGGCCTCCATTAAGGACAGGGTGCGGGTCTGGACCAGCAGCCCCCAGCTGGTTTGGGGACCCCACCCCCTCCTGTCTGTTTCCAGGAACAGCTGGGCCCAGCCTGGGCTGTACTGCTGGGAAGCGGGTGACTCAACCCCTCCCTGCGGCCACAGCTGGACCCCCGCCCGCCCCCTCCGGCCTTCACATCTGGGCAGAGACCCAGTCATGAGAGCTGGGATGGAGACCCCAGGTTCACGCATTTGGAGATGGTGCCCCTCCCCCACGGGGCTGACCACAAGCTCAGGGTGGACACCATGCCCCATACCATGAGGGGCTCTGGCAGGCTTTCTGCTCTCCAGACACTGACATTCCACCAGGACTCCCATCCTGACCCCCTCCCCGGGTCTGTATATGTGTCTCTGAGTCCATGTGAAGTGTGTTCACATCTATGTAGGTGTGAGATGGTGGGTCTGTGATTGTGTGTGCACAGGCCTATGTGTCTGCATCTACCTATGTCTTGGGGCCCTGGGAATTTACCCAACAGGCTATGTGTGTGTGATTTGGTGGTTTTGGGGGGGTGCTGTCAGGGACTAGGGCACATGCTTCTCTTTATGGGACCTTGCTGTGTGTCTATATCCCTAGGTCATTCTTTGTGTGAGAAGTGAATGTATGACAATCACTACTTCAGTATGGATTTAGGTTGTGTTTCTGTGACCATGTCCTACTTTCTCTCCATCATGTGTTTTTCTGTGATAGCATGAGCCTGTCATGTTTGTCCTTGGTTTGTCCATGTCCCTGAGACAATCTGGTGTCCATGTGTGTGGCCTTGTGGGTTTGTGTCTGTGACCCTACTTTACTTCATGTGCCCTATTTGTGATGTCTGCGTGACAGCATGACCGTCGTGTGTCCGTCCCCAGCATGTGTCTCTGTGCCTCTACAATCTCCATGTGAGAGGAGTGGCTGTGTGACAACTGGAGTCCTGAGGTCCAAGACTTTTATCTGGGTCTTACTTTGTCTTGATGGTGTGGCTTTATCGGAGTGTCTGTATATGCCACCTATCTGTGTATGAAGATGGCCCTACCACAAACGGTGTGTGACAGTGTGGCCCTGACCACGTTCGCTGCGGGGCTGGCTGGACTAGTGAATGTTTGTGCCAACGTGTGGCAGGTGTATCCTGTGTCCGTGTGACACTGTGGATCTGAGAGTTTGTGACCTTGTGTGTGGGGTGGGTGTCAAAGTCACACAAGACAGCGTGAGGAGGCGGTGATGTGCTGGGGGGGGCGTCAAGCGCCCGGAGTCCTGCCGCTCTCGGCCCCTCCCGGCGCTGCGGGGGCGCGTGCGTCGTGCGTGACGTGAGGCACGATGGGGGTCGCTGCGTGCGTGGAGCCAGACGCGATCGTGCGTGCGAGCGCGGGGGGATGGGCTAGCTGCGTGCGTGCGTGCGTGGGCGGCCGCGGGGGTTAGGCGCGTGGGGGAGCGCGGAGCACAGCCCCACCCCGCCGGGGACTTTGGGCGCGGGTGAAACCCGGGAGGGGGCTGCCGTTAACCCCTTCCTGCCCGACCTGAAACTTGTGGCCCCTCGATAGAGCGCGCGGGGGCTTCCCCAGCGCGCGGGGACCGTCCCTGCCGAGGGAGGAACCCCGCCATTGAGCTGAGACCCCCCCCAGTTACCATGGGAACCGGAGCTTCCCGCGCGGCCGGGCGCGTGCTTCCTCCCCCTTCCCGCTCTTCCTCCAACTCCGTATTCCACCGACAATGCGCTCCCCGCTCCTAGCCTCCTGGTCTCCGGGGAAGGGGCTGGGGTCAGCGAGGCCCTGGCGTGCGTGACTCAGGCCAGCTTGAGGGTCCCCTGGCCGCAGCCGACCTCGCTCCCCCTTCTCCACCCCATGACTCACCCCTCGCGGCTTTCCCCTTGTGTGACTCAAGCCCTTGGGGAGGGGGCTGCGGACTCTGAGACCCCCCCTCCAGGCAGTGGGGGCTGAGAACCAAGTACTGGGGGCCTAGAGCTTAAGGGGTGGGGCTCTCCCTCCAGCGAGGGTAGGTGTCTGGTGTCTTCCCTTAGACATCCCTTGCCAAGGTCACTAGAGCCATTTCCCCCACCCCTGAATTGGCAGTACCTACCCCCCAACCCTCCGGGAACCCAGCCCCCAGCCCCTCCCCCATAGCCCACAGGAAGTTTTTGCAGAGCCCATCGGCGATGAAACGGTTAAAGCCGTTTTCTTATTCATTTCATCCAGGGGCCCCTTTTGACTCAGAGCAAGCCAGGCGCCCCCTTGAGCCGGGCCTCGTGGGGGCCTGGGTTCATACTCCACCCCACATATACCATTTTTAGAGAGGGGAGGGAAGGCTGTTGGTGAGCTGGCTGGGGGTCTTGAGTAGCATACAGGGTTGGGTTCAAATCCTGCCTCTGCCCTCATTGCTCTCTGGGTCTCGGTTTCCCCATCTGAAAATGGGGAATAATTATGACCCGCTTATTGTGGCGTTGTGGGATTAGGTGAATAATAGATGGGACGCTTTGTTCCCAGAGCTGGGCAGAGGAGCAGGGAAGGGGCTTGGCCGGTAGAAGGGCCCAGGCTCCTCCTGTCTCTCAGGCCTGGGTGTCAGGGTGACCAGCAGAAGCGAGTCCTTGTGGGGCGCGCCATGCCCCACCCAGGCGCTCTGAGGCCATGGGGTTCATCCCGTCCACCCCCTGCCCGTGGCAGGCACCCAGGAAGTGAGAGGCGGGGCAGGAATGAGGCGGAACCTGTTGGGCCCGTCGCCTCCCCACCCCTCACCCTCATTCCGGGGCCCTGGCATGCCCCCCCCCACGTTGCGGCCCCACCCCCACCGCCCTGGACGCCTGGGTCCTGACCCGACGGTGGCCCAAGGGAGGGGATGTCGGCGGAGACAGCGTCTCGGGAACATCCTGTGGACTGCTGGCTGTGGACTGCTGGCTGGACAGACCGGAGGGTCAGCCCCTCCCCGGGCAGGGCAGAAATCGGCTGGGGGCAGAGTAAACATGGCCCAGGGTGGCCAGACTTGGGGGGGCGGCAAGGAGTGTACACATACACAGTCACACACACAAAACCCGTGTCACCCTGGCCACAGAGAGACTACCAACCGGGGACACACTGACAGGGTCAGACACAAATCTGGGCAAGACGGCTGTCAAACACAGACACACTGACAGGGCAGACTTAAGAGGAAGACTGAAATGCTGCCAAACACACAAAGACACCGACAGGCCAGAAGCATAAAGGCAGGGAGTGAGTGACACAGATAAATCAACTCAGCATACAGGCAAGATGGACACACTGACAGACACAAATACAGAAGAACATTGACATTCTGGTGAGAAGTACACAGCCTGGCAGACAGTGGCATGCTCACAGGCACTCTGAGAAAAATGTGACAGGCCAGAAACACACAGGCAGGACGGACACACTGAGAACTGTGTGTCAGACACAGACGGGCAATACATGCATGTGGATAGACTCAGAGAGAAGGGACAGTCACTTTCAGTGCAGGCTCCCCGAGAGCTGCACAAGAGATGTTCGGACACAGTGTCAGATCCTGACACACGAGAAAGCAACACAGGCGCGCACACACACACACACGAACACACACTAGCAAGATCACCAACTCAAAAAGATACTCAGAGGCAAGAGAGACATACATAAACCTATGGGAGATGGACATACATAAACCTATGGGGAAGGACACATACAGACCATAACAGAATCCCCCCACCTCCCGCCACAGTTGCACACACACTCAGAGATGCTCTGAGGACATCAGAAGTCAGCCTTACAGATACACACTACCTCACCGATAACACACACGTCAGACCCTCCGACAGATTGGGCAGATGTAAGCAGACAGACTGACAGTCACACACACGGTCTAGCCAGACAGTCACACCCAACAGCAGAGAAGCATTGACAGGCCACAGTCGGACATTAACTAACACATTGGCACAGACACACCGTGACAGAACCTGTTGGCTAACACACACACACACACACACACACCAGCCACAGAGCCCACATAGACACACACACATAGACGAGCCACAGACACACACCAGCCACAGACCTCACACTCACAGACCTCACACAGGCAAGCCATGGACCTCACACACACACACAGACACACAGACACACCAGGCACGAATAGGTTAGCCATATGAACTCCAAAACAACCTACATTCATGTATATAGGCCAGCCACATGCAACCTATTTCATAGACCATACACATACTCACACACACACTCCCCCACCAACCCCCCCCCCCAAAGCAGGCAGGTCCTACACACCCCTGCAGTGTTGGGCCAACACACAGACACATGCCCTGAGAAGACAGGCCTCACACACACTCTCACACGTCCTGACAGGCCAGCCACACACTAACCCACAGCCAACCAGACACACACGTGCCCCTGGACCATGCTGCGGGGCTCTGGGCTTCCCAGCCAGTCTCTACCCCCACCCAGAGATCCTGGTGCTTCCTCTCTCCAACCACCTCCCCCCCACGCCACCCCCCGGCCTGCTGTTTGTCACTTCCCCTAGGAGGCCCAGCTCAGCAGCCTCAGTCCCTGGTGGGGTGTGGGCCTGTTTTCTCAGCACATCCCCCGTAAATGGGGCACCTGGGATCTCAGCCATGCTCAGGCCCCCCAAGACCTCGCCAGCATTGGGGGGCACAGGAACAGCTTTGTGGGAAACTCCCCTCATGCCCAGCTGAGTCAGCCTGAGGAGACAGACTCTCCTTCCTGCTTCCAAGAAAACCGAGCAGCTTCCTCTCCAGGAGAGGGGTGAGGGACCCCCCAGACCACAGAGGTGGGGGAGGGGAGTGACTGGAAAGCCAGGGGCTCCTGGGGGAGGGCCTCCGTGGTCCTCAGCCTCTTCCTGCCAGCTGTCTGTCCACACCCAGGGGCAGGGACGAGGGAGTCTGGGTGCTATGACTTGCGGGTTCTCGTCCTGGCCTGCCCACTGGCTGACTCACAGGCAGCCCCCAGCCCAGTTTCCTGGTGAGGGCCCTGCCGGCCAGTGGGCCACGGGGGAGGGGGGTCGCCAGGCTATTTATAAGAAGGAGAAGTCCCTCCTGCCAAGGCCAAAAGCCCCAGAGAGACCCGTAGGTGGGGGTGGACGAACTTCCTCCTTATCCAGTCCCCCAGGCCCTGGGCCCTTGGGCATGAGGGAAGCCTGGGCACAGACACCTCAGCCAGATGCTGGTCTGCAGCCCAGGGCCTGGGCAGTACCCAGATGCTAGTCTGGGCACCCAGGGCAGACAGAGGAGGGGGCTATCCTCACACCCTCCTCACAGGGACGGCCGGCCTTGGCGCCAGTGGGGCGGCATGAGGTGGTGGCACCCAGGCTAGAAGGGTGAAACTGGCAGGGGCTTGGAACCGGCTGTACCAGCTTAGCTGGGCCCCCGCCCTCCCTCACTGGCCCAATCCCCACCCCCTGGTCAAACACCCGTGCAGAGAGCATGCTGGCCTGCCCCCAAACACACCAGCAGCCCTCTGCCCTGTGCCCAAGCCCGGATAAATGAGACCCTTCATGAAAGGGCCTGCAGAGCTTGGCATACAGTTGGCACTGCATAAATGCCTCTCTGATTGTCATTATCCACATAAAAAGTGGCTAATGCTCTGGAGCCAAACAGCTCAGGTTCTAGGTCAACTCCAGTGCTTATAACTGTGGAATATCAGGCAAGTTCCCTACCTTCCTGTGCCTAAGTTTTCTAGTCTGTTAAATGGGGCTACAGATAGCATGCATTTCGCTGGGTTGTTGGAAGCAGGCAATGAGTTATTCTATGTAAACCACTTAGAAGAGTGCCTGGCCCATGGTAAGAGCCATGTAAGTGTTAGCTACTAAAATAATAATTATTATTTCTCAGTCTGTCTGCCTATCTTAAGGGTCTCTGACTCGTGCTGTCTGCATGACTCTAACCCTGCATCCCTCCCTGCCCTGACCCCCACCCCCCATACATCCACTTTTCCTTGCTGGGTCCTTGGCCTCCATCTCTACCCTTACTGGGCCAGTCTCACCTCTCTCCAGGACTCCCCTGGCATGGCCAGCCTCAGCACTGGTCAGGGCTGACTCACTGTGGCCTCCTGGCCTGTGGGACCTGCAGGTTGGCTTCCTGATATGCTGCCCTCCAGCCAGGCCTGCCCAGCCCCCCGACGTTGCCCGCTGCGCCCCCGCAGGGCCCAGCCAGATGTCAGCTGCAGTTATTAGCATGGGCAGGAGACACAGGCCTGGCAGCTTGCCTGCCAGACTCAGCGGCCACTGGAATCTCCCTTGAGCCTGGGGCGGGGGAGGGGAGCAGTTCAAGCAAGGGAGGAGGAGAGGGGGTACCCAGGGATCACAAGGACCCTCCAAAGATGGGGACACCCCCAGCTTCTCCTGGGACCTTCCTCCCCAAAGCCACTGCTCTGCTGGACTTCCCCCAGCCCCCACAGAGCTCAGTTTCTCTTTTGCCTCTTTCGTTTTCCTTCTCTCCTCCACACTTGGTGAGCTCTGCGCTTGCCCTACAAAGTCTGGCTAGCCCCTCTCCCTCAGCCTCTCTCTACCCTAAAGAAACTTCCATGCTCCCAAAAGACAGAGGCCTCACACTCTCTCTGAGTGAGAGAGAGAGAGAGACTGAGCTCACCTCTGGTTCTAGTGGCTCACAGACTATCTGCTTGGAAGTCCCACCTTAAGTCTAACTGGAAGCCTCACCATCTAAACCTTCACCCATTCCTGGGGAAGGGGCTCTGGAAGGGTTCCCTCAGATGAGGGAGACACCTCAGATGAGGGAAAGGATCCCCCTTTTAGGTATTCTGGATGGTGAGGCGACCCGCACACTGAAACAGGAGTAGGGCCCGTCACCCACTTGAGTGAGGGTGGGGACACCCCAGCCCCTAGGGATGTATGGGGGGAGGGGCCCCAGACCTCCTGGCAGAAAGTAAGGGCACCCAGCTCGAGGTAGGAGGCAGCCGTGCCAGCCCGCCCAGGCACCGGGATCGCCTCGAGGCACTGACCCGCCCCCTCCACGCCCGTCGGGCCGGGGGCGAAGTCCGACCCAGGCCCGCGGGCAGGCGGGGACCTGCCAGGCTGGGTCGAGTCGGGAAGGGCCTGGCAGGACGCGGCCCCAGAGCGGCTGGGTGGGGCCCGGCCAGGCGGCTGGGGCTGGTCGGGACTAGCCGTCCTGGGGCCCTGGCGCGCCCTGGGACCTGGCAGATCGGGGCAGCCGGCTCCTGGCCGGGGCTCCGGGACAGCGCTAATCCCACCCCTTCCTGTGCCCTTATATGGGCGGCGGGGAGAGACTCCGTGGGCCGCCCCGCCCCCAATCCTGCCCGCGGACTCCGGCCTGTTGCCATGGCGACCAGGCCCCGGTGAGTCCCCCTCCATCAGGCCGATGGAATCGTCCCGGACTGCCAGCCTCGGCGATCGCCTGCGGGCGCCAAGGGCTGAACCATTGCTTGGGTGGGGATCGGCGACTGGAGGCCTCTGCGGCGGGGCTTGTTCCACGCCCCTGGCTTCCTCTGGGGTCGTAAGCCCAGGTTCCTCTTACGAGGCGCAGAACCCGGCTGGACCCAGGGCGGGGCGCATGGTCCCGTAGGATTCGAGTGACGGAGGCAGGGCCCGGTTCCTTCCCCCCGGGCTGTTGCCACACTTCCTGCCGCGGCGCTCTTTCCCCAGCCTGTTTCTAAGGAAGGAGTGGGGTTGGGCGACCGCGCCCCGGCCGTCGGGCTGGGTCTAGGCACCAGGAGCCAACACTGTCGGTCAAGCCCAGGGTCACTGGGGGAGGTCTTTGGGGTGGGGACAGAGTATACAGGCACCTAGAGGTCACCCACAAGAGGGGGCGCCGATCGTGGAAGATGCAGCAGTCCAGGCAGTCCAGGTCCCCAGGATCCTCAAAAGACCCCTCCTTCTCTCATGTCTCAACCGGAGACCCTCTGTCAGTACTATCTCAGTACTGAAGGGGTGCCCCGACCCTTATAATTCTCCTCCGTCGGGCCTTCACAGATGATCCCCAGTGACCTCCAACCTCTGACAGTGTCCTAATCTTCTACCCCACATATTTTCTTTGACTCAGTGTACCCCAGGACCCTCACTCACTTTTTCCATATCTAGGTTCCCCCAATTCCTTCCCCTTCCAACTTGTGGGGGACTCTCAGTCTCTCCCATGGACTCCAGGACCCCTATTCATTTTCTGCATAATGGGTCTCCAGCAGCTCCCGTGTACACTTTTGATCGCTCCCCCTCCTCACTTTTCCTGGGTTCAGTTCCTCCCGTGAAAATTCCAGTCCCTCAACTCTTCTGTACCCTGGACCCCCACTCAATTTCTGAGTCAGGCGTCTCCTTACCACTCCCCCACCTACCCTGCTTAACCCTCCTGTCTCTCCTTTGGGGGGTCTCTCAGTGTATTCTCAGCCCCCCAGCCCCTCTGGAAGACTCCAGATCCCTCAGGCCTTTCCGTGTGCAGCTCGGGACCACCCCCCTCCCCCCAACACACACACACTTGCTCTGTACCAGTTCCTCGTATCCCTCATCGCGTACTCCAGGGGAGTCATCGCCCTCCCTGAAGCCTCTCCCCGTGTACCTCTGACCGCCCCAGCGCCCCCTTCCTCGCGCACCAGGGTCCTCTGAGCCCCTCCCCCTGCAGTCGCTCCGAGCCACCCAGCCCATGGCCGCTGTTTACAAGGACACGCGCTTCCTGACAATGACGCGAGCCGCCTCCTCCCCTTCCCCACGCTCCAGGAGGGGGGAGCGGGGGCCCGGCTCGGGCGACCGCCAATCGGAGCGCACTTCCGCAGCTGACAATCGCCGTATAAAGGCTTGTGGCTCCGGCTGAGCGGCCGGGACCTTGAGCGCGTCCAGGCCAGCATCGGAGCCAACGGGGAGCGGGGAGCAAGGGGGACGCAACACGAAGAAAGCGAGTGCGCCAGAGGGGGGCAGAGGGGCTAGAGAAACCGCACAGAGCTTCCGTGCACAGCCGCCTGCTGGCCTCTCTCGGCCCGTACAGGCACCCGGGAACGCGCGTCCAGACACCTGGTCCAGCCACCTCCGCGGACTGCGCGCGTCTCGCTGCAGCGAGGCCCGGGGCGGCTCCGCAGGGACCCTCAGACCGCCCGGGCCGCCCGGATGTGCACTAAAATGGAACAGCCCTTCTACCACGACGACTCATACGCAGCGGCCGGATACGGCCGGACCCCGGGCGGCCTCTCTCTACACGACTACAAACTCCTGAAACCCAGCCTGGCGCTCAACCTGGCCGACCCCTACCGAAATCTTAAAGCACCCGGAGCGCGGGGCCCCGGCCCAGAGGGCAGCGGTGGCGGCAGCTACTTTTCCAGCCAGGGCTCGGACACCGGCGCGTCGCTCAAGCTCGCCTCATCGGAGCTGGAGCGCCTGATCGTCCCCAACAGCAACGGCGTGATCACGACGACGCCCACGCCCCCGGGGCAGTACTTTTACCCCCGCGGGGGTGGCAGTGGTGGAGGTGCGGGGAGCGCAGGGGGCGGCGTCACCGAGGAGCAGGAAGGCTTCGCCGACGGCTTTGTAAAAGCCCTGGACGACCTGCACAAGATGAACCACGTGACGCCCCCCAACGTGTCCCTGGGCGCCAGCGGGGGGCCCCCGGCCGGGCCCGGGGGCGTATATGCCGGCCCGGAGCCGCCTCCCGTCTACACCAACCTCAGCAGCTATTCTCCAGCCTCTGCGACCTCCGGAGGAGCCGGGGCCACCGTCGGGACTGGGAGCTCGTACCCGACGGCCACCATCAGCTACCTCCCACACGCGCCGCCCTTCGCCGGCGGTCACCCGGCTCAGCTGGGCCTGGGCCGCGGCGCCTCCACCTTCAAGGAGGAACCGCAGACCGTGCCTGAGGCGCGCAGCCGCGACGCCACGCCGCCGGTGTCCCCCATCAACATGGAAGACCAGGAGCGCATCAAAGTAGAGCGCAAGCGGCTGCGGAACCGGCTGGCGGCCACCAAGTGCCGGAAGCGGAAGCTGGAGCGCATCGCGCGCCTGGAGGACAAGGTGAAGACACTCAAGGCCGAGAACGCGGGGCTGTCCAGCACTGCCGGCCTCCTCCGCGAGCAGGTGGCCCAGCTCAAACAGAAGGTCATGACCCACGTCAGCAACGGCTGCCAGCTACTGCTTGGGGTCAAGGGACACGCCTTCTGAGCGCCCACCTATCCCCCGTACAGACATTTTCCCAACCTGGACGGCTGGGCGCACGCCTCCCATGGGGCGAGGGGGCAGGCGGTGGGCACCGGCCCCGGGGCCTGGGGGCGCCACAAACCACACTGGACTCCTGCCCGCCCGCTCTGCGGCCAGTCCTTCCACCTCGACGTTTACAAGCCCCCCTTCCACGTTTTTTGTGTTTTTTTTTTTTTTGTATTTTTTTTTCTGCTGGACTCAATTCATATTGAATATAATATATTTGTGTATTTAACAGGGAGGGGAGGAGGGGGTGATTGCGGCGGAGCTGGCCCCGCCGACCGGTACTCAAGCCCTCGGAGATACTGGGGAGGGGACCCCCGCCCCCTGCCCTCCCCCCCTCTGCACCGTACTGTGGGGAAGAAACGCGCAGTCGGTCGCTAAAGAATTTATTTTAAGATGTGTTTGTGTGTGTGCGTTTGTTGTTCTTACTTTTTATTGAATCTATTTAAGTAAAAAAAAAAAAAGGTTCTTTATTAATTTCTGTTGTCTTTTTTTCCAAGCCGGGCGGGCGGAGGGAGGAGAGTACTGGGATGCCCCCACCCCACTGCGGTTTGTGGCTTGCTCCTGTAACTGTGTCAATCTCGCCAGCTTTGTTCAGACATCTTGCGTCCCCAGCCTGGGTGTCCAACCCTTCTTGCGTCCCTCGATCTCCCGGGTTGGAAGGTGCAGGGCGGGGACCAGATCACGCAACTCCCCAGCACCGGGGGACAGGATGCCTGGGGCGAAACGCGCAGTGCGCAGGCGCGGCCCCGCCCAGACGCGCGCGCCGGGGCTTTCCCCGTTGACGCTACGGAAGCGCTGTCCAAACATGGGCTGATTCTGCCCAGTGACGCGACGGCGGTCTCTGGGCAGATTCCGGGAATCCCCTCCCCCGCTCTGCTGGGCAGGGCCGCGGCGCCGGGAAAGGGGCCGGGATTTTCCCAGCCTGGCGGCTACCAAGGCCCGGAAAGCCCCAGGCCTGGGTCCAGAGCGTCCGCGGTGGGCGGGCCGCACTCCAGAACCCCGGGAGCCACCCCAGAGTCTCCCCCATCGGGCTGGTGCCTGGGTCCTGCCGAGCCCACGCCAGCTCCGTTTGACCTGACCCGGGCAGGGGGATGCAGTTGCCTGCGCGTCGTTGCCGCCGCGATCCCCTCCCCACCCCCGCCAGGAAGGGCGGTGCCCGCCTGCCAGTTTCCCCTCCCGGGTGCCAGGCCGGGAGCGGGGTGACTGCCAGGTCTGGTCCTGCCGGGGCGGCTGCTCGGGCCGCCAGGCGCCGCCGCCGCCCTCTCATGGGGCTGCCTCCCCCGCAGCTGTGACGGGTGCGAGGGCGGCTGGTGAGCCCCCATGGGGATCTGGCTGGCTTCGGAGCTGGAAGCCCCCAGAGCAGCAGAGAAAAACAGATCGAGAAACCAGGCCACAGGGGCGAGGTGGGGTAGAACAGACGCTTCATTAATTCACTTATAAAATACTGAACGACCTGGCCCTGGAGTCACTTACAGACTGGACCAGGGCCGACAGACAATAAACAAGCAAACATGATTCGGAGATGGTGGTAAGTGCTAGGAAGAGAAAAAAATGGTTAAAGTGGTAGTGATGGGGCTGGGGAGGTGAGCTGCTTTGGAGAATGGATTGGGAACATGGAACTTAAATGAGGCGATCTTTCAGCAGCTTTGAAGCTGAGCCCTGAGAAAATCCTGAGTAACAGCGTTCTGGCAGAGGGAACAGCACACGCAAAGCTTCTGTGGCCAGAACAAGATCAGCCTGTTAAAGAACAGCAAGAAGGCTGTGTGCTGCAATGGAGTGAACCAGGAGGGGGGAGATGAGGTCAGGGAAGACCACGCAGGGCCTTGGGGAGGAGTGTAGATAAAATCCCAAGGCTGAGATGGGTGACCTTGGAGGGCATTAGGCTGGATAGCAATATTAATAATGGGTCTATGGATTAAATGAGCTTGTCAGTCCTGTTCTGTGGAAGGAAATGGGGGCCCCGGGTGGCAAAGCCACTTGCCTGAACATGCACAGCATCAGACTGAGCTCCTTCAAACACTGTCTTGCTCCTAACACCTGCCTCCCAGCCTAACCCTCATTCTTCCACTTCAGGGGCACAGGCACAGCCCTTCCAACCTGGGGTGGTGTAGAACTTGCAGCAGGGACTGTGCCTCTACCTCAAGCTCCCTCTCTTGGTTCTATGCTCAGGATTGGGTCCCTACCTTCTTCCAGCCCCAGGAACTTGGTCCTAATAACCATTAAAGAGCCCTGAGCTTCACGTACTTCATCTCTTTTAACGTGAAATGGTGAAATGTAGGTTGTCTTTATTCCCATTTTGCTGTTAAAGAGATCCAGGGAAGATCACAGCTCTTAAGCGGCATTTGAACCCAGGCTGGCTGCTGTTTAGGTGTGGGCACTGCCCTGCATGGCCAGGTTTCAGGTTGTAAGGCAGCCTGGGACTTGCTCCCTGCAAGGGGCAAACAGCGCCATCGCCCCCGGCCCTCCACCCGTCTTCAGGCCAAGGAGAAAGAGAGGGAGGAGAGTAAGCAGTGAGCATGATGCAAGGCTGCCACCTTGTGGTGGAGATCAGTAACTACAATGTCAGTTTCCCAGGCCACAGCCTGGAGAAGGGGGTGGGGGGTGGTACCATGCCAGGACAAATCACACCAACACAGACTTACATCTGTCCCTAATACTTTATTAGTCACCTCTAGGCCTGTTCTCAGCTATATGGGCTCCAAGGAGGGGGTCACCATTCACCAGCTCTCAGCTGGTAGCTTGAGAAGGCCTTGGCCTAGCCCTCTGGGGTCATGGGCTGTAGAGTCTGAAGGGGCCTTTTCTGGGTCAGTATGGGGCACCCAGGTAGGGGCACAGATGGGGGCCAAGAGCCCAAGCTTGCCACCCCTCTGCCAGCCTAGTTGTGTTTGGAGAAATATTCCTTGCTGTCGTCCACGTTGGGCTTGATTGTGTCACTGCCTGGCATCCAGCCAGCGGGACAGACTGTGGAAAAACAGGGGTGCACATATGAGGCTAGAGTGCCATATTCAAGGTGGAGCAGTAGTGAGGGGACAAAAAGAGGCAAAGCAAGAGCATGAGTTGCAGAAGAAAAAGCCTGGAGCCAAGTGGTCCAGGCCTAAGACCATGCCACATGGTAAGAGAAGCCCTCCAAGCCCAGCTGTAGGATTTTCTAACTGACATTTTATTTTTTTTGGCCACACCATGTGGCATGCGGGATCTTAGTTCCCCGACCAGGGATTGAACCCATGCCCCCTGCAGTAGAAGTGCAGAGTCCCAACCACTGGACCACCAGGGAAGTCCCTATTTTATTTTATTTATTTTTTTGGCCGCACCGTGTGGCTTGTGGGATCTTAGTTTCCCCGACCAGGGGAAACTCGAGCCCTCGGCAGTAAAAGTGCAAGAGTCCTAACCACTGGACCGCCAGGGAATTCCCTGGCTGACATTTTAATTTCTTTCTGGCTCCTTTAATTGCATCTTTCTCTCTTAGCCCCAGCCCCAATGGACTTTGAGGGCCTCTGGTCAGGCTGTGGCCTTCACATGAGAAGATACTCTGATCCAACTAACATTCAAGCCTGCCTTGGTACAGGCCTTCTCAAATACCTTCTATAGATTTCTATTACCTCCCCAGCTCCCCACCCTTATATTGGGGTATCTCTCCCACCAGACTAGAAACTTCCTGCAGACAAGGCCCCGAGTTAAATCTTCTTTGGGGCCCTCACATCCACCCCACACAAGCGACAGAGCAGGCAGTGAATGTATGTGTGCATGACAGAGGAGCTGCATATGTACCCAAGTGTGAACACATGTGAATGTGGGTTTTGGCTCACCTTCCCCGTGCTCATCTGTGTACTGGAAGGCCTGGACCAGCCGCAGAGCCTCATCCACGGAGCGCCCCACAGGCAAATCATTGATGGTGATCTGGCGAAGGACACCCTTGCCATCGATGATAAAGAGGCCCCTGAGATATCAGAGTTCACAGTGAGGAACCAGACTTCCCACTGTCAGGACCCAGGGAGGGAGCACCGACTTCCTGCTAGCCACAGGGCTGGGGGCAGGGAGGGCATCACCCAAGAGTGATCCCCTCACCCTGAGGATGGGGGCTTCCTGAGGGTCCCACAGTACCTGTAGGCGATACCCTCATCTTCCTTCAGCACGCCATAATCACGGGACAAGCTTCTGGTTACATCCGCCAGCAGAGGGATGTTCAGGGGGCCCAAGCCTCCCTCCTTCCGGGGGGTGTTGATCCTGGGGGTGGGGGAGACAGGGCTGGGACCTCAGGATGCCTGGCACAGCAGGGTCCTCACCCTTTGGGCCTGGCTGTGATAAGGACTAGAGAGGGGGTTCTGGAGGTGAGAGATAAGGGGCTTTTGAGCAACTCCCGGGGAGCGCCACCCACCCCACCCTGAAGTGGGTGCTGGGGCTGCTTCTCACAGCTGGGAAGACTCAGCTAATACTCTAGCAAAGTGGCTTCACATGTGCTGGTGGTTTCCAGCACCTCGAGGCAGAGAACCTGCAGAG
This sequence comes from Balaenoptera acutorostrata, assembly GCF_949987535.1. Taxonomy (NCBI): domain Eukaryota; kingdom Metazoa; phylum Chordata; class Mammalia; order Artiodactyla; family Balaenopteridae; genus Balaenoptera; species Balaenoptera acutorostrata. The sequence goes on from NC_080065.1 coordinate 176,284,162, forward strand.
TCCCCATCCTCCTCTCTCTAGCTCTGCGTCGTTGGGCCCAGCCCTTCACTCTCTTGAACTGGAGTTTCCACCTTGCTGAAATAGTTCATGGGAGGGAGGCTGTGTTGCCCTAAGTGAAAAAAAAGCATCTGCCAACTCTCTACGCCACGAAACTAGTTTCCAAAAGCTAATTACTGTCATCATCGTTGAGGACTTCGGAATCACTATTTCCATTATCTTCTTGATGGGAAAGGGAGGCGCAGAGGTTGAGCACCAGCCATGAGAACACACAACTCAGACCCTATAGAGGTGTAGGTTTAGCTGCACCCTCCCGCCTTACTGGTCCCCACTCATACCAAGCCAGGTGGGTGAACTGAGAGTCGACAGAGACGCCCAGCACATCGCAGTTCAGCTTGTGGAACTCCTCGGCACGCTCACTGAAAGCGATGATCTCCGTGGGGCACACAAAGGTAAAGTCCAGCGGGTAGAAAAAGAGGACCAAGTATTTTCCTGGGGAAGGGGGTGGGAATAGACAAGGAGTTAGGGCTCAGTCCCTCTAATGCCTGTGCCCCGCCCCCACCAGGGCCCCCTCCAGGCCGCCCTCACCTTTGTAGTCTGAAAGCTTCACCTCCTTGAAGGCGCCATCCACCACGGCGGTGGCCTGGAATTCCGGGGCGGGCTTTCCGATGTGCGCGTTGCCGGAGGTCATGACTGAAAGCCGAGACCCCCGCCCGGTCAGTGCGCCCTGGACGACCCTTTGTCCTCGCTTCCCAAGGTCACGCTGCGTACCGGGCCCAGTTACTGAGTCAGAGCGGCGGAGGCAGCAGCACTGCCTCGCACCCTCTCCGGGACCAGGTTGGCACGGCCTTGAGACTTTGGGAGACCCGCCCCCCTGGACAGCTAGAGGGGCCGGACAGCTGCCGGCCGGCCCCCAGTTAGAGTGTCGGCCTGGGCGCGGTCGCGCAAGCCCACCGCCCCAGGAGGAGATGCCGCGAGCTGGGGGCGGGGAGCCTGGGGATGCGGCCTGCACTCCAAGGCCCTGGCCTCGGTTTTCCCCGCAAGGACAAAGGCAGCCACTACGGGGGGCGCAAAACAAAGGCGGCCAGCGCTGAGGTCTGGATAGGGCCCGAGCTGCTCCAAGGGGGCTCCCCGCAGCCCGATGCACTCCAGGTGTCCATACCTGCGTGGGCAAGGGCGGGACGCACGGACTCCCAGACGCACAGACTCGCTTTCGGAGGGCGAAGTGAGTCCTGGGCCTTGGAGCCTTTTATATTAGGCCCGAACCATGACGCATAGGACGGAGGGGTGGGCGGACAAGCGGAGCGGTCGGGTCCACTGCAAGCGCAGGGGAGGGAAAGAGGAGCCGGCCGCGACCACTTGCCCGCGGGCGGCAGGGGGAGACGCGCAGCCGCCGGCCCCGACCACTGCGTCGGCCCGCGGGGGTGATGAGCAGGGCTCCTCTTTGGAGCGCGCTGGGGTCGGTTGAGTCCGGCATGGCCCGGAGCGGTGTGGCACTACTGCTGCTGCCTCTGATGCTCCTGCCGCTGGCAACCCCTGCCCAGGTCTCCCCCGACTACCAATACTTCGGCGAGCAGGAAGAAGGGGACACCTGGGAGCAGCTGCGGCTGCAGCATCCGGAGAAAGGTAACTGCAGGCTGCGGCTGTGATAGTGCAGAAAGGTGCTTCATTGCCCCACTTCACCATCTGGCTGCAAATAGACCCTCCTTCAGGGACTTCAAATCTCTGCCCACCTATGCACTGGCGGCGCCCCTCGGGCTGATTACTTTTCTCTGAGGCTCAGTTTTCTCATCTGTAAATTGAGATAGAGACTGTCTTTAAGCAGCTTACACGGAGAGAGGGGACATGAGCAGGCAATAAATACCGACGCAGACATATCCATAAACTCATGGATAAGTTCTGGGAAAGGCGAAGATAGAAAAGGCAGGGTGCATGCGGGTAAACTTCTGAAGTCAGAGAAGGCCCGGCTGAAGATAGGTAACCAATGCAGCCGGAATGACAAGCAAAAGCCCAAAATGCGAAGATTTAGGGGGAAGAGTGCACCAGGGAGTTGGAACAGCAAGTGCCAAGGCCAGAAGGCCTGACAGAGGACTGGAAAGAGGCCAGGGTTGTCTGGCAGAGGCTTGGTGAGCTCATGAGGTGTCAGGACTTTGTGAGCCAAGATTTGGGTTAAGACCTGTCAACTAGGGCTGTAGGGAAGAGTCAGTAAAAGAAGGGTTGTGAAGGGCGTCTGATAAACGTTGTAGCTGCTTTGAAAGTGATCATAATAATTGTTTTTGTATTATGTGCTAGCACATCGCCAGCGGCTTTAAGTACCTTCCTTATGACAATTATGTCATTTACTTTACCACCTGGCAACCCTGCTGGTCAGGTGACACTGTGCCAGTTGGACAGGCTCAAGATCATGCCCCTGAAGAGAGGAGTCACCTTCAGATGGTGGACACCAAGGGTGTTGTACCACATTCCCAACTGGACAGGCAGGCACAGGTGGGAAGTGTCATTTTGCAGTCCCTCTGGGCCATTCACCAGTTGTGTGAGCTTGGAAGGGTGGCTTGTTCTCTCTAAGTCTCAGTTTCCCCACCTGGGACTAATGGTAAGATTAGAGATAATCTATGGCAGGGTACCTGGCACAGAAGCACAACTGAGCAAATACGAACTGTTGTGATTTGTTAGTGTCTTTATCCTCCTCCCTCCCTGGGGGGTGCGGGGGATAGGTTCCCTCCTACCTGGCCCTCCATCCCTAGACTTGGCAGACTCTGCCCTCGGCCCCTGGGGAAAGTGGCGCTGTTTCTGCGACCTGGGTAAGCAGGAGCGCAGCCGCGAGGCTGTGGGTACAGCGCCGGGCCCGGTGTTCATGGACCGCGAGAATCTGGTTCAGGTGCGGCCCTGCCGGCAACGGGATTGTTTATCCTGCGAGCCGAACGACTGCGACTGGAGGCCCTGAGCCTGGGTGAGCCTCGGGCGCTGAGGAGGCGGGGCCGGGGCTGGCGGGCAAATCCGGGGCCGCGGGTCCCCAGGGTGGGCGGGGAGAGAGGAAGGGCTGTGGGGGGGCGGTTATGAGGAGGGCCTCGAAGAGGGAACAATGGGGCACTAAATCTGGGGCTTGAGCGCAGCGTGGGAAGGGAGAGCTGAGTCAGGAGATGTGAGCCCCGCTGATATCCGAGGAGAAAGGAAGAAAGGTGGTGGGGGCGGGGAGGGGAAAACGGAGATGGAGGAACTGGGACCCTGATGAGGAACAGAAACCCACAGTCTGAGGGCGTGAGCTCTGTTGAGAGCAGGGAATAGAAAGAGACACGTCGTTAGAGTGGTGGACAAATCTGGGAGGCGTGCTCCTCGCTAAGACGTGGGAGAAAGAGGGAGAAGTTTGGGAGAGGGGGCGGGAGCATGAACCCTGAATTGGGGATGGAGGGGAAAGGAGCCTGCGTGGTGGGCGGAGACTCTGAGCCGGAGTCCTTAGAGGTCTGGGATCTCGGTTCGGGGGTAGGAGAGGCTTAGCCCGGATGAGAGAGTGGGTAGAAAGCAGGCGAGAGGCGGGGGGGGGGGGGGGGAGGGGGGTTGGCTCTCTCGGTGAGCTACGGAGAGAGGGAGTTGGGGGACTTCAAGTCCGAAGGTTTGAGCCCAGCGTGAGCCAGGATACCTAGTCCAGGGGGCTTAGACTGTGTGGAGTGGCAGGGACTTCGAGTACAAAGAGCCTGAAACCAGATGGGGGACAGGAACTCAGTGATGCGGACACCGTATTCTGGGAGTCTAGTGGTATCTGACCTTCTAGGCTCTGACCGGGTCGAATCCTTCAAGGCCCCCCTCAGTTTCCCCTTTATTTCCCTGTCCTCCCACTAGCCCCGGCAGGCGGAGCTCCAGTGACACCCGGGCGGAGCTTGGAAAGCGACCCCGCCCATCCAGTTCCCCAACCGCAGAGCTCGGCGGTCAGCCTCGGAAACTACAGTTCCCAGGAAGCTGCACGGCAGCGACGTCGGCGTGTGCTGCGCAAACGTCAACGGCGGCGGGAACGTTTGGGGCGTGTCTTGCGCGGCGATTGGTTGAGAGCTAGCACTGCCTCGGGGCCCGCGGAAAACGCGCGCAGAGACCTTTCCTTGCAGACTTTGTTCCTGCCGCTGGTGGTGGCGGCTGAGGCGGCATGGATCTCAGCGAGCTGGAGAGAGACAATACGGGCCGCTGTCGCCTGAATTCGCCTGTACCTTCTGTGTGCCGCAAGGAGCCCTGCGTCCTGGGCGTCGATGAAGCGGGCCGGGGCCCGGTGCTGGGTGCGCCCCCAGGGCCGGGTGGGGGAGGGGCGTGATAAGGTGGCTGCAAGTTGCACTGGAACAGGAGCTGGGATTGCACCTCACTCGGGGTGGGGGGTGGTGATAGTGGTGATGGCGATGGCATTGGTGATGGCACCGAAAAAAAAAAGCGGTGATGATGGAATAGAGATGGCGGCTTTCACGGGCTCACTGTTTGGACCCCCACTTCCCCAGGCCCCATGGTCTACGCCATCTGCTATTGCCCCCTGTCCCGCCTGGCAGATCTGGAGGCCCTGAAAGTGGCAGGTGAGCCCTGGGGTAGATCTAGGGAGGCGATTCCTGGGCATGTTCAGGGGCGGGTGCAAGCTGGAGGGGGAGAGCAGGAACTGAGGGAACCAGCCGCTCCCCTTCTCTCCCAACCCTCCACCCAGACTCAAAGACCTTGTCGGAGAGCGAGCGGGACAGGCTCTTTGGGAAAATGGAGGAGGACGGAGACTTTGTGGGCTGGGCACTGGACGTGCTGTCTCCAAACCTCATCTCTACCAGCATGCTTGGGCGGTGAGGGGTCCCGGGGGGTGGGGGGGCAGCCATCATGGGCTGGAAGGGATGGGTGGCTGGAACGATGTTGACTGGGCTCTGTCCACCACCACAGGGTCAAGTACAACCTGAACTCCCTGTCTCATGATACAGCTACTGGACTGGTGCAGTATGCGTTGGACCAGGGTGTGAAAGTGGCCCAGGTGAGCTAACTGTTGGTTGGATTGTCCCCATTTGATCACCTCAGGATAAAATAGGAGTATAGAAGTGCGATGGACGATTCTGCATCAGACATATCTGGAGTACCTCAAGAATGTGTGTTACTGCTGTTGATGTCCTGCTGTTTTTCCTACCTTAAATGTGTGCCCCACTAAGGACCATGGTGGGGCCCCCAGCCTCACCTCCATCTAATCTATTTCCATATCCTAAAGGCTCAGTGTCTAGAACGAATCCCACATCTGTTCCCCCTGCCCGCAGTCTGTATCCTAGCCCAGGGCACCCTCTTTCTGGATACCTGCCCCATCCTCCTCCAGCCCCCTCCCCTACAATGTGCTCCCGCACAGCAGACAGTCATTTACATTTTTGAAATGTAAATCTCGACGTTTAATTTTCTGAACACAGTGGGAATTAAATCAGGAAAATTTACAGGCAAGTGGAGAAAGATTAAATCACCAGAGAGAAATATAAGTTGGCATTGCATCGAGTGCTGCAAGGCAAAGAACAGACCGTTTTGAGAGAATCACGAGGGTAAATATACTTGAGATAGAGAATGTAACAAGGGAGGCCTTGCTGAGGAGGTGGCTGAGGTCCAGGGCTGGAATGTGGAGCTGACGATGCAGTACTGAAGCAGACAGACAAGGAGCCTGCCCTCGGGTTCATGACCAAATCAGAGGAGATGGATGGGCAGCTGGTAATCAAATAGTAAAGATGATTTTTGAGAATAATAAATGTTCTGGAGATTACTTTTCTTGTTACTTTTCTGACCTCATTTCTGTTCTAGATATGTGGTCCCCGTACTGCTGTCCAGCGTACTTGACATGGTCCCACGTCAGGGCCTTTGCACTAGAACACTCTTTCCCAGGTCTCCCTATGGGTCATTCCCTCATTTCCTTCAGGCCTTTATTCAGATGTCACCACCTCAGAGTGACCTTCCCTGAACACCCCCAAATTGTTTAAAATTATAATCTCTTCTGGATCTCCCTTATTCTTTATTATTATTATTATTATTTTAATTAATTAATTAATTAATTTTTGGCTGCGTTGGGTCTTTGTTGCTGCGTGCGGGCTTTCTCTAGTTGCGGCGAGCGGGGGCTACTCTTCATTGTGGTGCGCGGGCTTCTCATTGTGGTGGCTTCTCTTGTTGCCCAGCACAGGCTCTAGGTGCGCGGGCTTCAGTAGTTGCAGCACGCGGGCTCAGTAATTGTGGCTCGCGGGCTCTAGAGCGCAGGCTCAGTGGTTGTAGCGCACGGGCTTCGTTGCTCCGCGGCATGTGGGATCTTCCCGGACCAGGGCTTGAACCCATGTCCCCTGCATTGGCAGATGGATTCTTAACCACTGCGCCACCAGGGAAGTCCCTATTCTTTATTATTTATCCTGTTTCTTGTCTATGGCCCTCACCAGAGTGTCTACTCTGGCGTGTTTACTGCTATGTCCCCGACACGTAGAGCAGCCCATGGCATGCAGTAGGTGCTTAATAAATGTAGAATGGATATAGTGTGATCAGGAAAAGCCTCTTTAGAGGGTGATATTTGAGCTGAGACCCCTGAGAGGAAGATGCAGCCTGGGCATGAGCTGAGAGATGAGTATTCCAGGCAGTGGGAACATCAAGTGCAAAGGCCGTGAAGTTGGATCATCTACACAGTTGTTTTTCTGGATGTTTGTTGAATGAATACATTTCTGTCACCATGGCAGGTGTTTGTGGACACTGTGGGGCCCCCAGAGACATACCAGGAGCGGCTGCAGCAGCGCTTTCCTGGTGTTGAGGTGACAGTCAAGGCCAAGGCAGATGCCCTCTATCCTGTGGTCAGTGCCGCCAGTATCTGTGCCAAGGTTAGGCCCCTGCTGGCCATGGCCAGCTCCCAACATCCCCCTGGGCAGGAGGCAAGCATGGCTGCTTCGTGAAGAGGGAGATCCCAAGTGCCTATCTTGCCCACAGGTGGCCCGAGACAAGGCTGTGAAGAACTGGAAGTTTGTGGAAAAACTGCAGGACTTGGACACTGATTATGGCTCAGGCTACCCCAATGGTGAGCAGACGGCAGTGACAATAAACTAAAAAGGCAGGCTTGGCATGCTTCTGAGGTTTTCTAAGTTGTTCTGACCACCCCATTCTGCAGCAGAAGAGGCTGAGGCCCAGACAGGGGGCCACTTGCTTATGGCCAAAATGTGGCAAAGTTGGATTTCAGCTGGCAGACTCCCTCTTCCCTTCTCCCTCCCTCCCTCTCTGCTCTCTCTCTGGAGCCCCAGTGAAGGACTGAGACTCACGATGGACATCTGTCCATTTGTTAAGGGGCAAAGGGCAGAGTAAGGGGTACTGGCTCCTGTTCAGTGCTGTCCAGTGGCCCCAGCTTGAATCCATTGTTTTCTCTTCATTAGGAGCTTCAGTCTCTCTGTTTGTAAAGTGGAAATGATCGTGACCCTCCCCTCCAACTCTCCCAAAGACACACAAGGGCAGAGGCGAAGATTCAGTAGCTGGGTTCAAGGAACCCTTTGGTAGTTGGGTGGGGCAACACAGCAAGTCTGTGATTGGAACTTAGGTGAGGCCAAAGGGAGGAAACCAGGTCCAGGCCAAAGACACTTTGGGCTGTGTTCAGTGCTTACTGAACACCTGGTATGTGACCTGCAGGGCCAAGCCCTAGGGATTTAGCCATGAGCAAGACAAACAAGGACCTCCCTGTGCCCACTGAGTTTGTGGTTGCATGGGAGAGATGGGCATTAACTCAATGGTCCACAAATGCTGGTTCAATGCCTCATGTCCTTGGAGAGGTAAGAGAGATGTCTCAAGGGCAGTCTCCTTAAACTGCCCCATGAGCAACTGTTGGCCAGGCAGAGAGTTGGGGGGAACTGCTTGTGCAAAGGTTCTGAGGCAGGAAGATGTCTCAGACAGTGGGCGGTGCTTCAGGTACTCCAGAGGAGGCCTGAGATGAGGTGGTAGGGCCTCAGATGCCAAGCTGAGAAGCTGGGACATTATGGCAGGGCTCAGGGCTATCACATTGTCCACCCTACCCTTCCCCCAGATCCCAAGACAAAAGCGTGGTTGAGGGAGCACGTGGACCCTGTGTTCGGCTTCCCCCAGTTTGTCCGGTTCAGTTGGCGCACAGCCCAGAGCATCCTGGAGAAGGAGGCAGAAGACGTTACATGGTAGGTGTCCTGGAGGTGCTATGAGGAAGGAGGGTGAGAGGCCAGGGCTCAGTGCTGCCTGAGAGGGCCGATCCCCCGGAAGTCAGTGTCGCCACCTCTCTCCCACAGGGAGGACTCACAGACAGGGCATCAGGAGGGACTCAGGAGGATCAAGTCGTACTTCAGCGAAGGCCCCCGCGCCCGCCTCCCCCATCGGTACTTCCAGGAGCGGGGCCTGGAGTCAGCCACCATTCTCTAGCAGCCTGTACTCCCTTTACCTGCTCCCACACCCACCCCACCCCCAGTTTGTGATTAAAATTCTTCAAAGAAAACTAAGTGTGGAGGTTCTGCTTTAGGGTGGCGGTAGGGTGGAGGTGTGCTCTGTCTGCATCTGGACTGAGTTGCTGACTAATAGAACTTAAACAGGATGGACATTGATTGATTGATTTGATTTGATTTTTAAAAAATATTTATTTATTTATTTGTCTGCACCAGGATCTTAGTTGCGGCATGCGGGATCTAGTTCCCTGACCAGGGATTGAACCCAGGTCCCCTGCATTGGGAGTGTGGAGTCTTAACCACTGGACCACCAGGGAAGCCCCTGATTTGATTTTTTAAATGCATGGTATATTTGATGCAGAATTAAAAAGGAGTATGCTGAGAAGCTTCCCCCCCGTCCTACCCGCAGCACCCTGGTGGGCTTATTGGGGTGTCTCAGTCCTTTGTGGGCTGCTGTAACGAAATACCACAGGCTGGGCAGCTTGTAAACAATATATATTTATTTTTCTCAGTTCTGGAGGCTGGAAGTCCAAGATCAGGGTACCAGCACAGTCAGCTTTGTGGGAGGGCCCTCTTCCAGGTCACAGACTGCCATCTCGCCATGTCCTCACATGGTGGAAGGGGTGAGGAATCTCTGTGGGGTCCCTTTTATAAGGGCACTAATCCCACTCATGAGAGAGCTCCACCTGCATGACCTAATCACCTCCCAAAGGTCCCACCTCCTAACACCATCTTCTTTGGGGGGTTAGGATTTCAACATGAATTTTGGGGGGACACAAACATTCAGACCATAGCAGGTGCCTTCTAGGTCCTCTGGAGATATCCTGGCATGTTAAAAACATACATACAAATACATCTTAACTGAAGTTTTTTTTTTTTTTTACACAAATGGAAACAAAGTATTCCTTAGGTAGTGTGCATAGCTCTTTTTACCACATACATCTTGGAGATAATTCCAAATAGGTGTCTAAAAACCTTCCTTGTTCCCATTACAGCTGCAGATTCCTGTGGTGTGACTGTCCTATAATTTATTTAACACTTTTTTTTTAAGTTAATTAATTTATTTTTGACTTTGTTGAGTCTTTGTTGCTGCGCGAAGGCTTTCTCTACTTGCAGCGAGTGGGGGCTACTCTTCGTTGTGGTGCGCGGGCTTCTCATTGTGGTGGCTTCTCTTGTGGAGCACGGACTCTAGGCGCGCGGGCTTCAGTAGTTGTGGCTCGCAGGCTCTAGAGCGCAGGCTCAGTAGTTGTGTTGCGTGGGCTTAGTTGCTCCGCGGCATGTGGGATCTTCCCAGACCAGGGCTTGAACCCATGTCCCCTGCGTTGGCAGGCGGATTCTCAACCATTGGGCCACCAAGGAAGCCCTTAACACCTTTTAATAGACCTTGACTTGCCCCGCATCTTGCTGTTAAACTTGTACAGCAGGGAATGACAGGTTTGCTATCATTTCTCACACTGTTTTGTCTGTAGAAAAATTCCCAGGGGTAGGTTTCCTGGGTTAGAGGGTCTGTGTGGTTTGTAATTTGGAGAGATATTTCCAAATTCCCCTCTGTGGAGGCTTGTACTCAATGGCACTCCCATGAGGAATAGGTGAGCACTTGTTTCTCTCACAGCTTTGCCTGCACCAGAACAGGTTTATCTCACTCCATGAGAAGTTTGGAAGTCAGGTGGCTCAGCAACATCAAAGACACTGTTTTTTTAATCCATCTTCTGTTTTGCCAATTTTGGTGGGGTTTTTTTACCTCTTATCGTGCCAAGATGGCTGCAACAACTCCAGACATCACATCCCAACCTCCAAAGGCCTCATCTCCAAGCAGCCACCCTGTCCCTAGCTGAAAGTAGGACATGTCTATGCCTGAAGTAATCCGTGGCAAGGGGAATGGAATATCTGGGATAAAGAGTCAAAAATTGGTACCTGGGGGTAGGGAGAGACTCCATATCCTCCCATCCTCTCCACTCTTGACCCTCCCCCCACAACCTTGACTTGAACAGTAAACAGTAGGATTTTATTTCACTTTTTTTGTTTTTTTTCTTTTTTGGCCACAAGGCTTATGGGATCTCAGTTCCCTGAATCTGGGCCACAACAGTGAAAGCACTGACTCCTAACCACTAGACCACCAGGGAACTCCTGAACGGTGAGATTGATTTTTTAAATTAATTAATTAATTATTTTGGCCACACCATGCGGCATGTGGGATCTTAGTTCCCCGACCAGGGATCAAAACCCGTGCCCCCTGCAGTGGAAGCTCAGAGTCCTAACCACTGGACCACCAGGGAATTCACCAGAATAGTGAGATTTTAATGGAAAGGAAGAGAGAATGGCTCTTCACTTTTTAATAAATGCTCTGATGACAGAAACCCAGGGCATTGTGGCAGTATTATTTATAGAGTGTGTATTATTAGTCAGCCAAGGGTGCCATAAGAAATATCATAGAGGGCTTCCCTGGTGGCGCAGTGGTTGAGAATCTGCCTGTCGATGCAGGGGACACGGGTTCGAGCCCTGGTCTGGGAGGATCCCACATGCCACGGAGCAACTAGGCCCGTGAGCCACAACTACTGAGCCTGCGCGTCTGGAGCTTGTGCTCCGCAACGGGAGAGGCTGCGACAGTGAGAGGCCCGTGCACCGCGATGAAGAGTGGCCCCCACTTGCCACTAGAGAAAGCCCACGCACAGAAACGAAGACCCAACACAGCCATAAATAAATAAATAAATAAATAAATAAATAAATAAATAAATAAATAAATAATTAAAAAAAAAAAAAAAAAGAAAGAAATATCATAGACTGGGGCACTTAACCAACAGAAATTAATTTTCTCACAGTCCTGGAGGCTGAAAGTCCAAGATGAAGGTATCAGCAGAGTTGGTTTCTTCTGAGGCCTCTCTCCTTGGCTTGTAGATGGCCATCTTTTCCCCATGTCATCACATCCCTCTGTGTGTGTCTGTGTCCTAATCTCTACTTCTAAGGACTCCACTCATTGGATTAGGGCCCACTCATGGGACCTCATTTTACCTTAATTGCCTCTTTAAAGATTTATCTTTAAATATAGTTACATTCTGAGGTACTGGGGGTTAGAGCTTCAACATATGAATTTGGCGGGGGGCAGTGGGTGCAATTCAGTTCATGAGAGAGCACCTCTGCACTCTATGCGTGTCCTGTGCTGGACATGGGGAAGCCCGTGCTGACCAGCCAGAAAGGGTCCCAAACCTCCCATTGAGGACAGAGGGCCCCTGGAGTGCATATGGGGAGGCCAGCTCCAGCCTGGGGCTCGTAGAGACTGAGGACCTGACTGGCCGAGATCTGAAGGGTGAGAGGAGTGGAACAGGTAACAGGAGGGTAAAGGGGGTTCTAAGCGGTGGGAACAGCAAGTGCAGAGACCCCAAGATGAGAGTACCTGGCTACAAGAAGGCCCTAGAGCAGAGGTGATGAGGGCAGACCTTGGGGAGGAGCCATGACCACCCCATTTTCCCACCTAAAGCCATCTTCTATTCACGCCTCTGCCTGTGGTTGTCACTATAGTTGCAAGACATTACAGAACCTGATTCCATTTGTAATTCTGCCGTTTTCTATGCCGTATATGCCGAGTATCTCAGACTTGCCTCTTTCCCTCTCAGAATTATTAAAATTACAGTTCATCTTGAAATTACAGGCCCTCTGACTGCTGATGGAATTTGCCTTGGTAAGATAAGGAAAGGGACTTCCCTGGTGGTCCAGTGATTAAGAATCAGTCTTTCAGGGACTTCCCTGGTGGCGCAATGGTTAAGAATCCGCCTGCCAATGCAGGGGACACTGTTCGATCCCTGGTCTGGGAAGATCCCCCATGCCGTGGAGCAGCTAAGCCCGTGCACCGCAACTGCTGAGCCTGCGCTCTGCAGCCCGTGAGCCACAGCTACTGAAGTCCTCGTGCTTAGAGCCTGTGCTCCACAACAAGAGAAGCCACCACAGTGAGAAGCCAGTGCACCACAACAGAGTAGCCCGCATTCGCCGCAACTAGAGAAAGCCCATGCGCAGCCATGAAGACCAAATGCAGCCAAAAATTTAAAAAAATAAAAAATCAGTCTTGCAATGCAGGGGACGCTGGTTCAATCCCTGGTTGGGGAACTAAGATCCAACATGCTGGGGGCAACTCAGTCCACATACCGCAACTACTGAGCCCGCACACTGCAACGAAAAGCCCGTGCACCTCAACGAAGAGCCCATGCGCCACAACGAAAGATCCAGCGTGCCGCAACTGAGACCCAACACAGCCAAAAATAAATAAATAAATATTAAAAAAAAAAAAAAAGATAGAAACTGCTCACCTCTTTCCTCCCATCTGGTGACAAGCAGAAACTAGTGGGTACCCTAAAGTTGTAACTTGCAAATATTTCTTCTAACAAAGGTCTAGGGATCCCTGGCTATTCAAAGTGGGGTTCCCAGACCAGCAGCCTCAAGCTCACCAGGGAGTACGAAATGTGGAGTCCAGCCATTTGGAACTGAGGCAACCTTCCTAAGACCGTGATAGAGAACCAAGAGAATCACAAGATGGAATTGGGTGGAAAATAAAGAATGAATATATGAGTCAAAAAAAAAAAAAAAGAAAGAAAGAAATGTGAAGTTCAGGGTCCCACACCAAACCTGCCAAAGATCCCCAGGGTTTTATTTCAAATGAGGTTGAAGACAACCCCTGCTTCTTGAAAGTTTCAAATGATCACTCCCACTCTCCTCAGGACAGCCTTGTGGGTTATTCCTCTGACTCCCTCTCATTCATCCCCTTCTGCCCATCTTTCAGTCCTCGTCCCAAGGTCCTTACTGGTGCCCCTCACCTCCAGTCTCACCCTCCCCCAGACCTGCTTGTAAGTGGCAAGCAAGAGTGTCAGTATGATGAACCTTCCCCTGCTTAAACCTTCCATGGCTCTCATACCCCTTATCAACAGGTCCAAGTGCTTTGCCAGGCATTCAAGTCCTTCTGTGATCTGACCCCAGCTCCCATGCTCTGTTCCAGGCTTTCTGAGCAGCTGGGAGTTCCCCAGAACCTGAAATCTTCAGGCCTGCTTGAAATGCCCTTCCCTGTGTTCTGGTCATTTACCTGGAGCTCCTTCAAAGGCTTACCTCACTCCTCTTCCTTGAATGCCTGCTTATCCGCTTTGTCATAATAACAGTACATATGAAACATCATCAACAACAACAGTGATCATGGATGATGTCTGCATTTATTGAGTGTTAATTACGGGCCAGGCACTTTCTAAGCATTGTATTTGACATCCTTCCCATTAGGAGGTGGAGTCTAGGGCACCTCCCTTTTGTCTCTAGTGACTTACATTAGTGAATAGAAAGCAGAGGTGACACTGTGTGACTTTTTTTTTGCTTTGGCCGCACAGCCTGGCTTGCAGGATCTTAGTTTCCTGAGCAGGGGTTGAACCTGGGCCCCAGCAGTGAAAGTGCCGAGTACTAACCACTGGACAGCCAGGGAATTCCAGCATAGTTTGACTTCTAAAGCTAGGTCATCAAAGGTGAGACAACTTCCACCTGGCTCTCTTTCTTGGGACATGTACCTTTAGAACCCAAACGCCATGTTATGAGGAAGCCCAAGCCACTGGGATGGGCCACGTGTAGTTATTCTGGCTGACAGCCCTAGCTGAGATTCAAGGCAAGAGCCAGCACCAACCACCAGATACGTGAGTGTGACTCTGCCCCAGCCACTCTCTGCAATTGCATGAGAGACCTTGAACAATAGCCATCCAGCTGAGCCCAGGGAAACTCCAGAACCATGAAAGATAATGATTGTTGTTTTACACCACTAAGTTTAGAGTTGTCTGTTACAGAGTGATGCATAACCATAACAACTTGCATTAACTCATTCGATTCTCCCAATAACACTACGAGAGGAACAATTATTATCCCCATTTTACACATGAAGAAACTGAGGCTCATAAGTGCTGGGCAACATGCCCAAAGTTACAGAGTGAGTAAACGGTAGAACTGGGATGTGAACCCAGGTAGATATACTACAGAGTCAAGGTCATAACCACCAGTCTCTGTGGTCAATATATCATGATTCCCTGACCAGCACTCCTTCCCCTTCTCCTGGTTTCATCACCTGACTTTCTTTTGTGGGGACCACCCCTCCCCCATCATCAGTCCATGTGGTTCAGATGGAACTCACCCCACCACGGACCTTTAGGTACAAGCATAACCCAGATCAGGCCAGTGAGAGTACAGCATGCCCCTTGACACAATTATTGGCTTGGTAATGGGCTTATGAGGAAGCTGGATCAATGAGAGCCAGCCCTGGGACCTTTGCTGGTTTTACAGAGAAATAGGCTCATTTTAATCAATAAAATCATGGAGTTGCTGGTCCATGTTTGCTACTGTGAGGAGATCCTGTCCCAGAGTAGAGCCAAGAAAAAAAAAAAATACAGATAGATTCGTAACATCATTTAAGAACCTAGAGACAGCCATTCCTGAAGCTTATCACTGTCTTGGCTAAAGGCACTTTGAAATGAGTTTGTCTCTGGCATCTGAAAGATGCCTGTCTACTACTCTCCCAGTGGGACACTTTGCTTCTTATGCTATTTCATCTTCACTGAGGGCAGGGAATGGGCCTGATCTATCTATCTTAGCACAGTGCCTGGACACACGAGGCATCCCCCAATCTTGCTCTATTGAACAGAACTAAAAGGGGTATTGCCCCTGTGAGGAAACTGGTTCTCCTAGGGCCTGTGGATAAGGAGGAGGATTAAGAGTAGTGCTTACATGGGACTTCCCTGGCGGTCCAGCGGTTACAGTGTAAGTGTTTACAACCCAAATCCTGAATCTGAGTCAGTCCTTTGCTTTAGATCCAGGAATGGCATTTGGGAGAAGCGGAGGAAGGAAAAAAGAAGGCACCCTTGGGACTTACCTGGTGGCACAGTGGTTAAGAATCCGCCTGCCAATGCAGGGGGCACGGGTTCGATCCCTGGTCCGGGAAAATTCCCACATACTGCGGAGCAACTAAGCCCATGCAACACAACTACTGAGCCTGCGCTCTCGAGCCTGCGAGCCACAGCTACTGAGGCCGTGCGCCTGGAGCCGGTCGGTGCTCCACAAGAGAAGCCACTGCACTAAGAAGCCTGCGCACCACAACGAAGAGTAGCCCCTGATCACTGCAACTAGAGAGAAAGCCCACGCACAGCAATGAAGACCCAACGCAGCCAAAACAAATAAATAAATAAATAAAAAATGGGGAGGGGTCCAGAAGAGGGACTGACAAGGAGAGGAGGTGTGCTCTCCCACTGTGTGCCACCAGTCCCACCAAGAAGCTTCCTGACTTGTACAGACCTCCAGAAACCCTTTATGGACTTCGCCTCTGATTAAACAGGCCCAGTGGTGTCTTTTTTTTAAATTAATTAATTAATTAATTTTTGGCTGCGTTGGGTCTTCGTTGCTGCGTGTGAGCTTTCTCTCTAGTTGTGGCGAGCAGGGGCTACTCTTCGGTGCCATGTGCGGGCTTATTGCGGTGGCTTCTCTTGTTGTGGAGCACGGGCTCTAGGCGCGCGGGCTCAGTAGTTGTGGCTCCCGGGCCCTAGAGTGCAGGCTCAGTAGTTGTGGTGCACGGGCTTAGTTGCTCCACTGCATGTGGGATCTTCCTGGACCAGGGATCAAACCTGGGTCCCTTGCATTGACAGGTGGATTCTTAACCACTGCGCCACCAGGGAAGTCCAACAGGCGGATCCTTAACCACTGCACCACCAGGAAGTCCCCCTCCCCATTTCTGACACCTGGATATTCCAAGTTGTGACAGATGCTCCAAGGTGTAGACCGGCCCTCATTTACATGCTCCTGTGAATCAGTCGCTAACTTTAGGACCTGAAGATTTGAGAGACAACTGTCATTTGCTGGCAATTCTCCTTTCCAGTTACTTCCCCCAAGAAGCAGCCACATAACGTGCTCTAACTGGCGACTTTATTCAGGGGGGTGAGGGAAAAAATGAACTACAATTGGGTTATTTCTCAAATAATCTGAAGAGGGGCAAGTCTCTGGGGCCCCAGAGAGGAAGGATGGGACTCTGGAAACTAGAAGGCAGAGAGGGACAGGGGTGGGACTCTGGGTGTCTTGAGGGGCGGGGCCGGAGGTGGGGAGAGGGGGCGCAGCTTCCATTCAAGGCCAGGCGCCCCCTAGGGGCCGCTTCCACTGCCACTGCCACTTCCGCTGCTCGCAGCGTCCAGGATCCAGGTGCGAGGGCGGCGGGAGCGCCGGAAAGTGGTTTCCCGGGCCCTCCGTGCGTGTCTGGGATGCTGCAGCACCGAGATGGAAATGTTGAGGCAGTGACCAGAGCCAGGATCCGCCACTGGTACCGCGTAGCCCAGAAACGAGCGGCAAAGTTCCGCTCCGTCAGCAAAAGTCTGGCGGGAAGGGGTGAAGTTTGGGTCCGAGTTGGTGGAGTCCAGATACCCTGGGGGCAGCGGCGCGATCTTAGGGCAGGAAATTCTCACCTCTAGGTCCTCCCGGGAGTCTGGGGGCAGGCCATAGTGGGGGTGGGGCCTTGGGGAGTGCGAGTTCTTACTGGGTCCCACGGGGCTCGGGTGGGGGAGAACCAGATTAAGGCTGGGGCCTTGGAGGAGACTCGGGTTTCTGGACCTTCCAGGGGGACTGTGGATAGGCCTAGAGCAGAGACCGTCCTTTGGGGAGGGCAAATCCGGACTCAATGGGCCTTAGGGAGGCTACAGGCATATCCTACTATGGAGATTGGGCTGTGGAAGCGGGAAGGATGGGAGTGGGGGCCGTGGGAATGCCAGTCCGGACTCTGGGACCTAGACGGGTTAACCCAGGACATAGTGAGGGGAAGTATCAGTCTCTTCCTTGCTTCCTCTGTCCCATGCTCACCTGCCCATAGGTGGTGCAGCCAGGCTCGCAGCCCCTCTTTTCTAGGAGTGGGAGCCAAGTCGGGCTGCAGATGATATCACTTTCGCAGGTGGCAAACCTGGGGATGGTGTGTGGAGAGAAGAAGATGGGTAAAGACTCCGCAGCCAAGTCCTAGTGGGATTCCTGCTCTCCAAGGCTTTGCCCCGGGTACGTCCCTTCCCCAGATCCAGGCACCGCCTCTTAGAACCACGCTCCTACAAAAGCCATCCCCCAGATTTCAGCCTGCCCCATATTCTCTAAACTTACCCAGGGCCCTGTCACTTCAGGCCTCATCCCTGCCGACCTCAGACCATCTATTCCAGGCCAGCCCCACCCTTTTAGCTTCTCTTTTCAATCAAGAGGCCCTCCCCTTAAAAAAAAAAAAAGCCAGCTCCCTGGAAGGCCAGTCCTCCGTACTGCCAATCTTAGCACAGGCCCCGTCCCTTTCTACCTAGCCCCTAAACACCAGACCTCGTCCTGTACACCTTGGCGACTTTGGACGCAGGCCACGCCCCTTCAGGCACGCGGAGGATCAAGCTGCAGATCCCTCGTTCGGCCCCGCCCAAGCCATAGGCCACACCCCTCACGCCCCGCCTCTCCTACCAGGCATCGCAGAGCTCCGAGCAGAGAGGCTGTGTCTGGCGTACCCCCAATAGCAGCAGGTGGAAACGACTGCGGAGGGCAACCTGGAGGTGTTCCAGGAAGGATTCACACCTGGACATCGGGAGAGACAGGCCCGGATAGGTCAAGATGCGCAAGGGCTCTGTCCCCTGGTCGGGGCAACTGGAGCAAAGAACGCAAGGAAACACTGGAGGTGGCTGTACTTACCCGGGGCTCAGCTCCCCACAGCGCACTGAGACGATCCCAGGGTCCAATGCCTCTGGTGTGTTCATCTCTGAGGGAGAAGAGAGCCATGGAGAAGGGGACTCCAGTGAGTTGCCGTCTTGGATCCTCAGGTAGGGTTAGGGAACCAAGGCTTGGGGTTCCTCTGAACGGGGAGACCCCAATTATATATGTTCTCCCAAACATAAAAGTTAAAGACACTTCGCTTGGGATGCAAATGGAGCTTCAAGAAATAATCACTAATCATAATCAGCTTATCATTTATGACATCCCTGGTGGTGATATAAATTCTCATATACTTACATATACTCCTTTACAACATCCTTATGAGGTAGGTCTATTATTTCTCCTCCTTTCTTAATGGCCCACCTGAGGCTCAGAGAGGTTAAGTGATTTACCCAGGGTCACACAGCTATGAAGTGGCAGAGTTGGGATTTGAACCTAGGCAATTTGTGCTGTTTAACCACCACTAGACCCAGGTGCCTCCTCCAGTCACCCTGAACCCCTCTCCAAAGGAAATTCTGGCATTGTTATGGTTGAGTTGGCGTTTCTGGATGTTAGAGTTTGGGCAAAGTCTGGGATGCTTACCTGCCAGGTGCAGCTGGCTTGTGCCCAGATTGGTTGCCAGCCTATGGTGTCTCTGGGATCTAACTGGGAGTGGGTGGCTCCCTCCACAAGCCCCCAGCAGGATCCATGCCAGGGTCAGTTGCAGGGCCCAGGCCAGGTCCCTGGGTCGAGTGCAACCCCTGCAGGCCATGTCCACCTGAGATAAGAGTCAGCTGGGATACGGGGTGAGGTTCAGCTATCCCTTTCTGGTAGCTCAGGGTGGCACTGTCCTGATGTGCAGCCAGGAGACAGTGCCAGGCAGAGCAGAGAATGGGCAGCTGATGAGGAAGCAATAGCCAAGGACCCTCAAATCCCCGGGGGCCACCAAGGTCTGCCTCTGACCAAGGAGCACCCCCCATCAGACTCATGTCCCCTCCATCCCTTCAGGTGCAAGTGCCCCCACCCCTGTTTGACGATGGTTCCCTTCCCCCACCACCCAAAGCGGGATCTCCCACCCTATGGGCCCTCAGGCAACCTCCTCCGTCCTCTAAAGGAACCTCCCCAGATCTTCCAATCCCCCCTTCTGTCCAGTAATTCCTCCTTCTCTTCTGCCCAGTCTCCTCCCTCCCTCTTGATCCCTGCTGGCCCCTTTCATGGTCACCTTCTCTCAGCCCACAATCAGCTTAGGGACTGCCACCCAGGGCTGGACCTCTGCACCCAAGCTTGGCTGTGGCAGGACTCGGATTCTGCCAGTGGGATCCAAAGGCCCCAGGGCAGGGGAAACTAGGGATCTGTGAAGACAAGGCAATTCCCTCCCCCTCTCTGCCCCCTCTGGCCACCCCTCACCTGTTAGCCGGACTGGAGTCTAGGGCACTGCTGAGATACCTCAGGGTCAAATCCAGGAAACAGCTGAAAGGGGCGTGGTTTGATGCAGGGGAGGGGTTTCCCATCGCCCCGCCCTCTGCTCCAGCTGACCAAAGACCAGAGGATCTGAGGCTGGTGTGTATATATCCTTGTGTTGAGCTTGTGGATTAAACTCTGTATAGTGTGAGGAGACGGATGAGGGTGTGTGTGTGTGGGATGAGGGTGTGTTTTGTGTCTGTGTATGTATTGAGTGGGTATGTGTGTTTGTTGTGTGAGGGTATGTTTATGTGTATCTCTTTAGTGTGTGGTGTGTGTGTGTGTTCAAAATCTGGGTAAGAAGGTCTGTAAGTGTTCCAAGAGCCAAGTGTGTCCAGTTGAGTAAGAGTCAGATAATAAATGAAGGAGAGGGGGATGAAGGATGAGGATAGATGTCCTGCAAAAATATTGTGAATAGGTCACTAGATAAAGGTTATGGACCATGAATGTTGACAATGAGTGAACAAGAAGGTGTTGTCATGTGTGGAGAGGGTGTGGGACTCCATCTGAAATGTGTGTGTGTGTGTGTGTGTGTGTGTGTGTGCGCCCCTTTGCAGATTCTGTTAATTTGTGTCCCTGCAAACATTCCCTCAATTAATTCAACAAACATTTATTGAGCACCTAGTGTGTGCCAGGTTCTGGGGATGCAGTGTAGTGACTAAGACATAAAAATCTCAACCCTCATAGAGCTGATAGTTTAGTGGGGGAGTCCAGTAAGAAAAAACAGCCCTCTAAAATAAAATAAAATAGAAAAGAAAAGAAAAACAGCCCTCCAGTGGGTATGTGAGTGTGTGTATGTGTGTCCATGTTTTGCATTGGGAGGATAATGTGTCTGTATTTTGGACAAGAGTTTGTGTGCAGCTGAGCTTCCTTTGGTTTGGGGACAATGAGTGTGTGCTTGTGTTGTTGAGTGTTTGTATGTATTGTTTGTGTGTGCCCGCATTGCTGAGTGTGTGTATGTCTGTGTTTTCTAAGTACGTGTTTGCATGTGTGTTTGCAGAATGTGAGTTTATGTGAATATGTGTTTCTGTGTTTGCTGAGTGTGTGTTTGTATTCTGTGTTTATGTGTTTGCCTAGGACTCTCTGTGTCTATGTGCTAATTGCATATTTGCAAATGATTACATGTGTTTGTGAGTTTGTGTTTGCTGAGTATGTGTTTGTATTTGCAGAATATGTGTTTTTGTGGAGTATGTGTTTGCAGGGTGTGTGAATGGGTATATCCGAGTCTGTTTGTTGAGCATGTGTTGGTACTTTCGCGTTTGTGTGTATGTTTGCACAGTGTGTGTGCGTGCCTGTGCTTGTAGAGTGTGCATATGTGTTTCTGTGAGCAATGACTACTACCACAAATCTCTCTCCCTCTCTTCTCGGACTAGTGCAGAGTTTTTGTCTGTCTCTTTTACTGATGTACTCCCAGAATCCAAAACACTAATTTGCACACAGTAGGTGCTCAATACCTGTTGAGTAAATTAATCAGGAGGCTTAGTCTCCTGGCCCCTCTATGGGCACACACTGATGTCCTGGAGGCTTCAGCAACCAGTACTCAGTGGACCTAGCCTTCCTCCGGTTCATCTTGGGGTAGTCTAGGGTGCCTCTAGGTTGTGCCTCCCGACAACCCTTCCCCTCCCCTAACCTCCGCCCCCAACCTGAGCTCATATTTCAGCACTACGGACAGGAGCGCTAGAAATCAGCACCACGGAGAGCTCCCGCGGCAGCCGGCGGGAGAAGGGGCGGCAAGAGCGGTTTCCCGGCCTTGGACAGAGAAGTGCGAGGAACAGACTCAGCGAGATGGCAACACGAACATGCTGACAGAGACAGAGAGAAACGGACCGAGACAACTCAGGCAAAGGCGCAGAGATGAGTAGACAAGCGCCTGGGGAACACCGGGACCTAGACCTCGCTGTAGCCCCCTTTGACAGGCAGGGGTCGCTCCCGCCCAGTGACCGCGCCCTCCAGGGCCTTCGGGACAGTTATGGACTGAGACCCTTGGGAAGCCCCCACCCCACCATGCCCTCCAATGCCAAGATTGGCGTGGGGAGGTCTCCGACGCTTTTCACTACAACTAGGGGAAGCATGGTTGGCTTGGCCTCAGCTGCAGGAACACTGCGGGGGAGTGGTGAAAATCGCTTCGGCTGCCCGCCTCCCCAGCCACCAGCTAATCGTTCCTATAAATACGGCCCAGCCTGGCCTGGCTTCTTAATCCTGACGATGAGGGAGGGGATCGCTAGGGAAGGGGGCTGGTATAAGCATGTATATGTTTTTCGCAGGGGGCTTCTCCCGTAAGGACGGGTCTCCTCAGTGCAAATACACACTCTGTAAGAGTGTATCTCCTTGGGATGTGAGGTCTCGTGGGTGGAGACAATTTCCCATAGAGAATATGGCTTTTGTGGGGTCTTTCACTGAGGGTAACCTCATCAAGCTCCCCAAGTGAAATATCACCCGCAGGGATCTTTCTCTACAGAAATGTCTCTTCTTTGGAGGGTGGGCTTTTGAGAGGAAGCGTCACCCCTCAGAGACCATCTGTTTTAGAAATGATTTTCAGGATGAGAGGAGTTCCTGATTGGAGAGGGCCTCCCTATGGAGACTACCTCCCCGTGGGAATGTGTCTCTCTGAGGGGGTCACCGCGGGGAGGAGGTTGTCTGCATAGGGAATGTATCTTAGTGAGAATGTCTCCTTTGGGGTGTTTCTTGGGTTGGGAGGCTACCCATGAGCATGTCTCTCCCCTGGCGTGTCTCTACAGGGGTCTCACGGTAGCTTGACTTCCCTGGGGGCATCTGGAGGCTCCTTCCCCCGCCTGCCCGCTCCACCCCACCCCCCACCCCCCAGCGCGGGCAGCCTTGGCCGAGGCCGGGCTCGGGCGCCCAGACGCAGTGACGACGCCGGGTCCGCCCAACTTTGCTCCGCCCCCGCCACCTCCCTGCCCTCCCCCCCCCCCCCAGCCGCCGCCGCCGCCGCCGCCGCGGTCCCCGCGGCTTCTCACTCCCTCCCGCCTCCCGATTCCCTCCTCCCGCCGCCGCCGCTGCCGCCGCCTCCCACCTCCCTCCCCGGGGCCGAAGCCTCTGCCGCCGCCGCCGCCATGGACGATTCGGGCCTGATTCGTCGCCGGAGGCTGCAGGTACGCGGCAGCCCTGGCCCCGGGTGGAGGGGAAGGGGTCGGCGCCCTGGGGCGGGGCCCGGCAGGAGGCGGGAGAACTTACGCCAGGGTTGGCCCAGGCGCCCTCTCCCATGGCCTCGGGACGCTACCTAGCGGGAACGCGGTGGCCGCGCGTCCCGCCGCGCGGGGGACCCCGCCCCTCAGGGGCCGCCCGGGGATCCAGGGATCTGACAGAGGGGGATGCAGCCTACCGCTCCCCCTCGAGGATAACCCGAGGGGCGCCCGGCCCGTCAGAGGGGGAAGGGGCTGGGATCGAGGTCTTTGCCCTGGTGCCCAGCCAGGCTGGGGGTGAGGGGGCGCAGAACAAAGTTATTGCCCCAGGGCTCGCGCCCCTCGGGGCTGCCGGCGCCGCAGCAGCGGTAAACATGTTTGTGCTGCAGCCTCGCCCCTCACCACCCCAGGAGTCCCCTCCTGAGGCATGGCGAACCCCTGCGACCTCCACGCACCTGCTCGGCCACCAGGATTCTTCCTACTGCCCTAATTGGACAGGCATCTAGACAGCCTCCCTCCTCACTCTTCATTCCACCCCCCTCCACTACAACACTACGCCCCCCGCCCCCACTCCGCGATCCTCAAGTCCAGCCCAGCTTGTGGGTGGGCGGGAGCGATTTTTAGCTCTTTGCAGCCTTAGAAGATGTTGGTCTCTAGGCTGCGCAGGCGCAGGAGACGTGGGTCCACTGCGCGGAGTGGGACACTGAGGTTTGCTGTGGAGTGTGGGGAAGGCGGGGACAAATCCAGGCGTCAGGAACTCCCACATCCTAGATGGGTAGGGATTCTGAAGCTGAGAAGGGTTCTCTTCGGTCTGCAGCATGCACTTCTAAGGGTTAATACGGGGGTTCGGTGTTGGCCCCAAACTAACCCCAGAGAGGAAATTGATCAAAGCTTCACCCTAAAGTTTGCCTGGCATTTGGCCTTTCTGAGCCTCCTTGAAGCAGCCCCGAGCTAGGTAGTCTGGAGAAGTTTATATAAAGCCTAGAATGGGCCCAGTCTCAGGCTACATCCCTAGCCCGGAGCTTGGGAAGAGAAGGAGGTGATTCAAACCGTCACCCAGGGGCCTCGTCCATTTTTGGGTGGGGCCATTTCAGAGGGCAGGAAGGACTTCCCCGGCGTCTGGATGATGCTGGAGCCAGACCTGAGTTTTAACCAGAGCTCACATGGGCTCTTCAGGTCTTCCCCGGATTTCCTTCCTTTCCCTGGGCTGGGTTAGGAGAACGGGTTCTGATAAAAGGGAGAGAGCTGCTGCAAAACCAGAGCAAGTGCTGAAGCAGTTAGACTGGGTCCGCGCCGTCGGGTCCCCAGAAAAGGGCTGAAAGGGGCGGAGCCTGCATGGGGTGTGTCCCCGCCCCCTGGGCCGGCGCCGACTCCCATTGGCTCAGTGCCACGCGGGACTTAGCTCTCCCGCTCAAGACCACGCCCCCAGCCCGGGATCCTCCCGCTCATCCACCCATCCTTCCCCAGGCTTCTTCTAGACCGAGCTACCCCACCGAAGTCCTGCCCGAATCTCTTCCCTTCTGGCAGGGTTAACTACTTCTCAGCCTGAATACACTCTCACACACTGGTGCAACCCCTTAGGAGCTGTCCCACAACCACAGAGCGCCCAAGGGTCCCCTGTGTGCAGTTGGGATCGTACAGCAACCTAAGTTCGAATGCCCCGGCCGCAGGGCCATCCGTTAATCACGAAGAGATGCAGAATCCGCTGGGCAGAGCAGCTCTGCAGCTGGGGATGGAAGTGGCGTCTGTTTACACGGACGCCAAGGATCCAAATCCTCTACCTCTCCACCTTGCCCCTTTCTTCGACCCTAAAATGTTTAGGGACGCTAGCAGATGGGGCTAGAGTCGAGGACTTTTCTAAGTAGCACTTAAAGGTCCCCCTGAGGCTCACCCTCGTAGGCCCATTGTACCCGAGTCTGGAGTACCGCGCTCCATGGCGGGGAAAATCCAGGTCTTGATTTTGATTGGGCCATTGCAGCCGCCTGGCCTGGCCAGCTGGTCCAAGGGGCGGCTCATTCAAGCTGATCCTGCAAAGACAGAGGGAAAACCTGGTATAGATTTCCGGTCACCCCTGGCTCAGGATGGCAGGGCTGCCAATCTGGACAGTGTTCCCTTTGATGCCGACCATCCGTCTGTCCTCTGTACATGGGAGTGTGAGGTCCCTCTGGCCCATCTTCTGCCATGCAGCATGTCCATCCACAGTAACTCCTGTTCCTATGACCTAACATTTATTGAGCATTTACTATATGCTAGACACCATACTAAGGTGCTAGGCATCTGCATCATCTCACAGAATCCTCTAGAAGGAATGGACTATAGAAAGGTTATTTGCCAAGGTTATAAGTGGCAAAACTAGGATTTGAACCCGGGACTTTCTGCTATCAGAGATCCTAGAAAAATCCTAGAACACTCCTCATTTCTCCCTGGTTGGAGTCCCCACCAAAGGACTTTTGGAACCCTTACCTGAATCTTTCTGCCTGCAGCCCTACCCAATCCCTTTTATTCACCTTAGCCTGTGGACACAGAACTGGGTGGAAGGTTGATACCCCTTCTCCCCAGTGCTCTCAGAAAAGGGTCCAGACCTCTGTAATTTCTGGTCCCTGTAGTGGTTTCCTGTGTGCTTGACAAACAGAATGCAACCTTCTTCTGATGTGAACAGAGTTAATACCTACCTTTTTTTTTTTTTTTTTTTGCCACACCGTGTGGCATGTGGGTTCCTTGACCAGGGATTGAACTTGCACCCCCTTCACTGGAAGCACGGAGTCTTAACCACTGGACCACCAGGGAAGTCCCAATACCTACCAATGATTATCACTGCCATTACTGAAAAAGACCACCCAGCCATCACCTGATTCCCATGTCAAATCTCAGTTTGAGCCACCCTAACTATCCCCACCCAAACTCTGTGAATCTGATTGAGAGTGGGGTAGAACCATTGAGGTGTGGAGGAGTCATTCATTCATTCACCCAGTCATTCAACCTTTCATGCTTGAGCATGCCAAGTTTATTCCTGCCTCCAGGCCTTTGCAATTCCCTCTACCTGGAATGCTCTCTCCACAGAGCCTCCCATGGCTGACTTTTATTTTTCAGCAACAAACCTAAAAATCATCTCCACAGAGCAGCCCTCTGTAACTATCGTGTCCCCCTCCTAGCCCTTTTCCATCACATCACCTTGCTTAATTTTATTCATAACATTTATTTCTGTCTAAAATTATTTCGTTCACTTCTACATTAGTCTTGGTTGTCTGCTTCCTTCCTTTAAATGCTAGTCCCAAAAGGGCAGGATTTTTGTCTCATTCACTGCTGTGTCCCCAGTGCCTAGCACGGGGCCTGTCATACAGTAGGTGCTCAAGAAATATTTTTCAAATAACGAGTCCTGGATGTTTTCATTTGCACAAACACATACTGAGACGCCAGCTCAGGAGTCCTATAGGGGGCCCTCTGCTGTTCTCTGGGGGTCGGGAGAGGAATCACCCTGGTACCCTTTTCCCCTAGGAGCCCAGCCCTCACCTCATGGCCAAGGGCGCAGGTGACCATGCTGGTGAAGGACCTGTCCCATCCCACCTCTACCCCTCCAGGGGGCTGACAGGGCTTTGGGGCAGTGGCTGCTGGTCCCCGCTGACCTCTATCCTTTTGCTTCTTTGCCTTCCAGAAAGATTTGCCCCTGCCCCGGAAAAGCAGCAGGTGAGCCCTGGGGAGAAATGCGCGGGGCTGGCCGTCCCTTCTCCGGCCCGGGTGGGGGCGCCAGGAGCGCGCGCGGGCGGGGCCAGGCGCGCTGGTGCACTGCAGCGCCCCCTCCTGGCGGGCGGCAGCCGCAGGCCTTCCCCTCCCCCGCCCTACCCTGCCCGCTGCGGCTCCAGCCTCCGCCCCGCGCGTTTGCTCCCCGCGCCGCCGCCGCTGCCGCACCTGCCACCATGTCGCCGCCGCCGGGTCATGTCTGACTCTCTCTGGACCGCGCTTTCCAATTTCTCGATGCCCTCCTTCCCTGGCGGCAGTATGTTCCGTCGCACCAAGAGGTAGACCCCCGATCCCTCAGACCCTGACCTGGCCCTTCCCCCAAAGCCGCCCTCCGCTGCTGCTGCAGGGCGGGGCCCGGGATGCTGCACCCGGTCCAGCTGCGCCAGAGGTGTTCGCTCGCGCCTTCCTGCCAGGGATGGGGCTGAATGGGGGGCAGTGTGGGCTGAGGCTGGGGAGACTGCACGCTAGAAAGGACCGCCGCGGGGGGAGGGGGCTGCGCCTGGTGGGGGATTGAGGCGCCTTTGTCTGATGGCGCTGTGGGCTCCGGCAGCCCGGTGAGGGTAGGGGAAGAAGGGGAGGGTGGGGGGCTTAGCACCCTCAGAACAATAGCCGCAGCCTGGCCTCCCCCCACCCCCATGCCGCGTGCTCTGGCCGCGCGAATATGCTCAGTCACTGAGCCGGGGAGGGGGGTGTGTGCGAAGAGAATGCAGGGGCTGGAGAGTCCCTCTTTGGAAGCTGGGATCCTGAGGGGCAGAATGAAAGGGGGGTGCTTTTATCATAGCACAACCGCCTCCCAAAGAACACAGCCTCATACGAAAAATAGTGACACACAGCGTCACGCAGGACATGGTGTCACACACACATACACATACAACAGCCCTAGTGTCCCAGATACACCCGGGAGTTGCCACGCGTACCCAGCCATATGGTGGCCATAGGTCAGAGGCACGCACAGACACACAAGGGCACTCGCAGCATCACACAGACAAGTAAGCCCACAGGCACAGTGTAGTGTACACTCAGTAAGATGTCACATGCCTGGTGATCCACACACACAATTGTGCCATCTGAGATGAACACAGACACATGTGTGGCAATGACATCCGTGCAATGTCACAATATACGATATCACCTAAGCATGTCTTATGCTGTGTCACACGGATGATAGAATAACAGACACAGAATCTTGCAGAGTCGGAGACACACACAATATCACACGTTTTCACTCGTTTTCATCCATGTCACACACAGTGGTATGCTCAGATGTGCCCAGTGTCACAGGGTGTTAAACTCACACACAGTAGATGCCACACGGGAACACACATGGTGAATGTCACACTCAGACACAAGGAGAGTATCTCATACAGACTCAGATTGCTACACAGACAGACACGTAGCAGAAATCATGCATCGCGCACACTTTACAGCACACAGTGGCACATTTAGTCACGGACAAGTGGCGTTACACTGTGTCATATAGACACACAAAGCCACAGGTCATGTCACACAAGATAAACCCAAGGACTGTCACACATGATGTCACACTAGGATGCTCCCAGGGCTGAATTCACACACGGGGTGCCACACCTGGATACACACAGAGAATGTCACGCAAGGACCCAAAGACACACAGACACTCAGTATCTCCACTGGTATCACGTGGACATGACTATCACCCCGTGACTGATACACTGTGCCATACGTGGTCACACATGATCCACACCAGGAGTCTTGCACATACACCACACACGCATCCCATACACAGTCCTACCGAGGCCTCCACTGCCTCCTCCTCTGAGCAGTCCTTTGGGAGCACATCCAAACACACACAGTTGGAAGACAGGTGGGGATCTGAGATGGGAGGGCCGCGGGTTGGGTCCACAAACTCACTGGACTACGGCCGGGTCCGGCCCCTTGCCTCGCCTTCCCCGCAGCTGCCGCACCAGTAACCGGAAAAGCCTCATCCTGACCAGCACTTCGCCCACGCTGCCGCGACCCCACTCCCCACTGCCTGGACACCTGGGTGAGACAGGTGGTGGGTTCGTGGGCCAGACTAGAGGAGGCGTGGTCACAGGCGAGGGGTATGTCCATGCCACAGGAGGGTGGTCCAGAGTCTAGACGGAGAGGACCCGGATTGGACAAGGGGCGGAGCCATCCTTGTGTTGGCTTGGCCTGTCCGCAGGGGGACGGGCATTTGTGGGCGGAGGCCCAGGAGGAGCTTGATTGGAAAGGGGATGGAGCAGAAAGGAGGAGCCATACCTAAGGGGCGGGGCCACCCCGAAAAAGACGGAATCGGCCTGGAGAGGGGCTGGGCTGACTCGGTAGCCAAAACATTTTGAGAGGCAGGGCCACAGCTAAGGGGAGCGGTCCACCCATACATGGGTGGGATTAGACTAAAGAGGGGGCAAGCTGCTGTTTGGAACCCGCTTCGAGGATCAGGAGGTTTGAAGGGATTGCCTTCCATCCCAAGCCTGAAGATCCCTCTCTTTCCGCCACAGGTAGCAGTCCCCTGGACAGCCCCCGTAACTTCTCCCCCAACACCCCCGCCCATTTCTCCTTCGCCTCCTCCCGAAGGTGAGTCCCTCTCCCCAGGGCCCCAGAACCCTGGCCATACCCTCGCTACCCACCGTCTGGGCCACCATCTGTTCCCCTTCTAATTGCACCTGAGTCAGGCCTGAGGGACCCGCAGAGTGCCCCAACGTCCTGGCGGGAACAGGCACCCAGCCTTAGGGGCGGGACCTATAAGAAGGCGGGGCCAACCACCAGTTCAGAACCAGGGAAGGGGCGGGGCTTCCTTTGCCGCGGAGCGAAAGCGCTTGCGCTATAGGACCTGGGTCTTAGTCTCCCAAGCCTTGCTCGCCAGGCCAGGCGTTTCCATAGCAACAGGACAGGGAAGCAGGGAGGAAGTGCGCAAGCGCAGGCTGCTTGATGCCCATCGAAGGACTTGGTCCATGACTGACGTGGGGGAGGGCCCCTAGGGCTATTTCTCGAGGGCCCAAGAGGAGAAATCTCAGGTTTCCCTCCGGGGGTCTCTGGGTTTCTGGAGTGTCCCTAAGATGAATTTTCTGGGGGGCTTTGTCAAGATTGGGGGAGGAGGAGAGATTCTTTGAATTTTGAGGGGGAATCTTCGAGGAGTCACCAGGGTGTTTGGGCGGGTCTCTTTTTCTTTGAACTTTATTCATTCTAAAAACGTTGTCTGAACAACTGCTGTGTTCTGGGAGCTGGGATATGGGGTGAACCACATCCTTTCTCTATCCTTGGAGTTGAGTTGGGGAGGCAACGCAGATCACCGCAAAGGCTGGTGAAAGCTGTGGGGTGGGAGTCACAGGAGACTGTGGGGACAGAAGACGGCTCCCTTGGAAGAGTGGGGATTCCCTTCGACCGTGGAATTCAACTGAGGGCAATAGGGAGCCAGAAAAGAGCTCCAAGATTGGGCCGGATGTGGTTACCTACATGGAGGGTGAGCTGGGAAGCAGGTGAGCTGAGCGAGGTCACTGCCTGGAGAGAGGAGTCCAGTGCATGGGAGTGTGTGTACATGTGAGTGTGCAATCTGTGTGCTGATGTGGATGTGTGTGAGTTTGTGAGGCTGTGAATATGGGAGGCAGCCCATGCCTGTTCTTGTATCCATGGGTGTGTATCAGCGTGTGAGAGTGAACGTGTGTGACTGTGTACTTCTAGGGTTGTAAATGTGTGTGTGAATAGCTGAGGAAACATGTACCTCCATGTGTATCTCCATGTGAATGTGTAATTTGTGTGGGAGTGTGAATGAGTGTGTGGCTCTCTGAGAGTTTGAATGTGTGACTGAGTGCGTGAGGGTGTCTTCAATGTGTGTCACGTGAATGTGAAAGTCTAGAGTGTGTGGGGGAGTGTGTGTGTATGTCAGAGTGTGAGTACCAGGTCTCTGTAAGTATATGTGTCTATATGTGAATGTACATCTCTTTTTTCATGTATGATTTTGTGTTAGCCTGGAAACATGTGATATTTGGGTCCATGTATGGAACAGTGAATGCATGTGAGTGTCTGTGTTGAAGAGTCACGTGGTGTGAATGTGTGTGACTTTCAGTGTGTGAACTCAACCGTACCAGCAACAGTAATACTAATGGATGTAGCCATGAGAGTGATTGTGTCTATGGGAGCATATGTGTGTGTGTGTGTGTGTGTGTGTATGAGGAAGGAACATTTCTTCTCTGAAAAGACCCAAGTGATCTTCCTCTGAGAATTTTCTCATGGGGCGGGTCCTCTAGTGGTCATCTTTTGGGGTCCCTCTGGGATGACTTCCTTGAGCGGGCTTTTCACTTTGGGGGCTGGTTTGGCATGAGGGTGACAGGAGAGAAGCATAATGGGAAGGAGCAGAGGAGACTGGTCTTTGCTCCAGGTCCCGGGTGCCTGGCTGGAAGACTTCCTCTTTACCTCCTTGACTCTGAGGGACTTCAGGAATCTCAGAGTGCAGATGTATTCCCCCACCTCCTGCTCTGGCCATGGCCAGTGGTTTCTCTCACACCCTGAGGAATGGGGCTGTCTGGTGGGGCCTGGCGGCCTCTGAGCATGTCGGCTGGGTTCCAGGGCGGACGGACGCCGTTGGTCTCTGGCTTCACTCCCTTCGTCTGGCTATGGCACCAACACACCCAGCTCCACCGTCTCGGTGAGTGTGGCAGGCGGGACCGGTGGGTGGGAGCCGCGGGGGGCCGGCTGGACTGGCCTAAGTGAGAGCTTTGGGTTTCTCTTGTTCTCCAAGGGTGTCATCTGTCCATCTCTTAGTGAGTTACAAGTCCCTTCCAAGGTCCTGTTCTCCATCTTCAACATATCTTCTTGGGGGTCCTACTTACCTCGGAATTATTTTACAGATAATAACATTAAGACTCATGTGTTAAGCCAACTGCCCAAGTGTCTGCAGTTGGCCAGGGCCAGGGCACACCCCTTTCACCCAGAGCCCATTTGCTCCCCCACTGCAGTACCCAAAGTCTCTCTCTCCATCTGCCCCCTTTTCTACCTGTCTCTCTGGTTCGCTCAGCCATACATTGGTATGATGTTCAGCAGACATTTATCACATGACTGTCATGTGTGTGGGGCTCTACAAGCTGGGCCAGGGCCCAAGGATTCACAAAGCCCTCATGGGAGGAGACAGATCAGTAAGAAGGCATTTATAACTCGGGGTGCTGGGGTGGTCAGAGCTGTGATGGGGGTAGCATAAGACAAGGTGATGATAGCAGAGGGGAGGCACCTGACTGAGCTGGAGGGAGGGTCAAAGAAGGTTTCCTGGAAGAGGTGGCATTGAGCCAAGACAAAGGATTAGCAGGAGTTTGGCAGGTGGAAGAAGGGAGGGAAGGGTGTTTCAGGAAAGGGGAGCAGCATGTGCAAACTCCCAGAGGCAACAGAGAAATTTCACATTTAGAAAGGAGAAAATAGCCTTGTGTGGCTGGAGCTTTGGGTTGGAAGTGGAGGGATGGAGGTGAGGCAGGCAGCAACCCTCATAATGCTGGGACATCTTGGCCAGGATCGTGAGGTGGATTTTATTCTAAATGCAGTGGGAAGACATAGAAAGGCTGTTTTGCTTTATATTAAATTAAATTAAAATTTCAGTCTGACCTACTGATTCTGTAAGTCATAGATTATGTGCACTGAAAAGATTAATAGATAATGATGGGATAGGGAGTTTTAAGCAAGGAAGTGAGTGATATCATGTTGAAAAAGATCATTCTGCCTGCAGAATCAGGTGGCTGTCCTTGTGTTTCTCCACTGATGTCTGTGGGTCTGTGTTTTCCCCAACTGCATGCCAGGCCCTGACTGGGGCCAAACAGAACCAAATACCTGCCCTGGAGGAGCAGACAGCAATAACAAATAAGTCATAAAGATGTACAGTAGTAAGTAAGGAGATAAGAAGTCAGCAAGAAGAAACGAGTTGGGGCAAGGAGAGGGAATGATGCGTGTGGTCAGAGGAGGCCTCCCGAAGGGTGAGTTTAAAGCAAAGACTTGAAGGAGAAGTGATCCATAGTAGATGTGTGACGGACAGAGGGAACAGTCAGTGCAAAGGCCCTGAGGCACTAGTGTGCCTGGTTTGTTCAAGGACCATCAAGGAGGCCTGTGCAGCTGAAGCAGAGTAGGTGAGGGGGAGAGTGGGAGGAGGTGATGGCAAGGAGACAGGATCAGATCTTGCAAGACCTTGTGGGCTGTGGGGAGGACTTAGGCATTCACCATGAGTACGGTGGGAGCCATGGAGAGTTCTGAACAGAGGAGGCATGAGACTTGACTCAGGTTTTCACAGGCTGCCTCGGGCCACATTCATGTCTGTGTCACTGTTCTCATCTGTGTCTGTTCCTGCTCCCCCGCCCCCCTCTGTTGCCAGGAATCCCAAGCTGAGCCTTGGGATCCAAGGATCATAAGCCAGGTACAGATTCTGGCCTTGCTCAGTGGCCCGCCAGCCGCGGGGGTCCCAGACCAGGGTCCCGAGCTGTGGGGGAATCGTGGTGGCTCTGACCCCGGCCCCGCCCCTCCCCCCAGTCTTCCTGCTCCTCCCAGGAGCGCCTGCACCAGCTGCCCTACCAGCCCACCGTGGACGAGCTCCACTTCCTCTCCAAACACTTCGGCAGCACCGAGAGCATCACGGATGAGGATGGTGGCCGCCGCTCCCCTGCGGTGCGGCCTCGCTCGCGGAGCCTCAGGTGGGCCTGCATCCCCCTCCCCGTCCAAGCTGGTGGGTCTGGGGCTCATGCCCTAAGAGACGCCTGTCTGCAGTTTTGGAGGTAGGTGACTGGACGCGATGGGCTTCTCTCTCCGCAGCCCCGGGCGCTCTCCCTCCTCCTACGACAACGAGATCGTGATGATGAACCATGTCTACAAGGAGAGGTTCCCAAAGGTGAGGCGGGGCAGGGGGCGGCTGCAGGGAAGCGGGGCGGCCGGAGCCCTCGCTCGCCTTAGCTCCGCGCGCCCCCTGGTGGCCGGCGCCGCGCCGTGCAGGCTTTGGCAACCACTGCCTCCGGGCTGAGCCCCGCGCCGGCTTCCCGGCCCTGCCTCCGTCCTTTCCGCAGGCCACCGCGCAGATGGAAGAGAAGCTGCGCGACTTCGCCCGCGCCTACGAACCTGACAGCGTGCTGCCGCTGGCTGATGGCGTGCTCAGCTTCATTCACCACCAGATCATCGAGCTGGCCCGGGACTGCCTGACCAAGTCCCGCGACGGCCTCATCACCACCGTATACTTCTACGAATTGCAGGAAAACCTGGAGAAGCTGCTGCAGGACGTGAGTGCACCAGGAGGCCGGCCACACCTCAGGCTCTGAACCCCCAAATTAGGCTTAATGGCCCCATACTTTCCTTCACCCCACATCCATTCAGGGGGCGCCTACCACGTGCCAAGGGGCTAGTGTGGATTGAAGGGTGGAGGAGAAAGACTAAAGCCCCGCTCTAGGTCGGATGGAGGAAGCAGGAATTTATATATATACATATATATTTCACAAAATGCACCTTTTGCCTTTATTTCATCAAAATCACTATATTGTTATAACCAAGATTTTCACATAATTTGGTGATATTGACAGTAATAATTTAAAAGTTTCTTTTATTTTTTCACTGTTTTAATTAATTTTATTGGAGTACAGTTGATTTTCAACGTTGTGCTAGTTTCTGCTGTACAGCACAGCGAATCAGTTATACATATACGTATATCCACTCATTTTAGATTCTATTCCCATATACGTCATTACAGAGTACTGAGTAGAGTTCCCTGTGCTATACAGCAGGTTCTTATTAGTTATCTATTTTATACAGTTATCTATTTTATATGTCACTCCCAATCTCCCAATTTATCCCTCCCAACCTCCCAAACAGGAAGCAGGAATTTAACATCCTTCACCTCCTTCAGGTCTTTACTCAAATGCTACCTCCTCAGATGGCATCAGGACTGAGACTAGGATGAGGCAGGTGATTTTTTTCCCCCTTCAGAACATTAATTATTGAAAAAGTTGAAAAAAAAAGATATGTTAAAACTTAAGGGCTTCCCTGGTGGCGCAGTGGTTGAGAGTCTGCCTGCTAATGCAGGGGACACGGGTTCGAGCCCTGGCCTGGGAAGATCCCACATGCCGCGGAGCGGCTGGGCCCGTGAGCCACAACTGCTGAGCCTGCGCGTCTGGAGCCTGTGCTCCGCGGCGAGAGAGGCCGCGGCGGTGAGAGGCCCGCGCATCGCGATGAAGAGTGGCCCCCGCTTGCCACAACTGGAGAAAGCTCTCGCACAGAAACGAAGACCCAACACAGCCAAAATCAATCAATCAATCAATCAATCAAAAAAAAAAAAAAAACATACGCATCTGATTCAAGATCCTCATTAAAAAAAAAAAAAAAAAAAAACTTAACATTAAGTTTAAATATTTTATTTATAATTAAACCAAAATTTGTTATAATTTAACTTTCCTGGTTTTAATGGAAACGAACTAATCAACAATACTGTTTTCATTAAAATCATTAATCATTTGAAAAACATAAAAACATGTAGAGATGGTCCCACATGTTTCCTTTTGATTCAAGCTCCAGTATGGTTTGGCCCAGCCCTCTGGGATCCTGTCCTTATTTAAATTTTTCTGGGAATTCCCTGGCGGTCCAGTGGTTAGGACTCGGCGCTTTCACTGCCAGGGCCCAGGTTCAATCCCTGGTCAATCCCTGGTCAGAGAACTAAGATCCCACAAGCCTCGCGGCCAAAAAATAAACAAATAAATTTTGCTTATCATTTTTTTCTGCATTAATTTTTATTTTTCAAATAGTGCATTAAAATATTAGTTATCTTGAAGACTGAGGTTTTTGGTGTCCAAGGTGACTGCCTCATTTGCCTCACCATAGTCTTGACTTTGATGGGCATGATAGATAAATTAATATGTGGCCTGTTTGATAGGAAACAGGAACAGGAGAGTAGAGTAATGGCGATTGAGAGTCCTACCAGGTAGTGGGGTGTGATTTTGGATTGGAGGGGTCAAGGCAGGCCTCCATGAGGAGTTGACAACTGAGCAAAGACCTAAAGGAGGAGAAGTAGGAAGCCATGCAAGGATCTGAGGAGAGAGCATGCCAGGCAGAGGGATTTTTAACTCAGCCTGGATTATAGAGCTGTTTTGAAGATGAATTGAGTGAGTGAAGGTTTTAGGACCATGTTTGCTATAACAATAATGATTATTTTTACCATGTGGCCTGGGCCTCAGTTTACTCATCTGTAAAATGGGACAACAGCAACAGTATTGTCAATTCCTGTGGGGATGGGAGAGAAACCTGGCTCAGGAAAGGCACCTGTGAACCACACCCCCACTATGCCCTGCATCCCAGGCCTATGAACGTTCCGAGAGCTTGGAGGTGGCCTTTGTCACTCAACTGGTGAAGAAGCTGCTCATTATCATTTCACGCCCAGCGAGGCTGCTGGAGTGCCTGGTAAGGGGGCTGGACATGGGCAGGGGGCAGTTGGTGGGGGACAGGGGAGGGGTTGGCTGGGACACCTTGGAGTTCACCCTGAGCGCACCCTGCCTTGCCTCAGGAATTCAACCCCGAGGAGTTCTACCACTTGCTGGAGGCAGCCGAGGGCCACGCGAAGGAGGGCCACCTTGTCAAGACGGACATCCCCCGCTACATCATCCGCCAGCTGGGCCTCACCCGTGACCCCTTTCCAGGTGCTGGCTGCTGGGTGCAGGGGACTGTGGGTGAACCAGCTGGGACCCCAGTCTCTACTCACTCTCATTCCCTTCCTAGATGTGGTACACCTGGAGGAACAGGACAGTGGCGGCTCTAACACACCTGAGCAGGACGACCTCTCTGAGGTAAGGCCAGGTGGCCCAGCAGGCAACACTCTGGGCTGTACCGACTGGTCGGGGCTCATCTCCTGGCTCTTTGTCCTCAGGCTGGGTGGACCTCTTGGTCCCCACTCTGAGCCTCAGTTTCCCCAACTCTAAAATGGGTTAATAATAGCTCTTCCTCCATAGGCTTTTTTCTTTTCATGGTAAAATACACATAACATTGTTATTTACTACATTCACAACGTTGTGTGGCCATTACCTCTGCCTAGTTCCTGAACATTTTCATCATCCCAAAAGGAAACCTTGTACCCATTATGCAGTTCCTCCCCATCCTCCCTCCCCCACAGCCCCTGGCAACCACTGATCTGCTTCCTAGATCTTTCTGTCTCTATGGCTTTGCTGATTCTGGATATTTCATATAAATGGAATCATTCACTCTGTGGCCTTTGGTGTCTGGCATAATGTTTTCAAGGCTTATCCATGCCGTAGCATAAATCAGTACTTCATTCCTTTTCATGGCTGAATAAAATATGCCACATTTGGTTTATCCATCGTGCATCAATGGACATTTAGGTTGTTTCCATCTTTTAGCTATTGTGTGAATAGTGCTGCTATGAACATTTGTGTACAAGTATTTGTTGGAACAACTGTTTCAGTTCTTTTAGGTACATAACTAGGAGTGGAATTGCTGGGTCACATGGTAATTCTATTTTTAATTTCTTGAGGAACACTGCATGGAGTTTTGTTTGTTTTTTTTTTTTTCTGCATGGAGTTTTGAGTGGGTTGAGTGTCTCTGTGTGTTAACAGCTCAGCATAGTAAAAATTACTATAATTCCACCCCCCAGGCCAACCACACTTGGTAGATGTTCCACATATCTGGTGGAGATTGCCCACCATAATGGTCATGCATGTGTTTCCTCTGAGCTGCCTAGTGTTTTCAAAAATGTGAAACAAAATATAGAAATCAGAAGATTAAAATTAGAATCTGGGTTTGTGCCTTTTTTGAAAAATTAGAAGTTCTGACAATACTGTGATGGAACCAGCTGGCATTGAGTCGGGGCTGGCCTATGATATGGGGTATCTACACCCCAGTCACCCATGGCTCTCACCTGGTATGCCTGGCCCCTGAAGGCATTTGGATTTGTGACCTTTGTTTCAAATTGTGTCTAAGAATTCACACATACATACACACACATCTGTCATATATATATATATATATATGTATATATATATATATTTTAAAATCTCATTATACATGCCATTTGTTTAATTTTTTGAATAGGTAATGGAATGACATCACTCAAAAGTCTAAAACTCTAAAAAGGTATTTATCTTTAATTGTTGTTTGTAGGATCCTATGTAATTCCATTCAATCAAACTTGTGAATTGAGTGATTCAAATCTTCCATCTTCCTATTCATCTTTTTTTTGCCAGATTGATCTGATAGCTTCTGAGAGCCATGTGTTAAATTCTTGTTTTGAGTAATTTCTCTTTGTAATTCTGTCAATGTTTGTGTCAGACTCTTTTGGGCTACATTTTTAGGAGTGTAGAGTTCAATATTTTTATATCTCATACATCTTTTTGTGAAATATTTATGTAATAAATCTCTTGTCCCTAAGAAAAATAAATATTACTTTTAAAAAAGGCATACAGTGAAAAATCTTATACCCACTCTTGTCCCCCACATCCCTATTACCTCAAATATGATTATATTTTGTCCCCTTTTTAACACAAAAGCATACAGTAATATTGTTCCTTGTCCCCCTCCCCATTTAACAAAATACTTTGGAGAACTTTCTAATAAGTGTACAGAGATATTCCTCATTTTTAAAATGTACAGGACTTCCCTGGAGGTCCAGTGGTTAAGACTCCATGCTTCTACTGCAGGGGGCACGGGTTCGATCCCTGGTCGGGGAACTAAGATCCTGCATGCGGTGCAATGCAGCCAAAAACAAAACAAAACAAAACAAAACAACGGTACAATATTCATTTAGATTATATCCCCTCATGTGTTTATTTAACCAATTTCCTATGTATGGATTTTTTTCCAGTCTTGCAATGAGCAGGATAGTACATATGTCATTTTTCACATGTGCAAGCATATCTGTAGCATGAATTCAAAAGTGAAATTGCTGGATTAAAGGGAACATGCATTTGTAATTCTGATATACACCCAAGTACCTTTCATGGGGGCTGTACCAATTTATACTCCCAACAGCAAGGTATAAAAGTATCTGTTTCCGGGCTTCCCTGGTGGCGCAGTGGTTGGGAGTCTGCCTGCTAATGCAGGGGACACGGGTTCGAGCCCTGGTCTGGGAGGATCCCACATGCCGCGGAGCAACTGGGCCCGTGAGCCACAACTACTGAGCCTGCGCGTCTGGAGCCTGGGCTCCGCAACAAGAGAGGTCGCGATAGTGAGAGGCCCGCGCACCGCGATGAAGAGTGGCCCCCGCTCCCCGCAACTAGAGAAGGCCCTCGCACAGAAACGAAGACCCAACACAGCCATAAATAAATAAATAAAAATTAAAAAAAAAAAAAAAAAAAAAAAAGTATCTGTTTCCCCACAGCTTTGCCCACAGAGTGTCAGCTTTTTGGATTTTTTTTGCCAATCTTCTGAGTGAAAAATGGTATCTTGGGGTAGTTTTAGTTTGCCTTTTTGTCATTATATGTGAGGTTTAACATTTTTTCACATGGTTAAGAGCTCTAACTCTAGTTCACATATCTTGCCTATTTTTTCTCTTCAATTGTTAGTTTATTTGTTGATGTCTGAGAGCTCTTTATATATTAGAGTGATTAGCCATTTTGTAGGTTTCTTTCCTAATGGAGAGACGTTAGTTATCAATATATGGCTTCAGTGTCAGCCAGTCTTGGGTTCAAGTCTTGACTTTGTTACTCCCTCACTGTGGCACTTGGATGAAGGACACACCCACCCCCTCTGTGCCTCAGTCTCCCCATGTGTTAGGTGGAATAACAAGAGTGCCAATCTCATGATGATGATGGGGTGGTCTCCATCTTTCCCCTGCAGGGCCGAAGCAGCAAGGCTAAGAAACCACCTGGAGAGAATGACTTTGAGACCATCAAGCTCATAAGCAATGGTGCCTACGGGTGAGCCACCCGGGGCTCTGGCGGGGGGAGGGTGGCGGAGGCCGGGTGTCTCGGAGGTGATGGCCGGTCCTCGCTCTCTCCCCCTGCAGCGCCGTCTACCTGGTGCGGCACCGGGACACGAGGCAGCGCTTCGCGATGAAGAAGATCAACAAGCAGAACCTGATCCTGCGCAACCAGATCCAGCAGGCCTTCGTGGAGCGCGACATCCTCACCTTCGCTGAGAACCCCTTTGTGGTCGGCATGTTCTGCTCCTTTGAGACCCGGCGCCACCTCTGCATGGTCATGGAATATGTGGAAGGTGTGCCTGCCTGCAGGGCTGCAGGGAAGATGAGGGGCTGCTCGCTAGTCAGGGCTGCTGGGGGTGGCCTGCCTGAGTCCCAGTCACCAAATTAACTACCCACCTGTATGTTTATCCAACCATTTATCCATCCAGTCACTGATCATCCATTCCATCTGTTTATTTATATCCAGCCGTCTATTGATTTATCTTCATTTCTCTTCACTGGTTTATTTTCATTTCTCTCAGTATATAGATACATCCATCCAATTATCCATCCTTCCTTCATTTCATCTATTCATTTGCTAATCCATCTGTTTTTCTATCCATATATCTATGTGCCATCTCTCCATCGATCCATTTGATTATCCGTCTGTTTGTCCATCCATATTTCTGTTTATCCATTCCATCGTTATTTATTTTATTCAAGTGTAGTTGATTTACAATATTATATCTATTTTTAAAAATTAATAGACTTCATTTTTTAGAGCAGTTTTAGGTTTATAGAAAAATTGATTGGACAGTACTGAGAGTTCCCACACATTCGCTTCCCCCCCCTCCCAGTTTCCCCTGTTATTTACATCTTGTATTAGTGTGATACATTGGTTACAATTCATGAACAAATATTGATACATAATTATTAACTAAAGTCCGTAATTTATATTAGGGTTCATTGCTTGTATTGTACATCTATTTTCCATCGATCCATCTTTTTCTATATCTAGACATTCATTCATCTATTTATTCACCTAACTACTTACCATCCATCTATCCAGCAATACCTATTTACCTATTTATTAATCCATCCCTCTTTCTATCCATCCATTTACTGTTCTTAGTTTGATTCATTCATCCAAACCTCCATTCTAGCAGCTATCTCATTTTATCTAGCTAGCTATTTAAATCCATCTATTCATCCACAATTCATCCATCAGTTTATCTGTCCATTTACCATCCATCCAATCATCCAACCACCAATGTATAGGTTTTTCATCTGTTTATCTATCCATCCCCAATATTAATCCATCTGTCGTCCAAACAGACATGTACTATGGTTATTAGGACACACACATGATCTCACAGGGCTACAACTGTGCCACTTCCGAGCCTTATTTGACCATTCAGTCACTCAACAGGTGTCCCCTCATCATCTCCCTCATGCCACATGCTGTGCTGGGCGCTGGTGGATACCCAGACAGACACACTTTTCCCTCATGTAGGTAACATTCAAGTCTGTATAAACATACAATAAACAAGAAAAATAAGCTAAAAGAGACGAGGTTGTTTCATATAGTGAGGATGGCAACAAGGGATATAAGGCTCAAGAAGACCATGGCCACATGGGCACTTTATTCTCTGCATAAGTGTGTGTCAGGATTATCTGGTGGCCAAATTCAGATTCCCTGGCAGTCCAGTGGTTAGGACTCCATGCTTCCACTGCAGAGGGCACGGCTTCAAGAGTCTGATTCATCAGTTTCTGACATAGATAAATCTGGCTCAAGAGAAAAAAAGGAAAGAAAGAAATTTATTGACTTGTGATAGAAAAAAAAATCCATGTCACCTTCAGGAATGGCTGTATCTAGGTGCTCAAATCATGTCATTAGTAATCGCTCCATATTTTGGCTCTGTGGACTTCCCTTTAAATAGGCCCTGATATAGTGAGGTTACTATCCAACAGATTCCAGTTTACATTCTATGAACTTAGTAACCTTTGTGAAAAAAGAGGGAAAAGTCATTGGTGCAACTTGGGTTACATGCTGACCCAGCTGTTAAACCTGGAAGGAAATCTGGCTCTTGTAAGAAAAAGGAGAAATGGACACCGAGAGAGACTAAAATATGAATGCTGCTTGCAGTAAATCTGGTGGGGGCAAGTAATTTATATATTAAGGCCCCGGACCCTCAAGGTTGAGACTCCAGATCAAGGGCCCAAACTCAGTCGATAAGCAGGCAGCCTTGGCCCAAACCAAACCTTACCTCCACCATCAACTCCCTGCATGACCCAACCTCTCTCTGAGTCTCAGTCCCCTCCTGCATAAAATCAGCTGATTATACTGATATTGGAGAATGGCTAAGAGGACAAGAGAAGCCTGGTAGAGGGCAGTCCCTGTGCAAGCTGGGGAGAGGGAGACCCCTATCTAAGCCTCAGTTTTCCTTAGCTATAAAATTGGGGCAATGTGAGATGGGGACTTGGTACTATGGTGCATGTTGAGTGCTCAGCTCTGAGCCAGGGGTACCTCCCTCTTCACGTGGGCCTATTCCTTCACCCCCAGGGGGGGACTGCGCCACCCTGCTGAAGAACATTGGGGCGCTGCCTGTGGAGATGGCCCGCATGTACTTCGCTGAGACAGTGCTGGCGCTCGAGTACTTGCACAACTATGGCATCGTGCACCGCGACCTGAAGCCTGACAAGTGAGCCTTGACCTTTCCCATCACTCCTTCCCTGCCCCTCGGGAGGCCCTGGCATGGAAGGGCCAGGAGTGAAGTGGATGGTCCTCGCCTCTAAGACCTCAGTTTGTTTCTGCAGCCTCCTTATCACCTCCATGGGGCACATCAAGCTTACGGATTTTGGCCTCTCCAAGATGGGGCTTATGAGCCTAACCACCAACCTATATGAGGGCCACATTGAGAAGGACGCCCGGGAGTTCCTG
This sequence comes from Balaenoptera acutorostrata, assembly GCF_949987535.1. Taxonomy (NCBI): domain Eukaryota; kingdom Metazoa; phylum Chordata; class Mammalia; order Artiodactyla; family Balaenopteridae; genus Balaenoptera; species Balaenoptera acutorostrata. The sequence goes on from NC_080065.1 coordinate 176,326,369, forward strand.
GACAAACAGGTGTGTGTGCGGGAGTGGGGGTCACTTCGGGTGGAGTGACCCGGCAGGACTGTGGGGCCCAGGGCCTGGCGGGGGACACTGCTCCCCCGGGAGGCCCCTCCTGTGGCCAGGGCGTGGGCTGACGTCCTGCCCCCAGGTGTGTGGGACCCCAGAGTACATCGCACCCGAGGTCATCCTGCGCCAGGGCTATGGCAAACCGGTGGACTGGTGGGCCATGGGCATCATTCTCTACGAGTTCCTGGTGGGCTGCGTGCCCTTCTTTGGAGACACACCTGAAGAGCTCTTTGGACAGGTCATCAGTGGTACGTGCCTCCGCGGTGGGCAGGCAGGGGGCACGGAAACATGGGCTGGCCCAGGGCCTCATGGACTCCAAAAGCGAACCCCAGCCCTACCCCTTGCTCTGCAGATGACATCCTGTGGCCCGAGGGGGACGAGGCCCTGCCCACGGATGCCCAGAACCTGATATCCAGCCTCCTGCAGACCAACCCCTTGGGCCGGCTAGGGGCAGGTAAGGGGTCGCAGAGAATCTGAGCTGGGGGGTCTGTTGTCCGGGAGCAGGGCTCCCAGTGCTGTGTCCCTGGGCCGGAAAATGGGTGGGGAGCTGGGCTGCTTGGCTGGCCATAGCTGTCGCGAGAATTCCCTCCCCTACACCCTCCACCCCTTCCTCCCCAGGCGGTGCCTTTGAGGTGAAGCAGCACAGTTTCTTTCGAGACCTGGATTGGACAGGGCTGCTGAGGCAGAAGGCCGAGTTCATCCCCCACCTGGAGTCCGAGGATGACACCAGCTACTTTGACAGTGAGCGGGCACAGGGTGTGGGATCCTTTGAGGGAGCGCTTGCATATGGCCTGGGCTGGGACCCAGCTGGGTAGGAGACTAGCCCCTTAGACGAGAGGAGAGGGCTGAAGTTGTGACGGGAGCGGGGCTTGGCATAGGGGCGGGGCTCAGTCTGAGAAGAAGGTAAGAAAGGAAGCTGGGGTAGGGGTGGGGCCTGGACAGGAGTAAGTTCTAAAATTGGGACTGGACCTAGGTTACGAGGCGGTGCTAGGACGCGGAACAAGGCAAGAGCCTGGGCTGGCGGAGGCGGAGCCAGGGTGGAGAGCGCCTTCGGTGCAATCTGGGGATATGGCCTACGTGGAGGCGGGGCTAGACGAAGCCTCAGAGAGTGGGACAGGGACCCAGCGAGGGGGCAGGACCTAAATCTGATCCGAGAAAGGGGCAGGGACGTGGCCGGGCCTGCAGGACCCGAACCTGGCTCCCGGGGGAGTGTGATTTGAGGAGTGGACCCATGCCCGCGGTCACGACCCACACCTCCACTCCAGCCCGCTCAGACAGGTACCACCATGTGAACTCCTATGACGAGGATGACACGACGGAGGAGGAGCCTGTGGAGATCCGCCAGTTCTCCTCCTGCTCCCCGCGCTTCAGCAAGGTGAGGCAAGGCGGGGATAGGGGTGGGGTGACACCGTCGGGAGGTGGGACCTGTGTTTAAGTACGGGATGGAGGTGGGCCTGAAGTGGCCAGGGGCTGAGGAGGCTATGGGGAGCAGGGTCCAGGCCCAAGGTCTCAGACTAGAGAAGTTACTGAGGCGGCGAGGATCTGGGAGTGATGAGGCTTGGGCGGGGTGGGGGGGTGGGGGGGTGGAGGCGGGGAGGGGAGGCAGCATGGTCTTGGAACCGACCTTTGGCATTGAATGGAATCTAACGGGAGCCTGGACAGTTGTGGAAATGAGGACCCACAGTGGGGCGGGGCTAGATCTGGACGGGGCGGGGTCAGGGCCTGGGGATAGAGAGAATGAGCAGTGGGGGCTGGGCCAGGCCTTGGCGAGGCTGAGCAACGTCTCGCTTTGAAGAACAGCACGTAGCGGGCGTGTAGGACCTGCCTTGGGCGAGGGCACACATAATTGGGCGAGGCCTGGAGAGGCGGGGCAGGAAGGAGAGCCGATTCTTTAGGGCTTGGGCAGGGCAGGGTCTAGAATAGGTCGGAGCCTAATTTTGTGGGGTGAGACCAGAACTGAAGAACTGTAGGTGGTCGGGGTCGGCCCAGAATTGGGGGGGGGGGCACCCGGCTTTACTGGGGCGGAGCGTAGTTTGGCCGGGTCCAGTAGCGGGAATTCGATTGGTTCGCGAGGGAAGGCGGGACCTGGGGGCTGGACTTGCCTCCATCACCACTCATCCGTCCTTTAAGGTGTATAGCAGTATGGAGCAGCTGTCGCAGCACGAGCCCAAGACCCCCGTGGCAGCAGCGGGGACCAACAAGCGGGAGCCGAGCGCCAAGGGCCCAGAGGAGAAGGTGGCCGGCAAGCGGGAAGGCCTAGGTGGCCTGACCCTGCGCGAGAAGACCTGGAGAGGGGGCTCCCCGGAGATGTGAGCAGGGGCAGGATTTTGGGTTTGGGGGCTGGACCCGAAGGGGAGTAACTCCTCTGACCACGCCCCCTTTGCGCAGCAAGCGCTTCTCGGCGTCCGAGGCCAGCTTCCTGGAGGGGGAGGCCAGTCCTCCGTTGGGCGCGCGCCGCCGTTTCTCGGCGCTGCTGGAGCCCAGCCGCTTCAGCGCCCCGCAAGAGGACGAGGATGAGGCCCGGCTGCGCAGGTCTCCCCGGCCCAGCTCCGACCCCCCAGGCTCGCTGGATGCGCGGGCCCCCAAGGAGGCAGCTCAAGGGGATGGCACCCCCAGCGCCGGGGACCCGGAGGCCAGTGAGTGCCCCCTCCTGCCGCCTTCCCCAATTCCCCAAGGGCCATATATGAGCGTTCAATGAGCCTGTACTGCTTATGCAAGTTCTCGTGTACTCTTCACACTCCAATCTGGGATTCTCATCAACATGAGGAAGACCTGTATTCCATGGTCAGTCAACAAAAGTATTTGAGCACTCCTCTGAGTCAGGAGCTGTTACTGACGCATGTTACCTGCGTCCATGAAATTCACAATCCAGCAAGGGAGAGAAGTGGGAAGAGCATTCCAGGCAGAGGGAACAGCATGCAAGAAGTTTATAACCTTGGAGTGACCCCTAACCCACCTGCTCTGTTGCAGCTGACCGCCCACGCCCAGGCGACCTCTGTCCACCCTCGAAGGACGGGGACCCATCAGGCCTGAGAGCCACCAATGACCTGGTTCTGCGCCGGGCGCGGCACCAGCAGCTGTCAGGAGACCCGGTGGTAGAGAAGCGGCCTTCTCGAACTGGGGGCAAAGTCATCAAGTCAGCCTCGGCCACTGCCTTGTCTGTCATGATCCCTGCAGGTGACACTGGGCCCCGCCTGGCAGGGGAGGGGCTACCCCCACTGGTGCCAGGTGCATTTTCCTGGTCCACAGTGACTGGCTCTGGGATGGGCCAGTGAGAGCTCTGGAACTTTGACTTGGGAGGAGGGAGGAGCAGACACAGGGAGAGCTGTGTCTGTTGGCTTTGACCTCTGACCATGGGTCTGTGTCTGCAGTGGACCCCCATGGAAGCTCACCCTTGGCCAGCCCCATGTCCCCACGATCTCTCTCCTCCAACCCGTCCTCACGGGACTCCTCACCAAGTCGGGACTACTCGCCAGCTGTCAGTGGTCTTCGCTCCCCCATCACCATCCAACGCTCGGGCAAGAAGTATGGCTTCACACTGCGTGCCATCCGCGTCTACATGGGTGACTCGGATGTCTACAGTGTACACCACATTGTCTGGGTGAGCGCTCATGGGTGGAGCCTGTGTTCTACGGTGGGGGTGGGGAGAGAGACACCCCCCCCCCAGGGGTGAGGGACAGCTCAAACTCTGGAACCAGGCAACCTGGATGAGACTCCTCTGTGACCCTCCTCTGTAACTTTTCCTCTCTGACTCTCAGTTTCTTCATTTGTAAACTGGGGAGAATAATTGTTATTTCATAAACTGTTATGAAGATTACCGTGCCTGCAGAGCTAGGTGTCTGGCACATAAGCTTAGGGAGCTTTCCTTGTTACCAATCCTGTTAATTCTGCTCCTGTGGGGTTCCCTATCCCCAGCACGTGGAGGAGGGGGGCCCAGCCCAGGAGGCAGGGCTCTGTGCCGGGGACCTCATCACCCACGTGAACGGGGAGCCTGTGCATGGCATGGTGCATCCTGAGGTCGTCGAGCTGATCCTTAAGGTGAGTCCATGGGAGAGAGCCAACTGTCTTGCGGTGGGGGTGGGGCGAAGGATGGGGGAGATCCCAGGAAGTTGGAGTTGCCAGAGCGGCTTCCAGCAGAGAACTTTCCCCCTTTCTTCCCCCAGAGTGGCAACAAAGTAGCCGTGACCACCACGCCCTTCGAAAATACCTCCATCCGCATCGGCCCTGCGCGGCGCAGCAGCTACAAGGCCAAAATGGCTCGGAGGAACAAGCGGCCCTCTGCCAAGGAGGGCCAGGAGAGGTGGGTGGGGCCAAGTGCAGTGGGAGGGGCCATAAACAGCAGGCCCCTGGAACACTCCAGTTTATGAGCGATGGCCAGGGCTTACGTGGGAGAGGCATAGGTGAGGACAGGAGAAGGGACATTCACAGGAAAGGTGGCCGGGGCCACCAAGTGAAGAGCAAAACCAAGACAACAGAGAAGGAGGGGCTGGGAAAGCGGGAGGAGTCAGGAAAGGAGGATGTACCAAGCTCCTAGGCTGAAGGAAAGGCACTGTGGGAGCAGAGCTGAGCCAGCAGATGTGGACTAAGAGGGTGCCGTCCAGGAGATGATTCTGCCTTGCCGGATGTATTATATTTAGGCGACTGAGAGGGGCCAGGAGAAGAGATTTCTATCTGGGATGAGTATGCCAGGTCAGTAGAAATAATTTCTTCCCTTATATGTAGGAGGAACTAGGAGAGGTGGGTGGAGCCAGGAGAGTTTTCTGTTTTGATCAGTGGGTTTGACCTGGACAAGGAGTGAGTGGGGATTTGAGAAGCCTGGCTGAGTCCAGTGAATTTCTTCCCACTCTGATAGGTGGGTTTAGTTGGAGAGGGAGGGGCTAGACAGGTGGGCGGGGCAAGAAAAGGTTGGTTCTGTTTTGATGGCTGTTTCCAGCTTGAACTGTGAGTGGTCAGAAAGGAATGGGTAGACCTGAGGTGGGAGGAGCCAAGTGGGACGGAGCTAAAGGAAGTTCTTTGGTCTGGAACTGTGTTGTAGCTGAAGAGGGAGGGGTCAGAAAGGGTGGGTGGTTCCAGGAGGTACCTTGAAGTCCTGAAGTGGGAGGAGCCGGGAGCTCTGGAGTCTGGTCTAGGGAAGGTGGTCCCCTCCTTGTCCTCCAGCAAGAAGCGTAGCTCCCTCTTCCGCAAGATAACGAAGCAGTCGAACCTGCTGCACACTAGCCGCTCTCTGTCGTCGTTGAACCGTTCGCTGTCGTCCAGCGACAGCCTCCCGGGCTCGCCCACGCACGGACTGCCGGCGCGCTCGCCCACCCACAGCTACCGCTCCACGCCTGACTCCGCCTACCTAGGTAGGCCCTGAGCCTGCGCGGGGGTCGAGCTGCGCGCGGTGGCGGGGCGGTGCCCTGGCGGCGCCCGCGGCGCTCATCGTTCTCTCTCGCTCGTCCGCAGGCGCCTCGTCCCAGAGCAGCTCGCCGGCCTCGAGCACGCCCAACTCGCCAGCGTCGTCGGCGTCGCACCACATCCGGCCCAGCACGCTGCACGGCCTGTCGCCGAAGCTGCACCGCCAGTACCGCTCTGCGCGCTGCAAGTCGGCCGGCAACATCCCGCTGTCGCCGCTAGCGCACACGCCGTCCCCGACACAGGCGTCGCCGCCGCCGCTGCCGGGCCACACGGTGGGCAGCTCTCACACGACGCAGAGCTTTCCGGCCAAGCTGCACTCGTCGCCGCCAGTGGTGCGCCCGCGCCCTAAGAGTGCTGAGCCCCCGCGCTCGCCACTCCTCAAACGCGTGCAGTCGGCGGAGAAGCTGGGAGCCTCGCTGGGCGCCGACAAGAAGGGCGCGCTGCGCAAACACAGCCTCGAGGTGGGCCACCCGGATTTCCGCAAGGACTTCCACGGCGAGCTGGCGCTGCATAGCCTCGCCGAGTCGGACGGCGAGACGCCCCCTGTCGAGGGTCCCGGCGCGCCCCGGCAGGTCGCCGTCCGCCGCCTGGGCCGCCAGGAGTCGCCCCTGAGCCTGGGCGCGGACCCGCTGCTGACGGCTTCGAGTAAGGAGAAAGAGTCCCCGGGTGGCGCCGAGGCCTGCACCCCGCCCCGCGGGACGACCCCCGGGGGCCGGACCCTGGAGCGGGACGCCAGCGGCACGCGACACCAGAGCGTGCAGACAGAGGACGGCGCGGGAGGGGCGGCCAGGGCCGTGGCCAAGGCCGCGCTGAGCCCGGTGCAGGAACACGAGACGGGCCGGCGCAGCAGCTCCGGCGAAGCAGGCACGCCCCCGGTGCCCATTGTCGTAGAGCCTGTGCGGCCTGGGGCCAAGGCTGAGGTGCCGCAACTCCCAAGTGTGGACTCCAAGGGGTTGCAGGAATCTGCACCCCTGGCACCTCCGGCACCTGAGGCCCCGCGGGGCCGGGAGCGCTGGGTGCTGGAGGTGGTGGAGGAGCGGACCACGCTGAGCGGGCCTCGTTCTAAACCTGCCTCTCCCAAGCTCTCCCCAGAGCCCCAGACTCCCTCCCAAGCCCTAACAAAGAATGTACCCAGCAGTGCAGGGCCCCCAGCCCCACCTGCTTCCCTCCTGGTCCCCACCACCAAGCCTGAGGTGGCCCTGACTTCCCGGTGCCCTGCTGAAGCTGTGCCCCCAGCAGCCCCGACCAAAAAAGGGGCGCCCTGCCCCCTGCCCCCGGGCCCATAGCAGAGGGAGCCACTGGCCCTGCGCTGTACAGCCGCCTGTATACATATGTACACATATAAATAAAGTGCGTCCGTGCTGCGTGAGCTTTCTAGAGCTCGCCCCTTCTCCCCTAGCAAGGCAGGACATCATGTTTCCTCCCCCTTGCCTGTGTGCTTGTTGAGGGGTGGAACTCCAGTCCTGGTTACCATAAAGAGGGGAGGTGAGCCTTGGTTGGCCCTTCCTTGTGGTCCCACTTTGTGTCTCACCTATGTGCCAGCTACCCCCAGACCCTCAACTGCAGTGCTGTTCTGAGTCCCAGTGCCCACCTGAAGAAAAGATTAACAGCCTCATTTACCAATTTCTTTTTATTCCTCGACAATCCTGAGTAAGGTGTTATGATTCCCATTTTGCAGATGAGTAGATTGAGTCACAGAGAGGTTAAGGCACATGATCAAGGCCAAACAAATAGGAAGAGACTAAATAGATTCAAACTGAAGTCCAAACTGGCCCTTGAGCCTTAGCTCTTATATGCTCTGCTGGGCTTCCTAGAGAGAAGGCCCTGCTCTACTTTCCACAGGGCTCCCATGCCTTCACCAGAGGCTGGAAGGCCTTCCAGAGGGCGGGCAGCTGGGCACACAGTGTGCCCCCACCCCGGTGCTCCTCTCTTTTGTTCCGATTCATGTCACCCACACAGGCCCAGGGCCTTTCTGGGGCTACACACCACTTGGAATGGTCTTCTGTGGCATTGAAGGTTGGCCCAGCTAGCCCAGGGAAGGCTGTCTGGGTCACATCCAGTACGTGCTGGACGCCAGAGCAGTTGGAGGGCAGGATGCCAGGAGATCTTTGCCAGAACTGGACCTGTAGGTCACTGCCAAGGGCTTCCACCAACCAGCCAGAGTACAGGTCTGCAGAAGATGGAAAGAGGACATGGACAGGGTCAGGATCACTGCTAGGGATTCCCTAGGCCACTTCCCCTCTCTGAGCTGTTTCCTCAGTTATCAATTCCTGGCAATCTGGGGAATTATAACATTAAGACTAATAGCCCTTACTAAATGCTTTATATGCATCATGTCACTCGACAGTCCTTTAAAGTTGATACCATTATTCCCATTTTTCAGAAAGGTAAGTTGAGGCTCTGGTTAAATCATGTATCACACGGCCAGAAACCAATATTTGAACACAGGTATATTTGTTGTTTACCTCTCATGTGATTATGACTCCAAGGTATTCTAGTCCCTAACCATGACCTGCCCTCAGCCATGGACACACCAGACACCCCCTCTGCAGAAAAAGTTCTCCAACTGTCAACCTCAAGGCTCACCATCTCCAAAGTTTCCAAATTTGGCAAAGCTCTGGAACATGTGTCCTTTGTTTGATGTGAGTGTTACGGTGCTGTTCCATGGTCCCTGGCGAACATGATGGCCCTTGACTACCTCCTCCAGGTGGAATTTCTGGGCGAAGTCCCCTTCCAGCCTATGGTCATACACGAGGGGGTAGGTGTAGGTCAGCTGTCTGCCTGGAGGGCAAGGGGAGAAGAAAATGAGTGACTGTTCCAAGATTCTAGCCTGGGAATCAGGGACTCACCCTGCCTCCCTGTCTCCACTCACCGATATTCAGGAACTGGGTGAGAGGAAAAGATACACAGATCAGGGTCTGCCCATAGTTCTGGGCACTAGGAGGCCAGCTGTACGCAGCAGAGGAGGCAGGTGGAGGGAAGTTCGGAACGCTGTGGATCAACCAGAAGCCCCCTTCTTGGTCCAGGAGCAGCACACCTGAACCAGAAATTGGAGATCAGGGGGACTGCTTGAGGCATCCCAACAAGCACACGTGCAACCCAGGAACACTCAGTCTGTAGGGGGCCTGGACCACAGGACCAGTGGGCAGTGGGCAGTGTCAGCACCACTGCTGAGCTCAGTTTCCACAGCCATCGATTATCTTAGTCCAGAGGAAGGAAAATGTTGATTTAAAATAAGGAAACAGATGGCTAGGGCCTGACAGAGCAGCCCACCCTCACCCCCCTGGCAACTTATGGGTTAGCTGGGGGAAATGCACAGGGAAACCAGAACTCTTCCCCAGTCCTCAGTCTGGCCTCACCTTTCGTGTGCCCACGGCTGGAAGAGTCCTGAGACCCGCTGGATTGAGGCGGTTGGTCATTGTAGAGTAGAAAGGCGAGCTGGGGAAGATGGACAGGGGCAACTTGAAGGTTCCCCCAAGTCGGGCCCACCCTAGAGTCCCACCCCAGGTTCTGCCGGGGGCGTCTTCACCTGGCTGGTGGTGTTTCGGTACAGCGGCAGCAGGCTGCGGCCCACGGCCCCCGTGGGGCTGCTGATGAGCCCCGCACCGTCGCGCCAGCCCCCTGAGTCTTCATCTAAGTACTTGTACCGCAGCCCTCTCTGCGCCGCATCTCCGGGCCCGCTGTGGGCCGGCAGCTTGTAGACGACGAACCTGGAGGTTAGGAAAAGGACAGAATAGAGGAAGAAGAGAAGGAACCCCAGTCTTCACCTAGGAACGCAGCAATCCCCAGTGCGGCCCTGGAGGGATAGTCGGCTCCCGCGCACTCACCAGTCCACAGGCTGCCCCGAGTCCCCGTAGCAGGTCAGGGTCCCTACAGGGACCCAGAGCAGCGCGGCCAATAGCAGCAAGCTCAGCGCGGCCATGAGCTCAGAGCGCTAGCTGGGGTCTAGAAATCTGTGTCGGGACCGCAAGGCGCGGGGTCACGAGCTGGGCCAGACCCGGCCTCTGGTGACTTTCACTTCCCCAAACCCGCCGGGGAACCCAGGCCCAGACATCACGAGGATGCAGACTCCGCCCGCGAGGTGAGAAGCAGAGGTTTGAATAGGTAGTCAAGGATCCTCCGGGGGCTCGGCTTTCTTCGGGGCAGTCGCTCCCTGCAGGCTCCGCCGCCGACCCGGCCAGCCTGGGGCCTCCTCCTGCTTCCGGCAGACTAGTCCCTGATAGGCTCCATCCTCTGGCTCGGCCCAGACATGGCGTCTCATGGCCAGGTGGTTTCCAGTGTCCGGCCTCCGGCTCTACTCCTGGCCAATCACAACCCACGTCCCTCCAGTAGGCCCTGCCTCCGTCTCTTTCAATTCTGGCTAATCCCAATCAACACTCTTTCACTGAACCTCGCTCCTCCCCTGGCTTCTCCGTCAGAGGCAAATTTGGATTTCTTTTTTCTTTCCTGCCTTACAGCCTGAGGTCCAACTCTCGTGACTTTTGCTCCCTTAAAGGGCGCTTGCCCTCCTGGTCCTCCCCCTTTTCATTCTGCATGTTCCCCCCACCCCCCCGCCACCGCCGCTGAGCTAAACAAGGGGTCACTTTGGATGATGACAGGGTGAAGGATGACGGGGCTCTGGGACCCGGCTGAGAACTTTTTTTTTTTTTTTTTTTTGTCTGCGTTGGGTTTTCGTTGCTGCGCGTGGGCTTTACTCTAGTTGCGGTGAGCGGGGGCTACTCTTCGTTGCCCAGCGCGGGCTTCTCATTGCGGTGGCTTTTCGTTGCGGGGCACCTGCTCTAGGCATGCGGGCTTCAATAGTTGCAGCACGCAGGCTCGGTAGTTGTGGCTCGTGGGCTCTAGAGCGCAGGCTCAGTAGCTGTGGCTTAGTTGCTCCGCGGCATGTGGGATCTTGCCCGACCAGGGCTCGAACCCGTGTCCCCTGCATTGGCAGGCAGATTCTTAATCACTGTGCCACTAGGGAAGCCCCCGGGCTGAGGATTCTTAAGTGGAGGAAGATGGTCCCTGTGAATGTCCCTGGGTTTCGAGGCAGGAGGCAGGGACAATGTAGCCTGACCTTGGGGTGGGGGAAGGACGGGCTGCAAGTGCCTGAGGAGGGTTGCCCAGTTTTAGGAGAGGAGGGTGTGAATGTGTGTATAGCTCCCCAATATCACCTCTGGGGTTAAGCTTCCTCCCAACTTCCACACCCAAAACCCACAAATTCAGACCAACACTGAAGCTTTATCTGGGAGGAGCATTTTTACGAGACCCATAACCATTCACATCAATGCCAGCCACTATGTGGAGCTTCAGGAGTCACAGTGTGAAGCCTTCTTCTAGAACCAGCGTCTCTGGGAAGCCTCACCCCACGACGCCTCTGTTGTCTAGGGCCACCTGTGAGCTGGTCTGATGGTCCAGCTCTCTGAGGGTCTGTCTCTTTGTCAGAAGTATCTAAGTATCCACCTGAGTCCGTTTATTTTGAGGCCTATCTCGCTCGGTCTACATGACCGTGTGTGACTGTGGCTCCCTGTGGCCAAGGACATGTGGGAACTTGTGCTGGAGGCTCCCCCAGGTCTGTCTATGGGCCAGTCCTTGGTGGATCTGTGGGACCAAGAGTCCGGACGAGGGTTCATCCGAGGGAAAACCACCGTGCCTGGGTCCGTTCTTGTTCTAACCCCAGTCCCCAGAAAAGGTCCAAGTGCCGGGGCGGGGCTCAAAGATGACGCTTCATGTGCAAGGCCAGATGATCCGAGCGCGAAAAAGCACGCGAACAGAGCTGGCAGCGGAAGGGACGCTGACCGGTGTGCTTTCGGTAGTGACGGGTCAGCTCGTCGGAGCGCGCGAACCTCCAGCCACAGCCATCCCACGTGCAGGCGTATGGCTTCTCCCCTGGGGGGATGAGGAAGCCTTGAGAGCCACTGTCACGCACACCTGGTCCCAGAGTCCTCCCTCCTAGCCTTGGCCGGGACTAGGGTGAGGCAAGTGAGGCGCCTAGGTCGTGAAATTTAAGGAGACACTCTCGGGAAGGGTCTGAATCTGCACCCAGGGCCGGCCTCTGCTACCCCGACCCTTCTTCTTCTGTTCCTGCTGGCGCCAGGCCCCTTTTCATTTCCTGGTCACAAGTCGCGCCCTCTACACTACTAGCCCTACTTCCTGTGCCCGGTACCCTGCCCCTGCGTCCTAATGCCGTCACAATCTTTGTCCTTTGGCACTGCCCCTATGTCCCAGCCCCTCCTTTGCACCAGGGGACCCTCAAGCTGCTGCCCAATCCTGCCCCTGGCCTTGGCCCTTGAGCCCCGAAATCCACCTGGTGTTCCAGGCCCTGTCCCCAGTGAGTATGCTCTCCCCCTGCTAGACCTGGCCCCTCCTCCCTGCGTTCCTGGACGCGTCTGTACACGTGGCCCCATCCTCTGTGCGGACCCCTATGCATAGGCCTCATTCCTCCTCCACCCCGCCTCTGTTCCACGTCCCCTCCCCTGTCTTTGGCTCCTTGGGACCCGGCTTCTCCTCCTATGCCTACCCTCCTGTATTTCCCAGCCATTTCCCTTTGCTCTCCAGGACCGGCCTCTGCGTCCGGGCCCCTGAAACTAACTCTCCTGAGCTCCAGCACGCCCCCTACAGTCTAACCAAGCAACCCACTCTTTATACTCCTGGCTACTGCCCCAGAACACCAAACTCCGCTCCCGCTTGACCCAAACCTGAACCCTGGGTCTTTGGCCGCCCCCCCCCCCCGGGTATTTCGAGCTGTTCTCTCCCCGCAGTCCCTCCTGTAGCCCCGGCCCCTACACAGCTTGCCTGGCTTTCTGCTCTTCGGCCCGTCCCTGGCCCAGGTCTTAGCCCTCGGTTCCCTGAAATGCTTCCCAGCTTTTCCATGTCCTCTCTCCGTCCCCACATGCCTTCCGCACTACTTCCCATCCGGCTCCTGATATTCCAGACTTGTCCCCAGCTCCTTCTGCCCAGCCTTTTTCTCCGAGACTTTGCTTTAGCCCCGCCCCTTGCTCCGGGTTTCCAGCTCCTCTGCAGCTCTTGGCTCCCAAGGTCCCACCCAGCCCCTCCCCTGCACCGGGCCCCGCCCCCTCACCTGTGTGCGTGCGTAGATGCGCCTTCAGGTGAGAGCTCTTGGTGTAGCTCTTGCCGCAGCCCGGGTGCGTGCACGTGTGCGCAGCCTGCCTCTTGCGCGCCCACGATCGCCTGCTGCGCTTGGATGGCGCGGCCTCCGCGGTCCCTCCTGGGTCTCCTGTGGTCCCCCCGAGTCCTGCACCCGTCGTCCCGGGCCCTAGACAACTCAGGAAGGAGTGGGGCGTGGCTGGACCGGGCGCCGGAGCCTGGAACCCGCGGAAGAGCTGGAAGTGCCCTTGGTACTGCGGCATCGGGTACAGCGCAGGGTACCCGGACAGCAGCCCGTAGGGGGCTCCCGGCGCTGCAGGCACTGAAAGCCCCGTCCGGGGGAAGTAGCTGCCGGAGGAACCCGCACCCGGTCCCGGGTACATCGGCTGCAGCGGCAGCGCCTTGGGCTCGGGGGCTGGAATCAGGGCTGGGCCCACGAAGGCATCGGGAGCCGGGGTTCGTGGGGCCGGGCGCGCCCAGCCCGGGTGGTCCTCGGGACCCAAGAGCCCAGCCACCAGCCCCGGGCCGCCCGCGTACGCGCCCAGAGTCTCGGGAGGCAGTGGGAATTGCACCCCGGAACCTTCGCCAGGCGCCAGAGCGCAAGTCTGGGGGACGCAGGTCTGCGGAGCGCTGCCCGGCTCTGGGCACGGAAAGTTGGTGAGTAGGAGATCCAGGTCCCAGGGGGTAGCCGCGTCCCTCTCATCGTCTTCGTCCTCCCCGGGCGTGTCCTCCAACTCAGGCCTCACGTGGAGGGGTGGCCCTGTGGGGTCGGGGGGGCCTGGGCCCAAGTCCTGCACCTCTTCAGAGCGCCACCACTGTGGGAGGGAGCCGGTAGCACGAAGCTTCAGTGGACACCAGGGTATCCTGCCCGGAGACGGTGGGGGCCGGATGCCCTGATGGGGGCAGACTGGCTAGAGGCTCAATAAAGGGGTCTTGTTTGCTTGTCTGTCATGTCAGTCTGTCCCTCACATTGTCCTTCCCCCCCTCCCCCCACCACCTCAGCTCCAGAGACAGAGGTCTATCTGTCAGGCTGGAGACAGGAGATAAGGCTTACATTATCTGCAGCCACACTCAGGCAAGGGGGAAGGGGTGGCGGAGCCAAGAATGGAAGGCTGGGGGAGGCTCAGCCTTGCCTCAGTTTCCCCCAAGAATCTTCCTCTTCTTCCCTGTCCCCCAACAAGATTAATTCCAAGATTAATTCCTGGATGTCCCCTAGACACATCTGCCATTTCCCTCTGATATCTGGGGGTGTCTCACTGAGCCTAGATCCCTGAGTTGTTCAGTTCCCAGCCTCAGTTTTCTATGACAGAAATAGGCCCTTAGACCAAGTTCAGACCCCTGGCCTGCACTGAGGACACCCAGCGCTGACCAGGTCTCTGAATTCCAAGGCAAGATCCAGACCTGATCCCCCAGCTCTGTGGCCTGGGCCCGGAACCCCTGGCAGCCCATCTAGACCCCACTGGCCCCACCTTGAGGAAGTCTTCCTGTGTGTCCAAGAAGGGGCCCAGGGTGGTCAGCGTGCTGATGGAGGGCAAGGCGGTCTCCGCTGCAGCCATGGCTGGCTGGTGCCCACCCTGGGGCTCAGGCCTCCTCTCCTTTGGCGGCCTCGTGGGCTCTGAGGCTCTGATGGCCCCTTGGAGGGCTCCTCTCTGCCCTCAGCTGATTGGCTGCAGCCCCTGATAAGGGGCAGGCAAAGGCGGGGGTCACCGTTTCTGGGGGAACAGACTTTGCCTAGGCCTGTTTGGGGCTGAGCCTTAAAGAATGATCCTGTATCCAAAGCCAATCAGATGTTCAGGGGCTGGGGGTTCAGGGGCTGGGGGTTCAGGGATTGGGCAAAGTGAGGCACTGGGTTCCCAAAGAAGGAGAAACTTGGAGCCTGTTCTCAGTTACCTTCCTGGAGAAGGGGTGACAGGCAGAATGGGGATTCTGGGAAGGAGCTTCAAGACCCCCTTGCCCCTGACCAGGACCTCGCAGCTCTCCCCTTCCCCATAAACAGCAGCAACTGTGCTGATGGCGGGACTTGGCATGAACTCCCTGCCAAGCCAAGCATTATCAGACTCCCCAGACGTTGGAGGCTGCTATCAGGTGGGGGCCCAGAACAGCCAAGGCTCTGTCCCTGGTGAGTGGGAGGGCTGGGGGCTGGGGATTAACTTGGTTTTAAATTTCCTGGGTAGTGAGCTTCCAGGGTCTGAGCCCAGTGGCAGGAGAGGCCCCTGCCAATCAGCCGTCACTGTCTACCATGGACACCCCCCCCCAACCCCAGGCGGCGTTGCAGGGAGAGTATCTGCATGGAGGCTGAGGCTGGTGCAACTAGAGCTGCTCCCGCGTGATGGGGGCTGGGAAGGAGGAGGTGACTCCCGCTCCTGCGTGGCATGGGAACGTTGGATCGGGCCATGGGAAACACCTGACCTGCAGGAGACCTGGCTGCTTCTTGATTTCTACCCCACATGGGGGAGGGAATCTGAGGTTCTGCACCAGAGACTGTGGTGCCAAGGGAGTCCAGGTGGGTGACACAGACACACATCACAGACACATAGTTCATAGTCACACACACACACACACACACACACACACACACACACTATGCAATTACATAATGACACAAATCCCCTGGTCCCTAAGTCACACACCCCATATAGTCCCTGCACAAATACTTGTGTGTCTGTGTGTCACAAAGACCATGCACAGACATACAATTCTCAGGCGCAAAAAACAACCATCCACTACGTTGGTTACATGATGTTATAGTCACACAATCCCTCAGACATAGAATTCATAATCAGGGGCTGACAATCATACACAGTTACCCAAATCACACACAGTCACACACACGATTTAGTCACAACCGAACAGACACATGGAGGATCCTGGATATATTGTCACAGAACTGTAGAAGATGCAGTCACACAGTCCCATCAAACACAGACGAAGCCTGAGACACAAAAGTGTAAAACACATCCACACAACCATTCATAAACACACTTTTTTAAAAAAAAATAATTAATTTACTTTTGGCTGCATTGGGTCTTCGTTGTGTTGCACGGGCTTCTCATTGCAGTGGCTTCTCTTGTTGTGGAGCTCGGGCTCTAGGCTCGAGGGCTTTAGTAGTTGTGGCTCTCGGGCTCTAGAGCACAGGCTCAGTTGTAGCACACGGGCTTAGTTGCTCCCCGGCATGTGGGATCTTCCCGGACCAGGGCTCGAACCCGTGTCCCCCGCATTGGCAGGCAGCTTCTTAACCACTGCGCCACCTGGGAAGCCCCATAAACACACTTTTGATGTAGTCAGGCACACAGTTATACATCAGGCACAGACACGATCACACACTACAACCTTACATAGTCACAGCCACCTGTCTCTGATACTGTATGTAATTAGTCACACAACTGAACTACTAATGCCCAACCATAGGGGGCGCACCCAAACACAACCACACTAACATGAAATCAGACACCCTGATAGTGAGAGGCATACAACCTCACCCAGACGGAGGCATATCACCAGAGCTGGTGCACCATAAATGCATCACACAAAAAGACAAAAAATTATCATGTGCAACAAGGGTGGCGGGAGCAAAAATGTAATGTAAAAACCAGCTCGACAAACCTACTAGCATGGTTATTAACAACAACAAAAAAGGAAAATAACAAGGGTTGGTGAGGATGCAGAGAAATTGGAACCATCGTACACCGCTGGTGGGAATGCAAAGTGGTGCAGCTACTGTGGAAGATGATTCTTCAATAAGTTAAACATAGAGTTACCATATGACCCAGCAATTTCACTCCTAGGTATATACCTAAGGGAACTGAAAACATGTACTGGATCAAGTACTTGTACACTAATGTACACTAATGTCCACCTTTCAGTCGCCAAAAGGTGGAAACAACCCAAATGTCCATTAACGGATGGATAAACAAAATGTGGTCCGTCTATACAAAGGAATATTATTCAGCTATAAAAAGTAATGAAGGGCTTCCCTGGTGGCGCAGTGGTTGAGAATCTGCCTGCTAATGCAGGGGACACGGGTTCGAGCCCTGGTCTGGGAAGATCCCACATGCCACGGAGCAGCTGGGCCCGTGAGCCACAACTACTGAGCCTGCGCGTCTGGAGCCTGTGCCTCGCAACGGGAGGGGCCGCGATAGTGAAAGGCCCGCGCACCGCGATGAAGAGCGGTCCCCGCACCGCGATGAAGAGTGGCCCCCACTTGCCGCAACTAGAGAAAGCCCTCGCACGAACCGAAGACCCAACACAGCCAAAAATAAATATAAATAAAAAAAAAAAAAAAAAAAAAAGTAATGAAGTTCTAATACATGTTACAACATGGATGAACCTCAAAAACATGCTATGTAAAAGAATCCAGTTACAAAATGTCACATATTATATGATTCCACTTGTATGAAATATCCAGAATAGGCAAATCCACAGAGACAGAAAGATTAGTGGTTGCCAGGGGCTGGGGGGGAGGAGGAAATGGGGAGTGACTGCTTAATGGGTATAAGGTCTCCTTTCAGGGGTCATGGAAGTGTTCTGGAACTAGATAGAGGTGGTTGCACAACATTGTGAATATACTAAAAGCCAGTGAACTGTACACTTTAAATGGTTCATTTTAGGGAATTTCCTGGCGGTCCAGTGGTTAGGACTCGGCACTTTCACTGCTGTGGCTGGGGTTCAGTCCCTGGTTGGGGAACCAAGATCCTGCAAGCCACACGGCACAGCCGAAAAAAAAAAAGTTCATTTTGTGTTATGTGAATTTCACTTCAATCAAACAAAATGGTTGAAATTAGAGTGGTTTCCCGGAGAGGAAAGCAGAGTGTCTCTTGGGGAGACATCTCCTTGATTTAGGATAAAGCACTAACAGGCATATTTGGCTCTGAAAGGTGAGGCAAGAGGATGAGGGTCGGGGGGAGGTGTGGGCATCTGGCTGGGAGATAAGGCCTCTGGGGGCAGGTAGCCAGTACGGATGGCAGACTTCCTGGGTGGCAAGGCCTGAGCCTCAATTTAGGTTTCCTAATGTGTATGCCGTCATCACCCTCTACACCCCACTACAGAGAACTCCAATATCCACAACAACTCCAGGACAGGGAGCTTTGG
The DNA here is from genome assembly GCF_949987535.1 of Balaenoptera acutorostrata. Lineage (NCBI taxonomy): Eukaryota > Metazoa > Chordata > Mammalia > Artiodactyla > Balaenopteridae > Balaenoptera > Balaenoptera acutorostrata. The sequence continues at coordinate 176,344,003 of NC_080065.1, forward strand.
TGAAAGGAAGGGATGGAAGGAGGGAGGCCATTGGTTCCTGGCAGAGGGAGGTGTCCAGAAGAATTAGAGTTATGCAGAATCCCAGACAATTCAAGGTGGTGATGGACTCCCTACTGAGTGAGGAGGAGAGTTCAAATCATTTTATTTGGATATTAAGGGCAAGAAGGGCCCAGAAAGTGGAAGAGTCTGAGACACACCCAGGCCTCAGGCACTTGGGGATATGCAGGCTAGTGATCACCTTCAGACACAGTCTCACAGTTACTCCCATCATACTGAGTCAGAGACAATGTGTGAGACAGAGCATTCTACACACACAACTACCCAGACTGTCTATGTGGGAAGAGGTGTTCCTGGGTGGGCAGGGAGGGGTCTGTCCTGGGAAGCAGGAGGCCTGGATCCCAGTCCTGGTCCCTGCTCTGCACCTGGTCCATTGTGACCTTGAGCAAGACCAATCTGCTTTCTGAGCCTTACTTTCCCCAACTGGGAAATGGACAGGGTCATGGTAGATGAGTGACTTTCAGATACAGAGATGGTCAAGCATGATACATCCAGATTCGAAAGCACACCTCACAAGTGCTCATAAAAGTGATCTAGGTGAGCATAGCCATTCACTCAGCTATATACTCAAGCTCACAACCACACACACACATAGACCAAATCACACTGACACATATAGTTATACACAATCGCCCAGACATACATAAAAATATCTAGTCATATTCTCACAAAGATAACAGCCACATCTACAGAGAAAGCCATCAAAACAGAGTCATGGGGCTTCTCTGGTGGCGCAGTGGTTAAGAATCTGCCTGCCAATGCAGGGGACAGGGTTCGAGTCCTGGTCCGGGAAGATCCCACATGCCGCGGAGCAACTAAGCCCGCGTGCCACAACTACTGAGCCTGCGTGCCACAACTACTGAAGCCCACGCGCCTAGAGCCTGTGCTCTGCAACAAGAGAAGCCACCGCAATGAGAGAACCGCGCACCGCAACGAAGAGTAGCCCCCGCTCGCCGCAACTAGAAAAAAGCTCTCACGCAGCAATGAAGACCCAACGCAGCCAAAAATAAATAAATAAAATAAAATAAAAAATTAAAAAAAAATCAGTAGCCCTGAAAAAATTATAAAAAAAAGAGTCATGCACACAGTACCACAAAAACACACGATCACACAGAATACCATTACACGAGCTTACAATTAGACAAGAAACCACAAAGAAATTCAGCCACACACAGTCACAGTTACACAGGGACACAACCACCCATAGTCAACAGCCCCAAAACGTCACAGAAACAGTCAGCCCCATTCACATATAGATACACAGTCACTCAGGCTCAATCAACCGCACAGAATCACAAAGCACAGGGAATCACACCAAGTCACACAGTCACATGTGGCTAGCAAGCTTCCTGGGACAGACTGGCAGACAGCTTGGGCTGAGATCGCCCACCAGAGCCCACCTCCTCCTCCCACACAGAGTACCCCATTAAAGGAGACCTTGAGGTCTGGTCTCCTGGGTACTAGGACTCATTTTTCTCGTGCCTCAGTTGCCTACTTTAACTCCAGACTCTGCCCTCGCCCCCTACCACCAGGAGTGGGCCGAGCTCCCTCCTACGGCCAATCAGAGCAGGAATACAGCTGGCCAATCGAGTTGGCGCACTCGCCTTCCGCCCCTTCTCTGTTCCGCCCCTTAAAGGGGTTAAGGTGACTCGGCTTGGGTGCGCCCGCTTACGCCTGCAAGGCTGCCGTGGCCCCTTTAAAAGGCAGAGCCGTGAAAGAGCGGAGTCCTAGGAAGAACCAATGACAAGCCCCATTTGGCCTCTTCCCCGCCCGCCCCCTCCGGAGGTCAAAAGCCTTGGTCAGTAGCACTGTGGCCTGTGCTGTGAGCCCGGGGGCTCCAGGTAAGGACTGGCTATAGGGGCGAAGGGCGCAAAGGGCCAGGGGAGCCAGTCCGCTCAGACGCCTCCATTCCTCCAGGTCGGCCTTGGTTGTTCCGCTCGCCAGCTCGCTGCCCACATGGCCCTGAGAGGCGTCTATGCGCGGCTACTGAGCTGTGGACCCAGCCTGCGAGTCCTTCGTTCATGGAGCTCGGCGGCGACGCAGACCGGTCAGTGCCGGACCGGAGGTGGGTTGGGGAGGGAGAAACTTGAGGCTCGGGGACTTCCCCGGGGTGATTTTCCCGTCCTGTGTTTGCAGAAAAAGGCGGGAAGACGCAGAGCCGATCAGCCAAGTGTAAGGACCCCTTGTCGCGTCGTACGTCTGCGGCCCTTGTCCAACTGTCTGTCTGTCCCGGATGGGCTCTGTCCCGGAATCCGAGGGCTGCCCAGGCGGGGAGGCAGGGCCGCTGAGGCAGTGAGTTTCCCCGAGAAAGGCCACTTTGTCAGTCCTGTTTGCAGCCCACATTTGTTGGGAGCGAAATGGGGGGTTGAGGGATGGGGCTGATGATTCTGGGGGAGGGGAGGGTGTGGTGGTCGGGTGGGTAGGGATGAGCCCCACCTCCTCCAACTCTGCCCAGCCTCGCGGCCCGAGTTTGACTGGAGAGACCCACTATTGCTGGAGGAGCAGCTGACAGCAGATGAGGTCCTCATCAGGGACACCTTCCGCACTTACTGCCAGGAGCGCCTCATGCCCCGCATCCTGCTGGCCAATCGCAACGAAGGTGCCCAGGCAGGCGGGTGGGCACCCTGGAGCTCCCGCTGCCACCTGAACCACACTCTCCACCATTCACACCAGCTATGCCTGCTCTAGCTGGGCCTTAGGGCACCTCTGGCCCTGGGTTGGGGCTCCAGTGGGCCAAGGCTGGGCCTGAAGTTGGGCATCTGTCCCTTTGCAGTTTTTCACCGGGAGATCATCTCAGAGATGGGGGAACTGGGTGTGCTGGGCCCCACCATCAAAGGTAGGGACAAATTTCTCTCCACACTCTGCAGCCCCCACTCTGTCCTGAAAAGCCCCTTCCTTTCCTTGAGCCTAGTTTCCCAGTCTGTAAAGAGAGGCTGTTAATCCCTCTGTCTGAAGTGGCTGTGGGGATGAAACCCTCAAGTAAGGGCCAGCTTGGTACCCTCTCCTTGGGTGCCCCTATGTAGCTCTGTCTCTTGGGCCCCAGGAGTCACTGATCTCAGCTGGGCAGGGCTCTGTCCCCCATTGCCCTATTTCTCCCCTCCCCCACCCCCCGGCCCCCACCAGGGTATGGCTGTGCTGGAGTCTCATCTGTGGCCTATGGGCTCCTGGCCCGAGAGCTGGAGCGAGTGGACAGTGGCTACAGGTCAGCGATGAGTGTCCAGTCCTCCCTCGTCATGCACCCTATCTACGCGTACGGCAGCGAGGAGCAGCAACAGAAGTACCTGCCCCGGCTGGGTGAGCAGCTGCCTGGGGAGCCTGGTGGAAGGAAGGAAGGCAGTCCCAGTGGTCTGAAACTCAGGGGCGGGGCTATCCCAGGCTGCCTTCTCTCCTCACCCCAAGGATATTACCAGTGGCCACTCAGGCCCCCTGCCAGACCCTGGGCTTCACCCCCACATCTGATTCTCCTAGGTCTCTCTTTTTTTTTTTTTCCTAGGTCTCTCTTAACTCTGCCCCTTCCTCACCACCATCATATCCCCCATGATTTGCTTTCTGTACTCCCCATTCCAGTCCAAAGTTTAAAGTGTTAACTTCCTAACTGGGTCCACAAAACCCCATGTGAGCAGGCCTCTGCTGATCTTTCCACCTCATCTCTGGCCACTTCCTTGATTGCTCCTTCCCAGCCACACTCAGCTACTTGGAATTCTCAGTTGTACCACTAGGCCTTTGCACATCCTGGTCCCTCTACCAGGACTGCTCTGTACACCTTTTCCTGCTTAACTCCTTTTCACTGCCCTTCAAGACAGTTTAGCCCACCCTTTCCCGACTTGTATTGGGCCTCACCCCATCATGTCATTGTGACTATGGCCTGGGTGAGACCTGTCCCCCCACCACCTGGGAGTGCTGTGAGGGCAGGGCTGGATCTGCCTTGGCCTGGCTCAGTGGAGAGGCTGACAATTTTCAGTAGAGGGAATGACTGGGGGAGAGGCAGCCTCGTGACCCTGTCTCATGCCTGCAGCCAAGGGGGAGCTCCTGGGCTGCTTTGGGCTCACAGAGCCTAACCATGGGAGTGACCCCGGCAGCATGGAGACCAGAGCCCGCCACAACCCGTCCGGCAGGAGCTACACCCTCAATGGGGCCAAGACCTGGTGAGAGGCCTGGGCGCCTCAGGCAGGTGGGCAAGGGCAGTGGGTGACGGCCAGACACCTCACTGCCTGTCCTGCCTCCAGGATCACCAACTCACCTGTGGCCGACCTGTTTGTAGTGTGGGCTCGGTGTGAAGATAGTTGCATTCGGGGCTTCCTGTTGGAGAAGGGGATGCGGGGCCTCTCGGCCCCCAAGATTGAGGGAAAGTTCTCTCTGCGGGCCTCGGCCACGGGTATGATTATCATGGACGATGTGGAAGTGCCAGAGGAGAATGTGCTGCCCAAGGCGTCTGGTCTGGCGGTAAGCAGCAGCCACCTTGGGAACTGGCATCAGGTCACCTGCTGGTTCTCTGTTCTTGGGCAGGCACCATGCTAGAGACCCAGCTGGGGAACAGGCACACATGGAGTTCACACAGTAGTGATTTGGAGAGGCTCTGCCTGGCTCACTGATGTGCAGAAGCTGCCCCATTTTGGTGACCATCTCACTCATGCTGGCTCTGCCCAGTACATATAGGCCTGAACCAGCTTAATCCTTTGATGCATGTGTATCTTCCTGTCTCCTTACATCAGCCCCTAGGTCTGAGCATCCAGTCCAGACCCTGGGCTGGGTAGAACTGTATGCAGACCAAGAGTGAGCAGGCAGTGAGCAAGACCTTATGTGCATGAGCTTTGGTGTCAGGGCCATGTGTGACTTAAACAGTTGCCCTGAGTCCCCCTTGTTTACACTGACTGCATGTCTTGGGTGTCTGGGGAGGGGGCCTCCCCCTCCTACTTAAAAGTTAGTTCTGCACAGGCTTCTCATCTCCTCTTGGTGGGGCTGAGGCCCCCTCTGAACCCTGCAGGGTCCCTTCGGCTGTCTAAACAATGCCCGCTATGGCATCACCTGGGGTGTGCTTGGAGCTGCTGAGTTCTGTTTGCACACGGCCCGGCAGTACACCCTGGACAGGTGTGTAGGGGCTGCCATGAGAACTCCTGGGGGGGGCGTGTGGGGGCTTGGGTTCCGTCTCTTACCCCCCCCACCCCTGGCCCCCACCCACGAGACCTAAGTTCCCTGCTCTGTGAAATGGCTGAGGAAGTCCTTCTGAGCAGTGAGCGGCTTAGTCAACAATAGGGCCAGAGTGAGCTGCATGGGGGCTGAGGCAGCATGGGAAGGTCCTGGGACAGGACTGGGGAGTAGGGCCCTCCTTGTATTTACCCTGACCCTGACCACATAGGATCCAGTTTGGTGTCCCACTGGCCAAGAACCAACTGATTCAGAAGAAGCTGGCGGACATGCTCACCGAGATCACACTGGGCCTTCATGCCTGCCTGCAGCTCGGCCGCTTGAAGGATCAAGACAAGTAGGGGCTGTGTGTTTGGGGAGGAAGCAGGAGGCAGCTGTGGTGGGAGGACCCAGTGCCCCTTCTGGGCATGGTGGCAGCTGGCCCTGGAGAGAGAGGTCCTTCCTGCCTGGTGGCCCTTTGGGACCCATCCCTTCCTGCCTCTCCCTCATTACGAGCTGTGTCTGTTGCTGTGACGGTAACCCTCCTCCCCAGCTGGGTTTGCCCAGGGTGTAGGGATGCCTGGATGCCCAAAGCAGGGTCAGTTCTTTATAATCCAATGCTCATTACACGTCTGTGCTGTTCCCAGGGCCACCCCGGAAATGATCTCCCTGCTGAAGAGGAATAACTGTGGGAAGGCCCTGGACATTGCCCGCCAGGCCCGAGACATGCTGGGAGGGAATGGGATTTCTGATGAGTATCACGTGATCCGGCATGCCATGAACCTGGAGGCCGTGAACACCTATGAAGGTGGGGGCCGGATCCCTGGGGCGGGGTTCACAGTGGCCTCACATCTGGGGAAGAGGACAGCAGACCCAAGTCCTACTCCCAGCTGTCACCAGTCGGCAGCATGACCTGGGGCAAGTCCCACCCTGTGTCCCTCCTCTGGAGTGGCCCACACTGGGACCGTGGAAGTAAACCCTCCCAGTCCTTTCCTCCATTATGCTCCAGGGGAGGGATGTTCCCAAGCCTGCTTACGGCTTCTTCAGGCATTCCCAGAGCGGGGCATTAATGCCCAGCGAGCTGGTGGATGCAAGGGAGTGAGAGTGCAGCTACACACAGGAATCACCACTCCATTTTATGTGGTGCTTGCACCTGACAACTAGTTGTGACTCACATGGGGCCCAGAACCCCTTGCCTCATGGGAAGACAGACATAGAAAAAGATAATTAAAAAGAAAAGAGATGTGGGGAATTCCCTGGAGGTCCCGTGGTTAGGACTCGGCCTCTTCACTGCGGTGGCCTGGGTTCAATCCCTGGTTGGGGAACTAAAACCCCACAAGCCGTGGTGCGGCCAAAAAAAAAAAAAAGAAAAGAGGTGTACAATTCCAGTGTCAGTCACATAGAACTGGAGGGAGCTGTAACAGGCACTCAATCTCTTAGGGAGAAAGTGGGACCATGTTAAGCCTTGAGGGAGGTGTAGGAGCTCCCTGGGCAGAGATGGTGAAATAGCGTCCATGTGCTATTCTGGATGGGACATTCCAGAAACAGCAAGAAGGAGGGCTGGGGGTGGGGGTTTCTACAGGCATGACAATGACCCGGAGGACAAGCAGAGGGCACCTTCAGATAGTTTTACGCAGGGGAGGGACAGGGTCAGATTTGCACTTTAGGAAGAAAATAGAATTATTTTGCTCCATAAAAGGGAGGCCATAATCTCTGCCTTCCACCTCTGGAAGCTGAGGAAGAGCAAATGAGAACACTGAGGGCTGTAAAGTATTACTTAGACATGTGGATGTGGGATGGGATGTGGAATGGGATGTGGAATGTGGGGCGTGGGGCGGTGGCTCTAGGATGGGGGATCATCTGGGACAGGCAACTAACTGTCTGATGTTTGCTTTCCCATTCCTCCTGTGGGTGAGAAAGGGCCTGATCCATTTCTGCAGAGCTCATCAGCTCTTTCCACCTCTGTGGGAAGAAAGCATGGCTGGGTTGAAAATCAAACGTTTAATCAACCGTGTGGGGTTGGGGTCGGGTGAATCGGGGAGCACCAAAGCTTGGCCCACGGTGAGGGCTGGACTCGCTGCAGTTTTGGGCCTGGCACAAGGAGCTTTGGGTTGGTTGGTCGGTCGGTTTTTGCCAAGATGCATTACAGAACTCTGAAAAACAATTTTCTCAGCATGGCCAGAACGGTGGCCTCTGAGCCTTCCCTTGGTGGCTGTCACTAAGGGGGGCTCTCCTGGCAGCTGTCAGCATTCGCTGTCTTTGTGGGTCTGTTCTTCTTCCAAAGTAGTAGCCTGTGGGGAGACATGAAGATTGACTTTAAAGGGAAGTTGTGAGCTGTTAAGACTCCAAACCAACTCTGCATTTATCTTGCCCAGGCACTCATGACATCCATGCTCTGATCCTCGGAAGGGCAATCACAGGGATCCAGGCGTTCACAGCCAGCAAGTGAACCCACTTCACCTGGGAGCCTGGATGGTACCAAACCCCTTCCCAGGGAGATACTGCGCTCTGAGCTTAGCCAGGGAGGTGGCAGATGGAGCCAATTCTTCTGGTGGGAAGTGAGAGACGCTGATTTTTAAATATCAAAATTTCCCTTTTGAAGTCATTCAAATGTGTTCCTTAAAAAGAAGATGGGACTCTCTGTACTGAGTTTCTCAATCCAGTTTTAACTGTGGACGGGAACAGACTCCACTCACCTTGGAACAGAAGCTCCCTTTCACAGGGGAGCAGGGAGAGGGAAGGAGAGTGACATGGAAGCAACTTGTGACACCCACCTGGTGTCTGACTACGCAGACCACCCCCTCCACACAGCAAGAGTTTACTCTGCGCCCTCTGACCCTCCCATCTTAGGGTAAGTGCCTTATGCTGGACGTTGGAGCAGAGTGAGGGGGAAAGAGAGAATAATAAAGAGTCTGCATGTCTGAGCCCACAGTGTCAGACCACAGTTACTTGTAACCACCTGAGAAGTTACTTCAGTCACAGGGGAAAGGAACATGTGTCGGGGCTGTGAAGCGCGCTGGGACCTGGTGGGGATTTCGCCCGCCCCAGAGTGATCCACGCCTGAGTCTTGGGCTCAGCTGTAATAAATAAACCCAGTTAGGCACTGCCAGGGCTCAGGGCTGAGGGCAGAGGGGACTTTGTCCTTTCTGTCACCACAGAGCTGACGCACAGTGTGGGAAATAACGGTCCAGCTTCTCAGTTCGGACTCACCACATTACAGGGGAGCACGGGGCCACAAGTGGGATGGCAAGAGCCCCAGGGCTTTTGCAGTAATAGTGGCCCCTGTGGGGTTTAGGGCCCGGTGGTGCTAATGTCCTCGTTCTCTGTTGACATTTACTTTCATCTTAGCCGCTACAACTCTCGTTCCTCCAGCGGGACCCATGTGCATGTGTGAGTTCAGTCATACCTCAGGCTGGCCGCACAGGTCTTTGTACACGGTCTCCACGGTGTGGCACACTTCTTTGAGCTCTGTTTCCAGGTGACTGATCTTTGCCATTTTTTGGGTGAACTCTTGGAGCTTTTCCTGAATGATCTTGTTGTGGTGATTATAAATCTGATACATCCTCTCCTCTAGCTTCTCTGTTAGGTCTGAAACCTTTGAAAGAATAAGATGTGTTCTTGGAAAGTCAAACAAGAGGTATCACAAGACATTTGTTCTAGCTGGCTCTTTCAGATTTCTGCAATTTATCTTATAAAAGTGGTAAAAACAACTCCTGTGACTGGAGGTGAAATTGCCCGTATGTTAAGTTTTTCTTTTTAAAAAGCAAGGTGCGGGAATTCCCCGGTGGTCCAGTGGTAAAGAATCCGCCTTCCAGTGCAGGGGACGCGGGCTCAATCCCTGGTCGGGGAACTAAGATCCCACATGCCGTGGGGCAACTAAGCCCGCGTGCCACAACTATTGAGCTCCCACACCTCAACTAGAGAGCCCGCGTGCCACAGAGCCCACGCACCACAACTAGAGAGAGGAAAACCCGCATGCCACAGCTAGAGAGAAGACTGCACGCTGCAACTAGAGAGAAACCCGAGCAGACCGCGCGCTGTAACGAAAAAGATCCCGCGTGCCTCAGCAAAGATCCCGTGTGCCGCGACTAAGACCCAACGCAGCCAAAAAAAATAAGGAAAATAAATAAATAAAATAAAAATTAAAAAAAAACAAGGTGCAAAATTATGTATATAGTATAAGCTCAACCAGGTTAGGAGGAAAGTACATAGAACAGAGACTGGAAGAAAACATGCAACAAAGTGGCTTCTGGGAAGTGGTATCATAAGGGTGTTTTTATATTTTTTTCTGCTATGTTATATTTTTCTCTACTCTCTAAATTTTCTATGTACAAGGTAGGTAGAGATGGTGGGGGGCAGGGAAAAAAGTCAGCCTGTCATTGAGAGATGACATGTGGAATCCACAAGCTGTCCAGCTCACAGGACCCATTACGCATTTTGAAGAAGCATTGGTGGCGACAGCCATTAACACCACCTGAACATAACATCAGGCTTTGTTAGACATAAGCCCCAGCCATGTCCAGGGACCTCCACTCTCCTGTCACAAATCATTCGACTTCTGGAGGACAAATGGGTGTGAAAATGCATGTTATGCCTCAATGCCCTCCTGCCACAGCCATTAGTCCTGGCATGAAGTAAGGGCCTGGGCTGTGGGTGCAGATGAACCTTGGCTTCTTATCCTGGTTCTCTCACTTGGGCAAATTATTTCCAAACCTTACTTTTCCCATTTACAAAGTGGGTCCAATCTCTTCTTTGCAGGATAGTTGTAAGGATGAAATGAGGTACTGCGTGCAAGTTGCCTAGCACCATGCTGGGAACATAACTGTGGTTCATTCCCTCCCCTTTCACTTTTTACATAAAGAACCTCCTCCCCTTTCATTGGGGCTTGGCAGTATGTGGGGGGAAATCCGTCACCTTGATCCTGAGGCTGTCTCTGAAGTTGGTCATGAGGGCATGGTCCTTCTGCCTGCTCTCGTTGATGTTTTCGATCAGCTCCTGGGCCCTCTTCTTCAGGATGTCGATGTTCGAGTCCAGAGAGGAGAAGTAGGGTCCCGACTTCCCTTCCAGCATCATCAGCTGGCGGTTGGCACTGGAGGTGGCCATAGAGGGGCTAGAAACCTGACTTCTGAAAGTATAGGAAACTGAGATGAGCGCCAAACTGTTGACAGTGGCTGATCTGAATTAGCTCCGTGGTGGGAGGAGAACCTGTGTTGTGTGTCTCTCGTGGGTGACACTTGTTTATTTCATTCACACATACACCCCCACCCCACCCCTGAGAGGCAGGGATGGCATCCCATCTTATAACTGTGAAAACAGACCCAGGAGCACAAACAAAATCTGCCCAAGGTTCCAGAACAAGATCTGCCTGACTGCAAAGCCCACAGTCGTTTTATTACACAAACTTGCTGCTTTGAAATGAGCATCAATAATATTAAAAATAGTTTAGATGCTTTCTTAGATGATCTTCCTGTCACCAGCCTGCTGGATCCCTTTCCATCCCTTTTTAAACCTACTTAGTGACGCTCATAGCAGCATGCAGACCACCTGGGGCTAGTGTACCTGCGTGTCTCTGCTCCCATCAGGTAAGGTGGCCTGTCAAGAGGTAGTTATGTTAAAAAATAAAAATTTTAAAAATACCCCTCAAAAGAGTTAGTTACGTTTGTCCCACATTGTACACATGACTATAATTATGCAATTCATTAAATATCGTGTTAGCTAGTGACATGCGAAAAAGGGACAGGTGTCTAATAAAGCTAAATGGAATGACTAAAGATGACCCTAATAAAACATAACTATTAAATCAAGTGTGGGGGAGACAGCTATATACTGGGACATATATAATGTAGAACATAAAAATGTAGAAGGATTCTGCATACAGATCGCTTTGTCAAGGCCTGTAAGTTTTTGCTCTGCTATAAAAACACAAAAGTGGAAATTGTGGGTAATGCATTATGAATGAGGTTTATGCAAAAAAAAGAAAACAGTTGCAATCTGATCAGCAGACCCATTGGTGTTTTAAATTAAGCTAAAATGTTTAAGGTAAGCTGCTTGTTTTTTTGGCCATTTCTTTGCTTTATCTGCCATGCACCATGCTAAACTACATGCCTCATCTTGCTGCATCCTCACAACCACGCTTTGGGGTCTATTCCCATCATCTTTACCTCATAGCTGAGGGCACAGGCTCAGCGTGGTTGTGTCACTTTCTCAGGATCACCAGCCAGTCTGTGCAGAGCCGGGTGTGGCGCCCAGTTGGCCTGACCCCCAGCCTGTGTCCTGCTTCCCCCAAAGTTCTCAGTTTCCTCCTCGCCCCCTGAGGTGCTTCCAGCTCTGAATGGCTGACTCAGAGGTGCCAACACAGTAGTTCCTCAACACACCAGTTCACACACAACCATAAAGTCAGGCATGACTGCAAGCCAGGCACAGCTACTTAGAAAAACATGTCTTGATTTTTGGATGCTTCCTCCATACAACTATTTTTTTGACTTCTCCCTGACTGCCTGAGCTCTTCATTTTGGCTCAGGATGCAAGCACAGTGAAACCGGGGTGCATGAGAGCCAGGCTCTCATTGACACAAAAGTCCTCAGGCCTGAGACGCCGGCTGTGTCCTTGTCCTCGTGTATTCCTTACCAGAAGTTTTCTTGCCCCTGGGCCTTTGCACTTGCTCTCTGACTGGGAGACCTAGCCCAGACCACGGCATCTCAAAGCTGCCTATGACCTATGCTTGTCACTGTCCACACCCTTATCTCCCCATTTATCTCTGCATTCCCAGCATCCAGCACATAGTAAGTCCTCCACTGTCTGTTGAATGAGTGAAGGATACTGATCTAATCCTCCCTTCTCTGGCTTCACACAAAGCATGCAAGCTCATCTGCCTCCAAAGCCAGACACTTGTGTTCAGTGCATTTGTCAAGATGAGAAAGTGTGCCTCTGATCAAGGCAGACATTTTATAGCAAAGCCTTATATCAGCTAGAAAACAACAGACCAACTAAAGTCCCCCTGGGTATTCTTGTTAAAAAACGTTTTGCTGTCCCCGGTACCTACCTCTCATGGGAAGAATAATAAAAGTGCATCAAATAAATGAATGAATGACTAGCAAGGGCTTTCATTACCATCCATGCTTTCATGTCTCCCAAACTTCTGAGCTCCCAGCAAGGTACCTGACTATCCCCAGGCCCATTCCACTTGGCTGTCCCAGAGGCATTTCAAACTCCTCTAAATTTGCACAGCAGGGACGTCCCTGGTGGTCCAGTGGTTAAGACTCCATGCTTCCAGGACTTCCCTGGTGGCGCAGTGGTTAAGAATCCGCCTGCCAATGCAGGGGACACGGGTTCGAGCCCTGGTCTGGGAAGATCCCACATGCCACGGAGCAACTAAGCCCGTGCGCCACAACTACTGAAGCCCGCGCACCTAGAGCCCGTGCCCCGCAACAAGAGAAGCCACCACAGTGAGAAGCCCACGCACTGTAACGAAGAGTAGCCCCTGCTTGCCACAACTAGAGAAAGCCCGCACGCAGCAATGAAGACCCAATGCAGCCATAAATAAGTAAATAAATAAATAAATTTATTAAAAAAAAAAATAAAGACTCCACGCTTCCAATGCAGGGGATCCCTGGTGGAGGAACTAAGATCCCACATGCAGGGCAGTGCGGCCAAAAAAACAACAGCAAAAAAAACTGCACACCAGCCCAATGTTGTCCTCCCTCCTCATTTCATTGAATGACACCAAAAGCCACCTGGTTCCCAAGCCAGAAACTTAGCAGTCAGCCTGGAGCCTGGCTTCTCTCTGTCCTTCCAAATCCTGTCACAAAATCCTTTCATTTCCACCTCCTTAATTTCTCCTAAATCTATCCTCTCCTCCCCACCCAACCATTCACAACCCCACGCCTATCATTCTCATCTGGGCCCTAGTGACCTTATAACCGCAATCTGATGTCCCACTTCTGCTCCACAGCCCACAAGAGCCCCCACCAGCTGCAGGAGCAAGTAAATTCCCTAGCACAGCACACAAGGCTTTCCAGGGCCCTGGCCTGCACTTTCTCTTTTCACCCTCCACTCCCAGCAACTTGAAACCTTCCACAGTTTCACCAAACTCATCAGCCTTTGCCTGAAATGATTTTTCCTTTCTGTCAACTTCACGAGGCAACTTTTGGAGCATCCTTACCTCACCTTTGCTTTCTAATCACAACACTGCCAGTTTGTACACTAGGTTCCCCCCAGGCCCCATGCACACTCTGGGCAGGGACTGCATTGCCTTCATTCCAAAGGCATCACAACTATTTGCCGAATACCGAAATGAATGAACTGCTGCTGGAGCCAGAGCCAGATGTAACATTCTTGCTCTTAAGCCACTTTGCACCCAAAGTTGCTTTGTTGTCCCAACAGTATAGGATTCTGAAATTAAAATCAATGATAGAACCAGGTGCTTCTTTTTGTGTAATTGCTCACAACCTGCTTGAGCTGCTAACTGTTCAAAGTTGCTCCTTTTTCAAGCTCAAGGGATAAAGCTGGAACTGGTCTTCGTGGCAGCTACACAAATGGTGAAAAATCAATGGAATTCAGCTCACTCAAATTTCGTTATGGGACAAAGGCCTGCATCAGATGTCTGCAGAGAGCTTCTTGATTTTCCCCAACCTCTCCTTTGGGGATTTATTCCTTTCCATTTCATTTTTCTTAATACTCAGCAGCTGCATATTAATCAGGATGCTAATGAATCATAGGCTTCCCTGGGCCTGCATTCACCAATTAACTTTAATAAACAAAATGCACCGTGTCCTCTCCACTGGCTTCCCCCCATTCCTGGGCCTGCCTCTGTTGCCCAACCCTGGATGGAGGCCAGGGAATGGAAGTCAGCTCAACACAGCAGGCCGCGTGTGCACGGGGTAGGGCAGTGGGGGGTCGGGATGGGGGCTGTGAACACATCCCTCCGCTCATCTATGACGGTCTGTCCTTCTAAGGAGTACCTAATTCGGCTTTGAGGATTAGGACCTAGTTCCCGAGAAGAGCTCAGGCTGGCAGGGGGCCCGGGAACTGCGGAGGAAATGGGTTTAAGCAAAGAGACCATCTGTTCGCTCCAGGTAAAGCTGTGATTGGCAGGCGTGTGAGCCAGAGCCACCCGCTGGTGGGGCCCTCCCTCCGTGGCCTCTAACGGATATACAAGTAAACAATCCGCCAGCCACTTATGACCACCACAGGCGGCAGTCCCAGGAGGGGAGGCAAGCTAATCAAACATTCAAGGAGGAACACAACAGAATCTTTGGCGCTTGGGCAAAACGATGTTTTGCTGAAGTACAGCCAGGAAGGGGGAAGGTTTGAATCGAGGCTGCGGAGCCCATTCCTTTCACCCTCTGCTCTTCTCGCCCGAAATGTGCTCACATTTTAATCATGTCACTGAGAGTCTGCTGCTATTACCAGATCTATTAACTGGTCCTCGCACTGGTTCTAGTTCACCTGCTTCTCAGCCCAAAGCTGTTTTGGAACTCCTCGAAGTCTCTCAGTGATTCGCAGTGGTCTGTGTCTCCTCACCACTTAGATCCCAGTCTAAACATACTATTTGCAGGAAGGTGTTATCAAACTACTTCAGTTATTTCCTTCTTTTTTTTCTGGTCTCCAACTGACTGCACACACCTGGAAACCATTCCACCCTGCGGTCTGGTTTACAGCTGAGGAATCTGGGAGGCAAGAGGAAGCTGGCTTTGTGCGTGCAGTCCTCAGGCGCCCTGTCCTGAGCCTCGTTCTATCCCCAGGTGAGCTCCTTCACTGAAGCAGCACCATCTCCAGCCCCTGGACCACCGCCCCCCACCCTGAATTCTGCGTCAGAAAGTCCAACCCCTATCCTGGTTGCATTCATGTGTATGTCTCTGGTCACCTCAGACTCAACAAAGGCAAAATATAACTTGTGCTTCTGCCAGCTGGAAACTGCCCCAAGCCAGAAAGCGGGGAGCAGTAGTGGCAGGGGAAGCCTTGATTTGTAGTGTCTGCCGATTTCCATGGTGCAGAGACTCCCACTATAGCCACTTTCAAGCTACTAACATGAAGTTGCTAAATGCCAGGTCGGGAAGAGATGTGTAGAACTGGTTCTTGCGGGCAGGAGCTGGCTCCAGCGCACCGCAGCTGGGAGACGTCCTCAGCTCATTCCCTTCCTCATGCCTCACTAGACGACCCCCCTCATCTTCTCTCCATCTGCCCTGCTAGATGCCACCCCTGAAGAAGCCTCCCACCTATCTCCCAGGTCCACTCGTGCCCCCTCCCACCCATTCTTCACAGAGCAGCCGGTGTCTTTTTATAACAGGAACCTGAGCATGTTACTTCTATGACCCAGCCATTCCCCACCTAGGTATCTACCCAAGAGAAATGAAAACTTGTACACGGGTGCTCATAGCAGCATTACTCACAAGAGCCAAAGAGCAGAAACAACCCAAATTTCCATCAGCTGACGAATGGATAAACAAAACGTGGTACATCCATAATATAGAATATTATTCAGCCACACAGAGGAATGAAGTTCTGATACATGTTACAACATGGATGAACCCTGAAGACATGATGCTCAGTGAAAGAAGCCAGTCACAAAGGACCACATAATTGTATGATTCTACTTATATGAAATATCCAGCAGAGGCAAATCTGTAGAGACAGAAAGTAGAGTTGTGGTTGCCAGGGACTGGGAAGGACGCAGGGACTGGGAGGTGATGGTTAAGGGGTCAAAGGATTATTTCAGGGCAATGAAAATGTTAAAAAGTTGACTGTGGTAATGGTTGCAGAGCTCTGTGAATGTACTAAAAACGATTGAATTGTACATTTTAAGTAAGTGAAGTGTGTGGTATACGAATTATATCTCAATAAAGCTGTTACCAAAAAACCAAAAATCCTTAGGATCAAGTCCACAGCCGACAAAATGCCCTGTGACCTAGCCTGTGCTGAGTGCCCCTCTGGCACTCACTCCCCTGTCCACAAGGGAAACATTTTCCTACTACCTGACCTCCTCCGTGTCAGTACTTGTTCAGTATATGCCTTTCCTGTCAGATGGAAGCACTGGGAGCGTATGAGCATGTCTGTCAGCGTACCTCGGCTGTCACTGCTGCCAATCACAAGGCCTGACATGCTGGCCTTCCCACTGTTTTGTGAACACACCAGGCCTGCTCCTGCCTCAGGGACTTGGTACTTGCAGCTCCCTCTGCCCGGAATGTTTGGGGTCCTAGGCGCCTCCTGGCTGGCTCCTCACATGACCTCCTTAGAGATCTCCAGCTACTCTAAACTCCCTGCCACTCTAGTTGCTCCTTCTCTGTTTTGTTTCTTCACAGCACTTGCCACCAAGTGAAATCACATTTTAAAAAAAATTATCTACCTTTTAGAAAGGCAGCTTGGCAATAGACCCAGGATAGCCAACACAATATTAAAGAAGAATGAAGTTGGAAGACTGATGCTACTTGATTTCAAGACTTACTATAAAGCTGCAGCGATCCAGATAGTGTGGTACCGGTGAAAGAATAGAAAATAGGTCAATGGAACAGAATAGAGACCCCAGAAATAGACCCACACATATACAGTCCACTTATCTTTGACAAAGGAACAAAGAAAATTCAGTGGAGAGAGTCTTTTCAACAAATGGTGTTGGAACAACTGGACATCCACATGCAAAAAAAGTGAAGTTGGACACAGACCTTGCACCTTTCACAAAATTTTTCTCAAAATAGATATCATAGCCCTAAACTAAAACACAAAACTATAAAACTCCTAGAAGATATCATAGGAGAAAATCTACATGGCTTTGGGTTTGGTGGTGACTTCTTAGATACAATATCAAAAGAAAAAATTGGTTAGTTGGACTTTATTAAAATTTAAGGGCTTCCCTGATGGCGCAGTGGTTGAGAATCTGCCTGCCAATGCAGGGGACACGGGTTCGAGCCCTGGTCCAGGAAGATCCCACATGCCGCGGAGCAACTGGGCCCGTGAGCCACAATTACTGAGCCTGCGCGTCTGGAGCCTGTGCTCCGCAACAAGAGAGGCCGCGATAGTGAGAGGCCCGCGCACTGCGATGAAGAGTGGCCCCCTCTTGCCGCAACTAGAGAAAGCCCTCGCACAGAAACGAAGACCCAACACAGCCATAAATAAATAAATAAATAAATTTAAATAAATAAATAAACAAATAAATATTTTTTTAAAAAGTTAAAAAAAATTTTAAACTTCTACTCTGCAAAAGACACCATTAAGAGAATGAAAAAACAAGTCGCAGATTGGGGGCAAATCTTTACAAAACACAAATCAGATAAAGGACTGACACCCAAAAATATACAAAAAACTCTTGAAACTCAGCAATAAGAAAACAAAAAATCCAATTTAAAAATAAGCAAAAGAGGGCTTCCCTGGTGGCACAGAGGTTGAGAATCTGCCTGCCAATGCAGGGGACACGGGTTCGAGCCCTGGTCTGGGAGGATCCCGCATGCCGCGGAGCGGCTGGGCCCGTGGGCCACAGTTACTGAGCCTGCGCGTCTGGAGCCTGTGCTCCGCAACAAGAGAGGCCGCGATGGTGAGAGGCCCGCGCACCGCGATGAAGAGTGGTCCCCGCTTGCCGCAACTAGGGAAAGCCCTCGCACAGAGACGAAGACTCAACACAGTCATAAATAAATAAATAAATAAATAAATAAATAAATAAAAGAACGTGAATTTCTTTAAAAAATAAAAATTAAAAAATAAATAAATAAATAAATAAGCAAAAGATCTGAACAGATACCTCACCAAAAAAGATATACAGATGTCAAACAAGCATATGAAAAGATGTTCAACTTCATACTTCGTAAAGAAGTTGCAAATCAACACAACGATACCACTACTGCCTGTTAGAATGGGGAAAATCCAAGACACTGACAACACAAAATGCTGGTGAGGATGTGGAGAAACAGGAACTCTCATTCATTGAAGACAGGAATGTAAAATGGTTCAGCCACTATGGAAGACATTTTGGTAGTTTCTTACAAAACTAAAAATACTCTTACCATATGATCTAACAATTGTGCTCCTTGGTATTTACCCAAAGGAGCTGAAAATTTACATCCACACAAAACCTGCATATGAATGTTCATAGCAACTTTATTCATAATTCTAAAACTTGGAAGCAACCAAGATGTCCTTCAATAGGTGAGTAGATAAATAAACTGGGGTACATTGTGTAAATTACTAAGTGTGTATTACTAAGTGAAAGAAAGTCAGCTCCAAGAGAGCAGGAATTCTGATTTGTTCACTATTGCATCCCCAGCATCTAAAACAGTGTTTGGGTAAAGAAGACCCTTGATAAATACTTGGTGAATAAATGTACAAGACAAAAATGTCTTTTTAAAGTCATCCGTGACACTCCTCTTTCTCTCACTCCAACATCGAATCTCCTAGCAGTTTATGTTAGTTCTATCTTCTTAAATCTATCCAGAATCTGACCACTTCTCATCACCTACATGGATCCACCCTGGGTCAAGTTAGGGTCATCTTGCACATAAATTATTCCAACTGCCTCATCACTGGCCTCCCTGCTTCCAATCCTGCCCTCAATAATCTATTCTCTACACAGCAGCTAGAGGGAGCCTTTTAGTCCAGCGGACTACAAACTTCTATAAAGGGCCAGATAGGAAGTCTTCTGCTTTGTGGGCCATATGGTCTCAGGTGCAACAATTCACCTCTGCAGAAGCAACCCTGTTCTAATAAACCTTTATTAACAATAGTCCTCACCCTGCTGTAGTCACTTCCTGTCACTCTTCTATTCCAAATCTTTTCATGGGTAATTATCATCCAAAGTCCCATCACCTGTCTGACTGTATCTCTTGCTATCTCCCTCTTACTCATGCTGCTCCAGCACAGTCCTCCCTCCAGGCCTTTGCAGCTGCTGTTTCTCTGCCTGGAGTGTAGTCCTCCTTACCCTCATGGTTCACTTGTCACCTCCTCCGTGAAGCCTTCCCTGACCCTCTGATCTAAACTGGCCACCTGGACCACCTAGAGGGGTGGGATAGGGAGGGTGCGCAAGAGGGAGGAGATATGGGGATATATGTATATGTATTGCTGATTCACTTTGTTATACAGCAGAAACTAACACACCATTGTAAAGCAATTATACTCCAATCAAGATGTTAAAAAAAAAAAAAAAAAAGAGCAGCTTCTAAGATCACTAGAGTCTGGTGGGTCTAGGAACATGAGCCCTGTTGGTTTTCAGAGTTAGATATTTGGGGAGCTTATCTCTCCAGTGTATGTCTTAAAAGTTGAAATGCCTGAGGAGTGGGTTTGAACCCTTCAGTCCTCAGGGAGAGGTTCCAGGGTTTGAGTTCCCTCCTGCTTGTGGGACATTGCACTGGGGATGGGGTATATGGTGAGATTGTTTCCTAGCCTTTCCTACCCACTTTGATGTGATTTCTTCTCATTTGCCTAATGTGTAGTTATTACTCAGCCAGCCTTTAGGTTTTTATAAGAGGAAGTTGTTCCATGTATAGCTGTAGACTCTTGGGAGGAGGGGAGTTCACAGGCATCATAGGGGGTTGGCCAAAAAGTTCGTTCGGGTTTTTTCTGACCATTTTATGGAACACTCGAACAAACTTTTTGGCCAACCCAATACATAGCTGTCTTGAACAGGAACTGCTATATGATGTTCTTAAGCAATTTTTTCTTCATTTTCAAATGAACTCCAGGTATCTCAGGGCCTCTTCAAAGCAATACTTGGCTGGATTAATTTAGATTGGCTAATGCATATATATAAAAGTTGTTTGGGGCTTCCCTGGTGGCACAGTGGTTGAGAATCTGCCTGCCAATGCAGGGGACACGGGTTCGAGCCCTGGTCTGGGAAGATCCCACATGCCACGGAGCAACTGGGCCCGTGAGCCACAACTACTGAGCCTGCGCGTCTGGAGCCTGTGCTCCGCAACAAGAGAGGCCGCGATGGTGAGAGGCCGCGATGGTGAGAGGCCCGCGCACCGCGATGAAGAGTGGTCCCCACTTGCCGCAACTAGAGAAAGCCCTCGCACAGAAACGAAGACACAACACAGTCATAAATAAATAAATAAAAGAACGTGAATTTCTAAAAAAAAAAAAAAAAAAAAAAAGTTGTTTTGTAGTTGTTAAAAGCTTATTTTATAATTTAGACTTAGCTGATTTAGACTGGCTTTGCATCAGAATGAACAAAATGTATTTTATCAACTTAAAAATAAATAAATAAATAAACTGGCCACCTGTCACTCTCTCCCTATTTTTTCCCCCAGAGCACTGAGCATCCCCTGACTACTGCATATTCCCCAGTTTACAGACGTTCCCCTAGAATGTCACCTCACTGCTGTGTCCCCAGCACTTCCATCCCAGGCACATGGGAGATGCTGGACGAGTATGTGCAACAAATGCGACAAGAGCAGACACTGGTAGGGTCTTGTGGAAGAAAAGGGTGAATGAGAGGGACTCAGGGGTCTGTTTGGACTCGATGGGCCGGGTTCTTCCTCACCTAGCTGACCCTCGACCAGCCTCCTCTTCGCGGCTCTCCTCGCCTTGCTGCTGCTCCTGGCTCTCCCCCAACAGCTGTGGCTCCTGGTCCTTGCACTCTACCTGGGGCATGTCCACCTGTGAGCACGGCCAGCGCTTGAGAGGTCGAAGGAGAGCGAGAAGTGGTCAGATCCCCCTCCTCCCGCCCCTTCAACCCTGGGCACCTCTGTCTGCCGCTGCGGCATGTTGGGGACCCGCAGAAGAGACGGGGGGTGCTGGGACGGGCACCACGAGGACCGCGGGGATCCTGTGCCTGGAGCACAGGAGGACTGAGGTGGGGAGACCTGGAGGGGGCGGGGTGAGGACAGGTGCTCCGGATGGGGTGCTGGGGAGCCTGGGCTAATTGGTGTGCGAGTCGGCTCAAGGTCTTCAAGGAGGGAAAAGAGGTAGCAGAAAAAGAAGAAGAAAAACGGGTGAGGCGCGCGGATGTCTGAGTCTGTCTCTACCCTACTCCTGCCACTCGCCACGCGTGGAAGTCGGTCTGGCCTGGGCTGTCGGCGCGTCACACAATCAGTCGGTTAGTCAGGGCCCGGTAGGTCAGTCAGGAAATCGGAGCCCAGCCGGGCGAGGAGGGGCCGCGATGGCAGGAGACAAGCGGCAGGGCTCGGGTTCGTCGGGGAAGCCCAAGATCGCTGCCATTCCCTGCCCGTCCGCCGGCCGCCCGCGCGAAGGAAACAAGCGCAGCTTACTCCCTGCCGCTCCATTCCGTCTTTTCCCGCCTTCTTGTTCGCGCCCTCTGCGCACGCGCTGCCCCGCCCCCGGAGTGCCCCGCCCCAAGATGGGCCGCGGTGCGCACTCCTGGCCCCGCCTCTTTCTGGGAACTTGCGCGCGCAGTGGGGCGGGGACAGCCGTTAAGGGGCGGTTGGGCTGTCTAGGGGCTGCGCGCGCAGCCGGCACCGCCGGGAGGAGCCTGTGGTCTCTGAGCGCGCGTGTGCGCATGTGTGAAATTCCAGGGCCCAAGGTCAGTAGGGGAATCCTGAGAACCCTCCGTTCATTCCTTACGTTTCCGTTCATCTGCTCTGCCCGGAGAAGTCTTTCCAATAAAAAATGCTGACCTTTGCTGTCCCTTGATTACTACCTATTGCCCTCAGTGAAAAAGTTTATGCAGTTACCACCTTGAATCAGAGTTACCTGCGCTCCAAAACCAGAAGCTCCTTGAAAGCATGGGGGCCTGGCCCTTAAGACTTGGGCCCATACCCCTTAGTAATAATAGTAGTAATAACAATAATGAATTAATAGTGACAACAGTAATAGTAATTGGCACACAAGGAGCCACAGACTGGGAGAAAATATTTAACAACTCGTATCCAGTATCTACAAAGACCTCTTGCAACTCAGTAAGACAGAAAAAACCCAGTTAAAAAATGGGCAAAGGGCTTCCCTGGTGGCGCAGTGGTTGAGAATCTGCCTGCCAATGCAGGGGACACGGGTTCGAGCCCTGGTCTGGGAAGATCCCACATGCCGCGGAGCAACTGGGCCCGTGAGCCACAACTACTGAGCCTGCGCGTCTGGAGCCTGTGCTCCGCAACAAGAGAGGCCGCGATAGTGAGAGGCCCGCGCACCGCGATGAAGAGTGGCCCCTGCTCGCCGCAACTAG
This sequence comes from Balaenoptera acutorostrata, assembly GCF_949987535.1. Taxonomy (NCBI): domain Eukaryota; kingdom Metazoa; phylum Chordata; class Mammalia; order Artiodactyla; family Balaenopteridae; genus Balaenoptera; species Balaenoptera acutorostrata. The sequence continues at coordinate 176,366,282 of NC_080065.1, forward strand.
AGAAAGCCCTCGCACAGAAACGAGGACCCAACACAGCCATAAATTAATTAATTAATTATTTAAAAATTCAATGTTGTAATTCTTAAATTTCTAATTAAAAAAAAAAATGGGCAAAGGATTTGAAACGGTTGGGCAAAGGCCCTGAGGTCTGAGCAAGTTCAGTGCCTTTGAGGAGTAGCCAGGCCTGGTGGGGCGAGCAGGGCTTGGAGGAAGCAGTGGGTGAAGGATGAAGGGTTGGGACTTGGTCCCAACTGACTAGGAAGCAGGTGGAGCTCCTCGTTGGGACACCTGTCACCGTGTTCATGAAAGGGAGACAGTGGGAATCTGCTCACATTGCTCAGTCCTTCTGTGCAGGGCTCTGTCCCTGGCCACCCAGTAGAGCACACACCTTTACACCTACGTTCTGGAGAACTGGGTTTCAATCTGGGCTCCTACCAATGGGGGTGATCATTAAACTGCCACTCACTCTCAAAACCCATCTTGGTCTAGTAGCAAGGCGATAAAATCTAAAACATGAGACTATTATAAGGGTTTTAGGGATAAACATTTGGAACACATTAAGAGTTTAATAAACAGTGGCTAACAGTATCTTGTGGCAAAGCTACAAGTTAAACGAGATGCATCTTCCTGCAGCATCAGATTTGAAGATTTGAGTATTATCTACTGGGAAAAATCTCAGACTTGCTTTTAAGCATGCATACACAAACACACGGCACCAAACCAAAACAAAGGCAACACAGAAGATGCAGGATGATTTTTATGGTGCATGGTCTGTGTAACATTTGAAAACATGCAAATTGAAACCATGTCTTGTTAAAGTGACAGACGTAAGTAGCAACAGTTTAAAAGCACATGAGAATGATAAATACCAAATTCAGGAGGCGGCAACCTTAGTGGGCTGGGGTCAAAAGAAACTAGGACAAGCTCATAGGGTCTTCAAACCATTAGTCGCACAGATCTAAAAAGTGAAAGATCCAAAGCAAATATAATCTATGTTCAGATTCAAATGAACTAGGGGTGGATTCTTGGGTGTTTGCTGTATTATGCTTATATTATATATGCTTCACCGTCATCAGCCTTTACTTTTTACATGGCTTCTACCCCTCCCTCCGTTTCTTTATCTGTTCATCCTGTCTCTCATGCCTCCCCAGGTCCCTCCCCACCCCCACCCCACGTCAGCTCCTGAAGGCAGGGACCTGAGCCAGCTTTGCCCACTGCTGGGTCTTCAGCTCATGAACACTGATGGCACTTGAGATGCACGTTTCAAACTATTACATTTAGAACAGATAGACAACAAGGTCCTAATGTATAGCACAGGAAGCTATATTGAATATCCTGTGATAAACCACAGTGGAAAAGAATATTAAAAAAGAATGTCTGTATGTGTATAACTGGGTCACTTTGCTGTACAGCAGACATTGGCACAGCAGTGCAAATCAACCATACCTCAATTAAAAAAAACCTAAAAAAAAAGGTGTACATTTATTGAATGAAGGAATATTTTTCTGTATTCCTGGATTATTTAATTTGAAATAAATAAACACAAGATTTGAGTGAGGAGCCCTTGGAAGATTGGTGCCCCCAGGCCCTGGGACCAGCAAAACCCATGGCCTCAGCTGACTGCCAACTGCCCTGGGTATGAAAGTGGCCTCATGGTTACATAAAAAATTGTCTGTGTTTCCAAAAGCGTGCTGCCCCTGAAGATCTGGGCTGAGCGACGTGGTGATTAGGATTGGCTTTAAAATATTCCCATAGAAACAGTGTGAGATCCTGCTCACTGTTCAGTGTGAGTGGTGGGTTCCTGGAGCTTTATGCTACTCATTCATCTCTATTCTGGGCTCATTTGAAATCCTTGAGTTTTTTTTTTTTAAGAGTAGTTTTTTAGGGGGAGGAGAAAGGGATGAATGTGTGGAGCACAGAGGACTTTCAGAGCAGTGAAAATACTCTCTATGATACCATAATAATGAATGAATACACGTCATCATACGTTTGTCCAAACCTACATACAACACAGGGAATCAACTGTAATGTAAACTATGGACTTTGGGTCATTATGATGTGTCAAGGCAGGGGGTTTATAGGCAATCTCTTTACCTTCCACTCAATTTTGCTATGAACCTAAAACTGCTCTTAAAAAAACAAAAAGGGCAGCTTTAAAGGCTTAGCTTGCTATACGCCCCACCCCACCAATGCTGGCTCCCAGTTGGTGGGAATGCTGGCTCCTGGGGCCCTGACACCCACCTTGGCCTCCCCTTCCCCTATGCCCCTTCCACAGGGGTAGGGGGTTCTGTTCCTTTCACCTAGAAGAGACCTGGCACCAGGAGGTAAATCAGTAAACGCCTGATGGAGCTAGTCTTCCTTGCCGGGATCTGGCTCAGGCTGGCCAGGAGTTCCTGAGGATCCAAGAGCTCCAACCCACCACGCCTCACACCCGGGGCTCCAGCACCCCTCCACCCCTAAGGAAAGGCACCAGATGAGGGCAAGTGCCCACTTTATTAGCCAGCAGCTGGTCTGCAGGGCTCCCCAAGGCCCACCCTCACAGGTGGACAACAGAATGAACCTGTTAGCCGCTCCCCTGTCCCTGGGACCCTGGGGCCAGTGGGGAAGAGGAGATACCAGGGGCAGGGGGACTGGCCTCACAGAGGCCTCGTAAATACAAGGGGGTCACTGGCAGCAATGCAAAGGGCAGCAGGGTCTTGGGGAAGGCAGCCTATCCAGGGCGGTTCGTGTCATGCAGCCTCCTGTGTCGACGGGGGCCCCTGTTCGGCGTCTAGGCGGCACAGGGGACTGTCGTACACCATCTGCAGGTTCACCTTGTGGCCCACCAGCTCCCGGATATTGTTGATGCCATATTTGATCATTGTCGGGCTTGGGAGGGGGGACATGACATGGTTTAACACAAGGTCAGGTCACGCTCTCTTCTGATCAGAACCTCTCTTACCACCTTCCTTAAGTAAAAGCCCAAGTCCTCCCTGGGGCTCAAAAGGCCCTGCTCAATCTGTCCTGTCACCTCCTCACCCTCATCTCCTCCCACTCTCCACCTTCACTCACTCATTCCCTCCAACCACACTGGCCTCCTTAGCGTTCTCCAAACACAGCAGGCCCGCTCCAGCCTCAGGGCCTTTGCACTGGCTATTCCCTCTGCCTGGAACGCCATTCCCCAGATATCCTCAGGGCTTACCAATTCACCCACCTTCAGTCTTTGCTCAGATGCCACCTCCTCTGAGAGGCCTTCCCTGACATCTCCTTAGCCTTCCCTGCTGTGCTTTCTCTGTAACACTGCTTTTGGACATACTTTAAGCTTTACTTGTTGAGTTATTTATCTCACTAATTATCATCCTCTTTGTTCCACTAGCACCCCTGGCTTCATGGAAGTAGAGATGTGTATGTCATAATCACAGCACGGGACTCAGTACACAGCAGGTGCTCACTAAGGGTTTCTCAAATGAATGAACGAATGGATGGGGTTGAAAGTCTGCAGGCCCCCACGCCTGGCAAGCCACCTGAGTAAGGCAGCCAACACCCTAAGTGGTCTGGGTACTCACCGCTCAAGGGAGAGGCCCCAGGCAATGACTGACACGTTCTCGGGGAGCCCCATGGGCAGCAGCATCTCAGGGCGGAAGATCCCGGAGTTTCCAACCTCCACCCACTTCTTCAGGCCTGTGAAGGCAGGAGACGGATAGGGCGGCTTGTGTGGGTGATACTGGGCCTGGCAGTTAGCTCGGGAGGTGGGGTGTGGGCTTGGCAGTGACGGGGACCTCGGCTGAGCCGTGGGCAGCCTGAGACCTCCCTCCCTGTCCCAGTACGAGGTTCCACCCTGACCTTGGTGGTAGCTGAACACTTCCATGCTGGGCTCAGTGTAGGGGTTGTAGGTCGGCTTGAAACGCAGCTGGGTGATACCTGGGTGGGGAGGCAGCCAAACAGAGCGGTGGGGCGGGGGGGCAAAGGGGGAGGGTCAGGCTGACGACCAAGGCATCCTCCTGCTTGCCCACCCCAGCCCGCCTGCTCACCCAGCTTGGTGAAGAATTCCCGCAGGACGCCCATGAGGTGGCCTAGCGTGAGGCCGTGGTCAGCCACGACGCCCTCGATCTGGTGGAACTCGGCCAGGTGTGTGGCATCCAGGGTCTCATTCCGGAACACACGGTCAATGGAGAAGTATTTGGCCGCTGTGAAGGGCTTCTGGAGGTGAGAGGCAGGCCAGGCCCGGGCATGGGTGAGAAGGTCAGGATGACAGCCCTGCCCCCTCCAACGCTGCCCAAGCCCCGCCACACCTTCTGGGCCAGGCGGTAGAGGGCGCGGGCGCTGGCCGACGTGGTGTGGGTGCGCAGTAGGTTTTTCCGAGCCTCGTCCAGTTTCCAGTTGTACTTGTACCTTCAGAGGGACATACAGGAAGTCCATGATGCAGCTCTCGGCCCCCAACCTCTTTCCCCCGACACCCCTGGGTGTCCTGCCCAGGACCCAAAGTCCTGGGTCCTGCCTTACCCCTGTGAGCCATAGCCGCCCTGAGAGTGGGTCCGCTTGACGCGATGGACGTAGTCCATTGGGAGCTGCTGGGCCTGGGCTGGATCTGGGCAGGACAGAGCAACATCTGGTCAGTCAAGGAGCATTTCTCAAATAGCCACCGCACTGAAAACAGATAGTGACACAGGCAGCTCCCTCCCCCACCCTCCACAGCTGCCAGAGGGTACCTGGGAACACCTGAGTCAGTCACAACTCTCCTCTGCCCAGAACCTTCCGTGGTCCCATTTCCTTTTTTTTTTTAGGCCATGCTGCACAGCTTACAGGACTTAGTTCCCCAACCAGGGATTGAACCTGCGCCCTAGGCAGTGAAAGCGCAGAGTCCTAACCACTGGACTGCCAGGGAATTCTCTCCTCCCACTCCTAACTGATCACTTCCTCCAGCCACAGGGTTTCCCTGCTGATCTGTAAGCACACCAGGCATCTGCCAGCCTCAGGGCCTTTGCACTGGCCATTCCCTTTGCCTAGAACTTTCCTTCCCCAGGTACAGCTCCCTCCCTGACCTCCTTCCATCTTTGCTTAAGCAGCCTTCATTTTATTTTATTATTATTATTTTAAAAATATTTTATTTATCTTATTTATTTGGTTGCATCGGGTCTTGGTTGCAGCAGGCATGCTCCTTAGTTGCGGCAGATGTGCTCCTTAGCTGTGGCTCGCCAGCTCCTTAGTTGCAGCATGCGAACTCTTAGTTGCGGCATGCACATGGGATCTAGTTCCCTCACCAGGGACCGAACCCAGGCCCGCTGCATTGGGAGCATGGAGACTTTTTTTTTTTAAATTAATTTATTTTTGGCTGCGTTGTGTCTTCATTGCTGTGCATGGGCTTTCTCTAGCTGCGGCGAACGGGGGCTACTCTTCGTTGCGGTGCGCGGGCTTCTCATTGCGGTGGCTTCTCTTGCTGCGGAGCACGGGCTCTGGGCATGCAGGCTTCAGTAGTTGTGGCTCGTGGGCTCTAGAGCGCAGGCTTAGTAGTTGTGGCACACGGGCTTAGTAGCTCCGCGGCATGTGGGATCTTCCTGCACCAGGGCTCGAACCCGCGTTCCCTGCATGGGCAGGCGGATTCTTAACCACTGCACCACCAGGGAAGCCCGCAGCCTTTATTTTAAATTGACAGTGTGTTCCCCGCCACAACATAACGTCAATTCCCCCATCGCATTTACTGCCATCTTGCATCGCCGTGTTTACAGCTTACTCAGAATTAAATGCATATCTCGCCCAACCAGGATATGTGGGTCTCATCAGGGCAAGGATTTGTGTCTCATTCATGGCTGTGACCCAGGTGTTTCACAGAGACTTTGGCACACAGCAGCTCAGTCATTGGCGCAGACTCTATGCTGCACGAATGTGCAACTTCTTATGATTCCCTTCCAGAGACACAATTTTAGTGTACCTGAAAAGCCTGACATCAAATCCCAGCTCCACTGCCTATAAGCTGTGACCCTGGGCAAGTGATGTCCCCTCTCTGAGACCTAGTTTCCTCATTTGTGAAACAGGGCTAACAGTCTACTTCCTATAGTTGGTGGAAAGATTAGGACAATGACAGCTCAGTAAGTTTTACATACATTTTTCTCTTTTTCTTTTTTTGGCCACACTACATGGCATGTGGAACTTCCCTGAAAAGGGATCAAACCTGCGCCCCCCCTGCAGCGGAAGCGGAGAGTCCTAACCACTGGACCACCAGGGAAAGCCCACGGCTCAGCAAGTTTTGGATGCTGAAATGATGACAATGGCGCTGTTGCTCCTGGCCAGGTAACAGACACCCAACAGCCTCATCTGCCCTGCTGGTGGGGGAAACAACAACCATTTTGGAAAGTCATTCAATTTCAGAGAGTACTCATAAGGACTGTGGAAGAAAGAAAGAACTGGGAAGCAATGTTGAAGACTAGCAGTGAGGAGCTTTTAGAACTTGGGGGGACAAGGGCATGTCAGGGTGGCCTCTCTGAGGTGACATGTGAGCAGAGGCTTCACGCCAGAGCCTGCCATGAAGACCTGGGAGAAGACCGTTCTCGGCAGAAGCCACAGCACGGGCAAAGGCCCTGAGGTGGGCAGGAGGGGAGGTGGAAGAAGATCACAGAAGTTGATGATAGCGGCTCACACAGGTTTGTCGGCCACACTGAGGAGGATGGAGTTTATCCTGTAAAATGGTACGCCACCCCTAAAGGCTCTGCCCAGGCCTGGCACCTCTGATGGCGCGGCGGGGCCCACCCACCTCGCAGGAAGAAGGTGTCATGCTGGTCCCGTGCTGGGTGCTGCTGGGGCTGGAAGAGTGCGTCAAAGTTCCAGAAGGAGCTCTCAATGTAATTGTCGGTCGGCATCTCGGTGAACCTGGTGGGAGACACAGCCTGACTGCCCTGCCTGTGCCCAGCAGCTGGGCTGGCCCCACCCCCGGCCCCGTGCTTACCCCATCTCCAGGAAGATCTGCCGGAACTGGGTGCGGACCTTGAGCAGGGGGTGCAGGTGGCCGCTGTCAGGGAGGACGCCATGGGCCGAGAAATTGTAGGGCTTGAAGGGCCGGTCCCGCCAGGAGCCACTATGGGGGGATGCAGGGTACATGGGTCTGGTGGGGGCTGCCTACCACACCCCCACCGGCCCCCAACTCTGGGGCTACCCCCTACCTGGAGATCATCTCTGGGCTCAGCTCTGTTTCCTGCTTGGAGATGCTGGTGCTAAAGGCACTGCCTTTGCTCACCCAGTAGGTCTTCAGGGTCCTGAGGCCAGAGGACAACGCTGTTACCTCCTCCAAGCGGTTTCCCTTGACCTCCCATCTGATGCTGACCCCAAAGTCACCCACCAAGTCACTCTGCTGTATTTTCTTCCTGACACTTACCATCTCCGGAATCCTCTTAGCTGGCCCCAACCTACATCCCTATGTTCATGCAGTTACTCATTCAACAAACATTTACTGAGAACCTACTGTGTACCAGGGCCTATTCAAGGCACTAAGCATATAGCTGGAAGTGATAATAACAGGTCAAGTTTAGAGAGTTTATTCCATACTAGGCTCTGTTCCATAAAATCACCCCATAATCCTGTGTGAAAAGGAACCATTTTACACCTGTGTAAAAAGAAGCCTGGAAAGATCAGGTGACTTGGTCAAGGTCACACAGCTAGCATATGGCAGGGCTGGGACTTGAATCAGGCAGCCCCGCTCCAGTCTACCTTTTTTTTTTTTTTTTTTTTTGGCCACGCCATGCACATGGGATCTTAGTTCCCCAACCAGGGATCGAACCCAGGCCTCCTGCGGTGGAAGCTCAGAGTCCTAACCACTGGACCACCAGGGAATTCCCAGTTTGCGTTCTTATAACTGCTAGGCCACTGCTACGTCTGCTCAAAGGAGTCGTCAGCTCTGTGAGGGCAGAGCCCCCAGCAGGTCCCAGCAGTCATAAACTTTCAGACAGTGCTTAGGACTGTAAAGGAAGCAAACAGGGCACAAGGGATGGAGACCAGGAGTGAGGAACTTTTATGGAATTCGAAGGGAGGAAAGGGTGTCAGGGTGGCCTCTCTTAAGGGGACACGTGAGCAGAGGTTTGATGTCAGAACGTGCTTTGAAGAAGAGCAGGAAGATCTTCCCCGGCAGAAGGCACAGCAGAGGCAAAGGCCCTGACGTGGCACGAGCCTGGCGTGTGTGCTCGACAACCACAGTGTGAAGGGAGGCTGGGAGGAGACTGATGGCACCCAGGCCCAGTGTGGGCAGAATGGCTCCCCTTCTGCTCCAGGGCCATGCAGGTGACACAGGTGTGAGCCTGGGGGGTGGCACCCACTCACACTTCAGTCAGCAGCTTCCTCTTCCTGAGCTCGCTCCTCTCCTTCTCTCCCAGCTTCTCGGCCCGTCCACCCTGGACCAGCTGGAGCCGCCGCTGCACCTCATCTTCCACGCTATCCACCTGCCACAGCGATGGGTGTGAGGGGCTGTGAGGGCAGGGGGCCCCCCTGTCCGACCACCCGTCCAACCACCGCCCGGCAGGGACTCACCACTCTGAACACCCGGGGCCCGTCAGCAGCACTCTTGTCCACTCGGATCCACTTGTTGGACATGGCCTTGCTGAAGCCCACCTTGCCACTGGGCAGTCGCTGTGGGAGCAAGGCTGCAGTGAGGGGGGCACAAGGGTCGCCCTCATCCCAACACCTCCCTAGGCCCTGCCCACTCAGACTCCTACCATGAGCTCGCTCTGGGGCAGGCCCTCTGGGGGGACGCTGCGAAACACCCGGGCCTCATGGCTGCCCTCCCGGGCAATCTCCTCGCCCTCAGCGGTAAGCTCCCAGCGCTTGGTGGAGCGCAGCTCAGCCTCGATTATCTGTAGGAAAACAGGGGGACATGGGCAGGGACAGCGTTCAGATCCAGGCACCCCCTTGCCGCAGCACTGGGGATGCGGGTCAAAGAACAGCCTGTGATGCCGGCTTTGCCTCTCAGCTGTACCACTTCCCAGCAGAGTGATCTCGCCTCGTTGAGCCTCAGTAGATCTTTTGTGACACGGGAAAAATGACAAAAATGATTCGCACCTCCCAGGGTCAGGTAAAGTACTGAGGGTATTACCTGCCTGGCAAAGAACAAATCCTATCACTTTTGAACCTGGGAAAGATTTTTTTAAAGTCTCAGGTGAAATGATTTATTTCCACACTTACATGCATCTCAGTGTAGCCAGATGTCACAGAAGAACCCAGGCTGTTCACATTACACACAGGAACCCTAGGCTCCCCTTTCATTCTAATTCCTAGCTCTGCTCCTCTCTTGCCGTGCGACCTTGGGAAAGTTGCTTAACGTCCCTGAGCCAATTTTCTTATCCATGAGAGAAGAGTGTGGTGGGCTCTACCTCAGAGAGTTGTTTTGAGTAACTAGGAAGGATGCAGAGCGCTTAGTATGCAGCAAACGCTGCATAAATATAACTACTACTACATTAATATCATCGTCATCATCCTTACAATGAACCACATTGAACTGCCACTACTTAACCCTCAGTAGCCTACACAAATGTCACTTTCACATCAATCAAGGTACTGTCATACCATACACCATAGTTTCAATCCCTTTCTGCACTGACGACCTCAGGCTTCAAATCCAGGTTTGCCTGTTCCTTCTAGTGTCACTGATCAAGATTCTGACCAGTGCTTAGAAGTTGTCACATCTGCAATGTGGGGATAATGACAGCGCCGTCTACTGAAGGTCACATCAAAGATTGGATGAGGAATAAATCTGAGGCCAGAGCAGGGCACGTCATGTAAGTTTGATGTTTTCAGCTATGTGTTTTGAGTCCTAGCCTCATGGATCCAGCCTGCTGGGTGACCCACGGGTCTGTCAGCACCCTCCCCCTCGGGCTCCATCACCCTTCCCTTGTCCAAGCCAGAAGGCTGGGCTTCATCCGAGCTACCCCTACCTTTCCGTGAACCTTATTTCATTCCTTCACCTGAATCCCTTCTCCATTCCAGCTGCCTCCCTACAGCCAGGGACCATATCCTGTAGTTTGGGGATGCACCAGCCTCTGCCATTGTCCCCTTGCCTCCAGTCCTGCCCGCACCAATCCTTGCCAAGAGTGAGGTAGGCAGTACGCACATCTCATTGGCTCTAGCTCCTGCCATGGCCCCCCCCAGTACCCCTGTGAGATAAAGACCTACAAGGCCTCGCAAAATCTGGCTCTGCTGGGCCTCTCTCACCACTTGTGCCACCCCCCTACCCCACTGATCCTTAAAGTGCCATGGCTTTTCTACTCAATGCAGAAACCCGACTCAGCTGTCATCTCCTTTGGGATGCTCTCCCTGATCCTCAAGGCTGGGTCTGCTATCACCTCTGAGTTCCCCGTGCTTCCTCCATCACTCCGGTCACTTGAGTATATCCATTATACCGCAGCCTGCGTGAAGGCAGCGACTGCGTCTTTCTCGTCCACCATTCTCCTCTCCACCCCCTCAACAATGATCATGCCTCAATGGACGTTTACTGCATGAGGAACATCCGTACGCCGGGGCCCTCACTCGTTCCTGACTCCCCGCCTGCGCACCCTGGGCGGGACACATACAATTACTCCTAACCAGGACTGAGATAATGTGGCCTGGAGGCAGACCCCTCCTGGCAAGGGAACCGCAGGTGCAAAAGCGAGGAGGCCCGGCATCACCGGCCCAGCTCACCTCACCCAGCGCCTGCAGGCTCTTCACGGCGCCCACCACGGTCTGGTGCTCTACGCCCAGCTCGGCCGCCAGTTCTGCGCTGTCCAGGCCGCCATCGGCCGCCTCCAGCCGCTGAAGCAGCACCTCTGCCACCGGACCATCTGCCATGACTGCTCCCAGAGCGCTCAGCGTGTGCCTGCCGGCGCTCACAACAACCGGAACCGGAACCGGAATCTGCGCCGGGGGGAGTGCAACGTCATCTTGAGTGTGGCAGACTATGTTGCAGGGGTCGGGGTGCCGCCATCTTGAGCGTGTCACTTGAACTTGAGAGGGGGTTAGGCACCCAGTACTGGCTGGACTGGTGGTTTCTGGTTGACCAGAGAAGTCAAATTAATGCCATCAAAGACAGACTCACAGCATTGTTTTAAGCTTCACCCAGCCCCACCAGCATGGGCTGTGTGACCTTGGACTTCCGCCTCTCTGGGACTCAGACCAGTCCTCCCTTAGGGATTCTTTCTTACCCCACAGGAGGGCTGTAGGTGGTGGACTCCAGACATAGTCATCCTGCTGATGTCAACTACTTTTATTTTTTTATTATCATTTTTAAAATTATTTATTTATTTATTTGGTTGCACTGGGTCTTAAGTTGCAGCTCTCCAGCTCCTTGGTTGCAGCACATGGGCTCCTTAGTTGTGGCTCCAGGGCTCCTTAGTTGCGGCATGCATGTGGGATCTAGTTCCCTGGCCAGGGATCGAACTCAGGCCCCCTGCATTGGGAGCACGGAGTCCTAACCACTGCACCACCAGGGAAGTCCCTGATGTCAACTACTTTTAAATTTTCAAAGGGAGTCTGGATAGGGACCAACCCTATTTATACAGGGGAGAAGGACTCAATAATAGTTATATTCAAGGTTGCAGCTAACCTGTATGGACGTTCTCCCCTGTGCCCAGCCCAGTGCTAAGTGCTTCAGGTGTCTTACTTCATTTTCCCCAAAACTGTATGATGTAGATACTGATATAATCTACATTCCACAGATGTGAAAACTGAGGCTTGGAGGGTGGTATGCCTTGCCCAAGGTTCTGCAAGGAGCTGGTGGAGAGTGTCAGAAATTATAAACACTCCAGAGCCTGACCCCTCCTCCCCATACCCCCGCTCTGAGAAGACCAATGTCAGGGAAATAATTTGTAGTATAGATCAGTGCTGTCCTATAGAAATATAATTCAAGATACTGGGAATTCCCTGGTGGTCCAGTGGTTAGGACTCCACTATTCCACTGCAGGGGGCACGGGTTTGATCCCTGGTCAGCATGCCGCAGCTTGGCCAAGACAAAACAAAACAAGAAATATATTTTGAGATAGAAATGTAATTGTACACATTTTAGTAGCAACGTTAAAAACAAAAGGGGTGAAATTAATTTGAAGAATTTATAGAACCTAAAATGTCCACATTATCATTTCAACACTTAATATAAAACTACTAGTGAAATATTTTACATTAGTTTTTCACACTAAGCCTTCAAATTCTGATGTGTATTTTCCACTTACAGCTTAGTTCAGAGCAGCTACATTTCAAAAGCCAATAATCACATGTGGCCAGTGGAGACTACATGAGACAGCACAAGTAGATTCTAATCCCAGACCTGCCATTTTTGTCCCTCAGCCAGATCACTTAATCTTTCTGTGCCTCAGTTTCCTCGCTTGGATGGAAATGATATGAGCCCAGGTTACTATGAGAATTAAGTGAAATAGTACCCACACACGTATGCAATACTTGCTGGTACTGAGTGTGGACTCTGTGTTAGGTGCTGTTCTAAGCACCTACTCATTTAGCCATCACAACTGTTATTTGAGCCTGGTAAATGTGGTTACTAATATCCCCCAATGCTGGACCTACAGTGAGGTCCTAATAAAAATTCAGAATGCATCCCTCAAAGTCTCTTCTTAACTTCAAAGCACTTTCCCCATTTTTTTTTTTAATTTTATAGCTACTTTATTTATTTATTTATTTATTTATTTATTTTTTGGCTGTGTTGGGTCTTCGGTTCGTGCGAGGGCTTTCTCTAGTTACGGCAAGTGGGGGTCGCTCTTCATCGCGGTGCGCGGGCCTTTCACTATCGCGGCCCCTCCCGTTGCGGGGCACAGGCTCCAGACGCGCAGGCTCAGTAGTTGTGGCTCACGGGCCCAGCTGCTCCGTGGCATGTGGGATCTTCCCAGACCAGGGCTCGAACCCGTGTCCCCTGCATTAGCAGGCAGATTCTCAACCACTGCGCCACCAGGGAAGCCCCACTTTCCCCATTTTTGCTTATTTAATTCCAGCAAGAGTCCTTCTTTCCTTGCTTCTGTCACACGCCAAGTAGGTTTTAAGCCTGTTCTGTGCCCGGTGCTGCAGGAGACACTGTGGGGTGGGGTGGGGAATGGTGAGGTGAACAAGACAGGCACAGTGTCTACCCTCTGGCAGGAAGCACCTAGCCCATGTGTCCCTGACACATGGCAGAAGGGAGGGAAGGCGGGGGGAAGGTCAGTGGAAGGCCTAGAGTGGTCATCCCAGACTTGGGGGGTCCTCGTGGGGGAGAACCAGGTTGGGCAATACTGGATACTGTCTTGGGGAAGGGGCAGAACCCCAACTTCTCCAAGACTCCTCATTCCTCTCTTTTCTGAGTCCCCACCACTAGAGGGGAAGCACCCCCTCCCCACCCTTTTGCCAGGTTCCCCCCCTTCAGCAGTTTACTTCCACTTCCCAGGTCCAGAGCCAATTTGCTCAGAGTTTGGGAAAGCCCCAGCTCTCCTTCCTCCTTCCTGCAGCCTAGGGGCAGGGAGCTGGTGTGTCACTTTCAGTCATGTGCCTCTGGCTTCAGAAGAAGGCTCTAGTCTCAGGGGTCCTGGCCACCTCCCTTAGACCTTATCGTCCCCACCATCTGTCCCATTTTTTCCCTCCCCAACGGAACCCCCTGCCCTCTCATCTTTAGCCGTTTAATTGCAAAAGCAGGCCGTTTGTGGGAGACCACAAGGCAGTGACCCCTTTCATTTACCGGCTGAGGAGGGGATGGGGGGTAAAGGACAGGCTGCAATAAGGCGAACAACCATAGGAGACCCAGCCTATAGTCACAACTTCGAGCCGTTCAGGGCTTCCTTCCCTCTGTCCCAGACATCCCTAAAAGCTTTGAAAGCATTTCTGCCGGCCAGCAGCTGGCCGGGGTCGCTCCTCTTGGCCTTTCAGGAGCTCCTGTGCCTTCAAAGAGGCTAAATGCCTTGCCCCAGCTCACACAGCAGCAGTCCGACAGGCTGCCAGGGAACTAGGGGCCGTACGGAGGAGAGAGCCGGCACTCCCCCCGCAGACCCGCACGGCTCTGGCGCTAGGGTGAAGCGAAGCCCCAGGGCTCGATGCCCTCTGCCCCATCCTGGCGGGGCGAGGGGCGGGGGTTAAGAGAGAGAGAGAGAGAAAGAGATGGAGAGAGAGAGGGTCGGAGTGGTGGGGTTCCCCAAATTCAGGGTAGAAAAGGCTAGGAAAACCTTGCCTACCCATCCCTGTAGAGGGGATAAGCGGAGTCGATGCTGGAGCAGGGCCCTAGTTTTCAGTGGCGGCACCTGCGCTCGCGCGGATTGTTTAAACGCCTAGATCTCTAGCGCTGCTAGCGGGCGAGGGCGGGGTTGGGCCGAGGTCTGGTCACATGACCTGGCCTGAGGTGCTCGAGGCCCCCACTCCACCGGTGGGCGTCCCCCAAAACGCGTGGTCGACCTTCATTGGCCAGTGGTGCAGCCAATAGAAATCGGCCATCTGGGAACCCAGCGTTCCGAGGCACAGTATAACTTGCTGAGCCCAGAAGGGTCCAATGGAAAGGCAGAGCTGTGGCCACAGACCAATGATAAGATGGGGGAGGAGGGCCAAGAGACCGGACCAGGTTGGGTTGAGAGGCGGCCGGATATAAAATCGCACGGCTGGCGGCGCCGTCCGTCCCTACTGCAGAGCTACTGCTGGAAGAGCGACTTAAAGGGCCCGCGCGCGCCGCCGCCCCCTCGGCCCGCCATGCTGCTATCCGTGCTGGTGCTGCTCGGCCTTCTTGGCCTGGCCGCCGCTGAACCCGTCATTTACTTCAAGGAGCAGTTTCTGGACGGAGGTAACGGCTAGTCCCGCCTCGAGGCCGTCCTAACGACGCGGCTGGCCCCGCAGCCCATATCTGCGTGTCGCCTGTAATTACTGCTCAGAGGACCAACATAGTGGCCTTCAGGGACGAGAGCCGCAGGCGATCTTTCCTTCTGCGTCCCTGGGGAGCGGGGAGGGCGCGGCGGCCTTCCGCGGCGGGACTTAGGGTTCGCCCGAGGATCTTTTAAGCCACCAGAGATGTCAAACTAGAGGTTGGGGTGGGGACAGTCGGGGGGAGGGGGAATCTCCTTCCTTAACCCCCAGCAGTTTGTAGCTCCTGGTAGATGTTTGGTGGGGGGTGATCAGCACCGCTACGCTGACCTGCCCCTTTGGTCCTCTAGACGGGTGGACCGAGCGCTGGATCGAATCCAAACACAAACCGGATTTTGGTAAATTCGTTCTCAGTTCCGGCAAGTTCTATGGTGACCAGGAGAAAGATAAAGGTAAGAGCCTAGGGGTGGGTGCTCAGATCCAGGAGGACTTCCTGGAGGAAGCCCTAGTTACCACACAGTTTGGGTATCCCTAGAAGTAGAACAGGTGGAGGAAGGGAGAGTCGTCTGTATTTCCCATCCTAAGGGTCTCCTGGGGTTTTTGCTGAGCCGTGATCTGACTACCGTTCCTTGCTAGGGCTGCAGACAAGCCAGGATGCCCGGTTTTACGCACTGTCTGCCAGATTCGAGCCCTTCAGCAATAAGGGTCATACACTGGTGGTGCAGTTCACCGTGAAACACGAACAGAACATCGACTGTGGGGGCGGCTACGTGAAGCTATTTCCAGATGGTCTGGACCAGACAGACATGCATGGAGACTCTGAATACAACATCATGTTTGGTGAGTGGGCCCCACCCTGATACTGACCTCTGATTAGTTAGAGGGAGTTTGACACTCCATGAGTTTTTTATAGCCCATGAAAAGTCGTCTTAAGATCATAGAAAACACTTAAATGTTTAGACATTTCTTTGGAGGGGAAGCTGAGAGAATAGTTACAGTTAGTAGCAACTTTCCGCATTGTTATCGTTGATTTAAGACCGCTAATTCGAGCTCTTTTATAAGGTAGGCATTTCCTAATTCTGCAAGTAAAGATACTGAGTTCTAGAACACTGATTTTTTTTTTTTTTAAATCCCCAACCACAGTCCCTTAGAGATATCTGAATTTTGTCTTTTCACCTTGACAGACCTGAGTTTAAGAACCAAGTTTTCTTTTTGTAAATGGGTGGGGAGGGGTTCATAATGATGGACAGTCTCTAGCTCTGACCGGATCTGCTTCTCATCAAGGCCCGGACATCTGTGGCCCTGGCACCAAGAAGGTTCATGTCATCTTCAACTACAAGGGCAAGAACGTGCTAATCAACAAGGATATCCGTTGCAAGGTGTGCTCTGGGGGTGGTGACAAATGGCTGTCAGGGAAGGCTCAGAGGCCAGCCTGGTGGGCGGGGCACTGATCTCCCACTCTCTTCAGGACGATGAATTCACACACCTGTACACGCTGATTGTGCGGCCTGATAATACCTATGAGGTAAAGATTGACAACAGCCAGGTGGAGTCAGGCTCCTTGGAGGACGATTGGGATTTCTTGCCTCCCAAGAAGATAAAGGATCCTGATGCTGTAAAGCCTGAAGACTGGGACGAGCGAGCCAAGGTTGATGACCCTACAGACTCCAAGCCTGAGGTTGGTTCTTGGGCAGGGGCTCCCCACCATGGAGGGTGTGGAGGACAGCTGGGCCAACTCTGACCTCCTAATGTACCTTCAGGACTGGGACAAGCCTGAGCACATTCCTGACCCCGATGCTAAGAAGCCCGAGGACTGGGATGAAGAGATGGACGGAGAGTGGGAACCACCAGTGATTCAGAACCCAGAGTACAAGGTGAGCCTGGGGCTCTGAGCAGGGCGGTGCACAGTGGGGAACGCACTGATCTCCACTCACCCACCAGTGCACTTCTTCTGCAGGGTGAGTGGAAGCCCCGGCAGATTGACAACCCAGATTACAAGGGCATTTGGATCCACCCAGAGATCGACAACCCTGAGTATTCCCCTGATAGCAACATCTACGCCTATGAAAACTTTGCTGTACTGGGCTTGGATCTATGGCAGGTGAGACACGGAGGGAAGAGAAGGATCCCAGGACCTCAGGTGCTCAGGGTCAACCCAGGAGGAAAGGGACAAAGGAGTTCTGACTCCAAAATGGTGCTTTTTTTTTTTTTTTAAAGAAATTCCTGGTTTGTCTTTATGGCATTCTTACAGCACCCACTTTGAAGTTGTACTTACTAACTTCTTGGTACTTTTTCAAGTATCTACGGGAACCAACTCATTTAATTGCCCCCAACAACCTGGAAGGTGGTTAGATAATCCCATTAGAAAATTAGGTTCACAGGGACTGAATTTTTGTCTGTTTTGTTCACCGACGTACCTTCTGCACCTAGAATGGTGCCTGGCACGTCGTAGGTACTAGAGAAATATTTAAAGAAGGGAGTGAGACCCCTTTTTACAGGTGAAGAAACTGAGGTGCAGAGAGGTGAAGTCACCAGACCGAGGTCATGTAGGCAGGAAATGGCAGAGCTGGGGTTTGAACCCAGGCAGCCTGTTTTTTAACTGCAACATTAAACTGTACCGTTGTGTAGTGGTTATGGGAATATGGGCAGGAGACCTTTTCGAGGCCAAGGCCAACAGGTTATATCCCCTCCGACCACCCTTCCGACCACCCGTCTACTCCCCGGCCCCATACAGGTCAAGTCTGGTACCATCTTTGACAACTTCCTCATCACCAACGACGAAGCATATGCTGAGGAGTTTGGCAACGAGACGTGGGGTGTTACGAAGGTGGGACCAGGGTCCAGTCTTGGGCTTGGGGGTGGGCAGGGCTGTCAAGGGAGTCCGGGCCCTGAGGTGTGTGGTTTGCACACAGGCAGCAGAAAAACAAATGAAGGACAAGCAAGACGAAGAGCAGAGACTAAAGGAGGAGGAGGAGGAGAAGAAGCGCAAGGAAGAGGAGGAGGCAGACAAGGAAGATGAGGAGGACAAGGAGGAGGATGAGGAGGATGAGGATGAGAAAGAGGAAGAGGAGGAGGAAGACACTGCCACCGGCCAGGCCAAGGATGAGCTGTAGGGGCCACGCCACCGCCTCCAGGGCTGGACTGAGGCCTGAGTGCTCCTGCCGCAGAGCCGGCCGCGCCAAATAATGTCTCTATGAGACTGGAGAACTTTCATTTTTTTCCAGGCGGGTTCCAATTTGGGGTGGATTTTGTTTTTGTTCTCCCCCTCCCTTTTTTTTTTTTTTTTAAGGTTTTTTTTTTTTTTTTTTTTTTTAACTGGTGTTTTGCCTCTGATTCTCTTTCAGCCCTTACCCCTGGCCTTCCATCTTTCTTGATTTGACATCTTTGCTTTCTGCTGTCCCCTTATCTCCCCAGATCCCTTAGTTCCCCTCCAACTTGGGGACTCGGGGTGGGGTGTGGCATGGAGGAGAAGCCCCAGGCCCAAGATTTCATCTGCTCTCCTTCCTGGATCCCACAGGGGGGTAGGAGAAGAGGGTGGCATCACCAGCCTTCCAGCACTGAGAAAGTATGGGGCTCCTAAGGCCTGAGCTCTGACCTCCCTCTCTCCTTTCTCCCCTGCCCCCAGGACTGGGCCAGTTCCGAGTGGGGCAGCGGGTTCTAGCTCGGCTCATACTGAGAATGTAAGAACTACAAATGCAATTTCTATTAAATTAAGTTTTGTGTCTTCCTCCTGTGTTTCCTTTCGGGGTAGGTGACTCTTAAGTGGGGCTCATTTTGCAGCCACTACAAGTGTTGGTTGAATGTCCCCATAAGGTTACAGGGGCCCTTGTTTATCCCCAGAACCCCAAACAGGTGGGAAAGAGTATTCTAAGTGCCATTATAAATACTCCACTTATTAACTCATTGAGTCGTTGCATCAAACTGGTGAGTTTCGGTTCTAGTACCAGTTGTGTTTGATGAGGAGACTGAGATTTAGTAAGAGGTGGGGTTTGAACCCATGCCTTAGCCACCAACTTATACCAACCGTTTTACACTGCACCGCATATGTACGTCTTACCTGTTAAGGAGCAAGACTACACAGCTATTGGACAGTTTTAAACACATTTTCTTAATATTAGCCAGTGTCAAAAGCTATTAATTCTCTTTATAGTCAAGGAAGTAGGTTCAGAAATGGTATCTAGCTTGTCCAGTGGTCTTCAGTGGCCAAGTCAGGATTTGAACCTCCTGAAGGGAAAGAGGGGGCACCAAGGGATGGTGCAAAAGTGGCAGAGGAGAGTGTGGACCCCTAGGGTTGGCCTAGGCCCACCTCTGTTGGGGTCCTCAAGGCTGCCACTTATGTCTAGTGGGTGGTTGGGAACTGATGTCCCTTGTTGCCAGAGGTAAGAATCCCTCAGCCAAGTCTGGCCTATTCTTGTGGAAGCTTCTTAGCTCAGGGCATGCAGTGAAGGAAGAAGCAGCAGGACCTGGTAACAGTTGGGTAATGAGTGAGGTGTTGCAGGCGACTGCCTGGTATCCTGCTTAGATGGGAATGTTGAGAAGAGCAGGTTAGGAGGCAGGTAATGGTCAGTTCAGGATTGGGGGAGAGAGTCCACCCACTAATTGGAAGATAAGACCATCACCTCCATCCTGTCTGCCAAAGCACCCTCTTCAGCTTTGGCCAACCAACTCTTCGATTCCTTGTTCCTTGGATAGGCCTCCTTTGAGCTTCCTGTGTCCTGTGTCCTAACGCCACCCTTCTGGGAAGCCTCCAGGATTGGCATATCCAGGGAAAGTTTAAGGAGATAATTTTGTATTCAGTGTAGGGAAGCCTTGAAAGTTACATCTTCCTTAAAAACTTTGGGGTCAGACTGGGGGTAGCTGGGTGAACAAAGTGATCAGGGAAGGAGCCAGCAGAGAGGTGGGGAGACCCAGGACCTAGAACTGTTAGATTCATTCCAAAAATCCAGCTTGTCCCTCAGGAATGGATGGGGCCACAAAATGGCCTCGTGTCCGCAGTTCCTTGGCCAAACGTGTTTACAGAGTTTTCGTTTAATTGTTGATGACCTTTCAAGTATCCTTTGTAGTTCTTTCAAGGATTGACAGGCTTCCTGTCAGGGTAGCCAGACCAGAATAAAACTAATTTGGAACGAGCAAAAAAACACGAACATTTTATGGAAGAAATAAAAGTATAACAAGTACATGAAGAGTTTGTTCAACGTCAACAAATAAATGACACTCGTGGGCTTGAAACTGGGGACGTCGGAGCCATTTTGTGGCCGCATGACGTCACCGCTAACGGGCATGGCGTCACTCGCAGGAAGCCACGTGACGGTTGAGCGAGAAGCCCCCCCACCCCCGGAGCAGAGTTTAGTCTGCGCATGCCTGGCTCGAGGCCGCTCTCGTGTGCATGCTCACGAAGGCAAAGGGGGCGCGCTCAGGACACGTGCTGCGG
The DNA here is from genome assembly GCF_949987535.1 of Balaenoptera acutorostrata. Classification (NCBI taxonomy): domain Eukaryota; kingdom Metazoa; phylum Chordata; class Mammalia; order Artiodactyla; family Balaenopteridae; genus Balaenoptera; species Balaenoptera acutorostrata. The sequence continues at coordinate 176,386,458 of NC_080065.1, forward strand.
TGGTCGGCGCGCGCACCGCCTGCCCCGGAAGCGGTCGGCTTACGGCGCGGCTGGGCGCTAAGATGGCGGCGGCGTGAGTTGCATGTCGTGTGAGGATCCCGGGGCCGCCGCGTCGCTCGGGCCCCACCATGGCCGTCACGATCACGCTCAAAACGCTGCAGCAGCAGACCTTCAAGATCCGCATGGAACCTGATGAGACGGTGCGAGCCAGGCCGGAGCCCGGGAGCGGGAGCGACGGGTGCCGGGGATGGGGTGGGGGCGGGGAGGCCGGGAACCTGACAAGAGAGGCGGGGAAGACGGCGCGGAGCCGGGCCGTGCCCATTCTCCCAACGGGCCTGACTTTCCCAGATATCCTGATGGTCCCCGGCTCAGCCCCTGGTGGCTCGGGCGGAGCTCTTGGATCTCTCTCCAGGCGAGGCTCCACCCCCGGGGCGCCCGCCAGGCCCCGGGTCCAATGTCAGTGTCTTCGCGGGGCGCGGGAGCCGCGGGCTCGGATTACCGGCCGGCCTGCTCTGGGGTGGGTCCTCCGAGTTCCCAGCTTTGTAGGCTTCTCCTCGGGACGTTGGTGGCCGAATCTGGGAGTAGTGACCAGGAGATGCCGGGTGATGACAGCAACGACGATAATAATAAACGGTCTTGACTTTCAGTGGTCCGTGTTTGTTCTTCACCAGTCGCTGAGCGTTTTTGTGTTATCTTACTAAATCTGCGAAGTAGGCTTGTCAGTTGGGGACTCTGAGTCTCCCCACTTTACAGATGCGGAAACTTGGATTAAAGAACTTTGGTATAGTTGCATATGCACAAAGCAAGTCATGGCAGAGCGGTTTCAACTCGGAATTGCCTAAAGTGAGAGCCCACGGTCTAAACATGATGCTGTCCTTTTAGCTGAAAAGAGACTTAGGACCTAACAAACATATGTACTTGGCACTTTTTGCACAATTTCCCCCACGAGGGAGACATTGAAGTTCACTTTTTGTAGAAAAGGAAACAGACTCAGATTTTTTGACCAGCCTAACTTTTTGATTTGGGGCAAGTTGGTTAATCTCTCTGTACTTCTGTTTTTCTCAAATATAAAATGAGGCCAATGGTAACTTTCACTCAGTTATTATGAGGCTTTAAACTTGTGACCCGTGTACGTTTACAATAGCGGTGTCAACTTAGGATTCTCTTAGTAAAGATGACTCTCAGCAGCATGGAGTGAGGAATGGTCCTATCTCCCGTTTATTTTGATTTGCGTATCATCATGTTTACATCATTTGAAATATGTGTTTTTTCTTCTCCCAAATAAATGTCATCTCTATGAGAACAGGGACTTGTGTTGAGTTTTGTTCTCTGCTGTATCGTCAGTGTCTAAAACTGCACCTGGCACATATCAAGTGTTCAGCAAATATTCTTTTGAATGGTGGAATGGTCTAGTATGCTTGATTATGAAGCTTAGCTTCTCATCCATCAGGGCTTGCAGCCTGCCCCCAAACTAGAAGGGAAGAGCGAATCTCGGGGTTTGCAGTGACTGTCTACCCCTTCCTCCAGGTGAAGGTGCTGAAGGAGAAGATAGAAGCTGAGAAGGGTCGTGATGCTTTCCCCGTGGCTGGACAGAAACTCATCTATGCTGGCAAGATCCTGAGCGATGATGTCCCCATCAAGGACTATCACATCGATGAGAAGAACTTTGTGGTCGTCATGGTGACCAAGGTGGGTGATGTATGCTGGTTGGGAGGGTGGGTGGATTAGCTGGGGAGCTGGCAAAGAGCATGTGTGCCCAAGAGAGATTAGCCATGAACAGGGTGGGGCTGAGATGTGGAAGGATGTTGGGGCTAGATAGAGTTACTGATGCCTGCTCCCTTTTTCTGGGTGTCACAGGCCAAAACTAGCCCAGGCACCTCAGTACCCCCAGAGGCTTCACCCACTGCTGCCCCGGAGTCTTCCACATCCTTCCCATCGGCCCCTGCCTCAGGCATGTCCAATCCCCCACCTACCGCCAAAGAGGACAAGAGCCCATCGGAGGAATCAGCCCCCACGACGTCCCCGGAGTCTGTGTCCGGGTAAGGCAGGGAGCAGCAGCCCCAGATTGGGCCCTGTCTTTCCGGCACATTTCAGCGCCCACATTCGTGGTTCCACACACCTTGGGGGAGGGCAAGCCACCAGAAGCCAGGGTCCGATTTCTCTCTCTTGAATTTGCAGCTCTGTTCCCTCTTCAGGTAGCAGCGGGCGAGAGGAAGACGCGGCCTCCACGCTAGGTGGGTGGGTGGTCCCCAGAGCGAAAATGACTGGGTGCCCCAGCCATCAGCTGGGCCTTGTGTGGGTGTGGGAGGGCCTGGGAGCTGTCCTTCCCTCTCCTTGGTGACCCGCCTTTTGCCGCTCCCTCCACAGTGACTGGCTCTGAGTACGAGACGATGCTGACGGAGATCATGTCCATGGGCTACGAGCGGGAGCGGGTCGTGGCTGCCCTGCGGGCCAGCTACAACAATCCCCACCGGGCCGTGGAGTATCTACTCACGGTGAGGTGTGGCTGCTGCCGCCTGGGGAGTCCTCAAGGGAGCATGCAGGCTTCGGTGCCCTGATGGCTGGTCAAAATCTGCCCCCAAAAGCCTTTGGGTTATGGTTCTAGCCAGGAAAGACCTCCTGCAGGAGCCTGGACATGAGCGAAGGGGTGGACCTGTGGAGGGCAGAGCAGAGGCTTCACGTGTCTCCCGCCAGGGCTGAGTATGCAGGAAGGAGGCAGTGGGCAGTCTGTGCTTTGAACTAAATAGGACCCCTGACAGGGAATTCCTGGGAGCCCCGAGCCGGAACACGGTTCTGTCCAGGAGAGCCAAGTACCCGAGCAGCTGGCCACAGAAGCAGGTGAGTGGATTGGGAGGTGTGCATGTGGGGTGTCTGCTGTCAAGGCACCTGACTCATCCCAACCCCCCCATACTTCAGGGAGGCCAGGGTGGTGTCTGACCGCACCCTTTCCTCCTGCCAGCAGGAGAGAACCCCTTGGAATTCCTGCGGGATCAGCCCCAGTTCCAGAACATGCGGCAGGTGATTCAGCAGAACCCGGCGCTGCTGCCAGCCCTGCTCCAGCAGCTGGGCCAGGAGAACCCCCAGCTTTTACAGGTACAGGCCTGGGGGCAGAGGGAGTCAGTGCAGGTACCATCTCTCTTCTCCTGGGGGTACCACAGCCCCAGAGAGTGAGCCTGGCCCAGCGTGGTACGTAGGCATCTCTATGCTTGGAAAGCAGGACTAACGACAGCCTTCTGCTGTTCCGTGCGACCTAATGACCTACGTGGTTTCATGTAATGCTCTCAACCACTCCATAAGGTGTGGGCGCTACTGTCATCTCCACTCCATGGAGGAAGATGCCAGAGGCTTGGAGCAGCCTGGCAACTGGTGGAGTGCGTGTCTGCCTCCAGTCTCTGGATCCTGTGCTCTGGCTCCACTCCGCGTTTAGCTGTTGCTTCCTGAATGTCCGTAGGGTTGTATGGCAGCACCCAGGACTGCTGTGCCCTAGTTGGTTTTGGGACCACCATGCTCAGCAAGGCTCTATCCTGTCCTTGAAGGTTCCCAGGCAGAGGGGCAGTGGCCCCTGGGTGTGACAGGGTCTTCTGGGTCCTCTGTGAAAGCCTGCCTCTCCTGCTTCAGGCGTCTGCCGCTTCTACCCCCGACTTTTCAGTCTCCTGTGCTGACTCCTGCTCACCTCCAGATGTTGGAGGGCCAGGGCTGCGCATCTCCATTTATCTGCAGTCAACCCTGGGGCTTTCAGTCTGTGGTGACCCTTAAATCCATATGACCAGTCTGGACCCTCTGGATGCCATGCTCTCCCGTGACTGACTTCATACCTCCATGAAAATGCTTTCTAGATATCCAAGACCAGAACAGATCCTCCCAGCCCTCCCTAACCCCGCAAGGACCAACCTGGGGTTGCTTGAGCCCCAGGCACTGGGGGCCTGCTGGGGTTGTCCCTCACCTGTCCTCTTTGCTCTACTTCCAGAACATCTCGCTCAGCCCAGCCCTGCACTCCACCTCTGTGGCTGCCACCTCATCTTCTCCCAGGTCCCCTGGCGGCCACCAGCCAGTTCTCTGCATCTGCACAGCCCCCATGGTCCATTCTCCACTAGGAGCCAGATTCCTGAAAAAGCACTTTTTCCTTTGATGTGTAAATTTTCAGATGTACATAAAAATAGAGGCATATTAGAACCCCCAGATACGCAACACCCAGATGAGTTAATCTTTTTAAAAGGTACATGGATGTCTTTCCCTATTTAATCCTCACCACCGTGGTGTCCCATTGCACTAGAAGGCGCTAGAAGAAAGCATATCTGGTCCCTGCCTCTCTCATCTTCTGCTTCCTCCTTCCCTTCCTTGTTTACTGTTTTGCCACATGGATCTTTTGCTTTTGGAATTTTCCAAATGAACCCCATCCCTGGGCCTTTGGACTTGATGTTTGCTCTACGTGGAGGGAAACTTCCTTCCCCATTCCGTAGTTCACAGGGCCCTCCCTCCTGGCCTAAATTGTCTTTCCCAGCCCAAGATCTACCCTAATGTATGTCACGCCCAGTATTTACATTGTAAGTAACTGTCAACTTGCTTGCTTGTTTACGGCCCGTCTCCCCACCCTGGAACATCAGCTCCTCTAGGACAGGGCCCATGTCCACCGTGTGGCTGTTTGGCCAGAATAGACACCCTCTAAATATTTGCTGAGTGAATGAAAGAAAAAGCAAGGGCTGTGACAGGGACCTGGGGAAGGGGGGGTACAAGGGCTGTGGGTCACCATCACTTCCTCTGTCTCCCACAGCAAATCAGCCGGCACCAGGAGCAGTTCATCCAGATGTTGAACGAGCCCCCTGGGGAGCTGGCAGACATCTCGGACGTGGAGGGTGAGGTGGGCGCAATAGGCGAGGAGGCCCCACAGATGAACTACATCCAGGTGACACCGCAGGAAAAAGAGGCTATAGAGAGGGTAAGAGATCTGGCTGAGAGGGATGACCTCATGGGTGGGCAGGGCCCCTACCTCTTGCTCATACCTGCCCATCTTCCCGCAGTTGAAGGCCCTGGGCTTCCCAGAGAGCCTGGTGATCCAGGCCTACTTCGCTTGTGAAAAAAACGAGAACTTGGCTGCCAACTTCCTCCTGAGTCAGAACTTTGATGACGAGTGATGCCGGGAGGCCAGGCCGCCCACCGCTCCCTCCTCCCCACCCCCAACTCCACAAAAGTTTTATAAAAGAAAAAAATATATATATATTCATGTTTATTTAAGAAGTGGAAAAAAAAATCAAAAACTAATAAAAACCAAAACACTCCACCCCAACTTCCCACTCTCCTGAAGTGGCCCCGCATTCCCATCTTGGCCTGAGAAGACCTGGGCCAGACAGCTGTCCTCCCATCCCCCACCTGAGCCCAGCCTGCTCCAAGGAGCTGGCAGGACTGGAGGTGACAGATGGGCCCCTCTTGGCCTCTGTCCCAGCTCCCTGCAGCCAGATGGAGAGGCGGCTGCTTGCTTCCCCATCCCCCAAAGAGCCCCTGAGAGCTCCCCCGCCCTCTTGCAGGGTGAGGGGAAGCTGGAGCTCCAAACTTTGATCCTCCATTGGAGTGGCCCAAATCTTTCCATCTGGGGTGAGCACTCAGAGGCCCAAGACCCCTCCATGGTCTGGCCTTGGCCTCCATCCTGCATCCTTTTGCTGTGGGGGTTGGAGGTCTGGTTTGTCTTGCCTGGGGAAGGGGAAACATCAGAGTCATTCTGGAGGTCAAGGCCACCCCCCACCGCAGAACAGAACCGTGTCTCTGATAAAGGTTTTGAAGTGAATAAAGTTTTAAAAGCCAGTCCTGTGGTTTGTGCCTGCTGGGGCTTCCCACTCCAGCTTTATGGGTCTGGGGCTAGTTGGGCACAGGAGATGCGGGAATGCTGTGGAGGGGCAGAGGGGTCTGTCAGCCTCTGCAGACTGTGGCTCCCAGTGTCTCCACTCCCCCTCCCCCAAGCTGTCTCACTCCCAGGCAATGGGCCCCAGCCCTGGCTCAGCCTTGGAAGGGCTGCTTCTCCCTGCCCCCCACCATCATCACCACAGTCTGTTTTGGCTACACTTCTCCCCTGGTAATTGGCTAATTACTGGAGATTAATGTTGGTAAACAGAAGCCTTCTTCTCCTCTGCCATCTGCTCCTCCATTATTTCCCCACTGCATCCCCCTTTCACTCCCCCTGAAGCCCCAGAGTTAGTCGGCATGGCCTAGAGTCCCTAAGTGAGCAGAGTCAGGGAAGGGTGGGGATTCCCTGGCGCTAGGTGCTGGGGAAAGAACCAGGGTGCCCAGGGAGGGGTGTGATAAGAGAGGATGCAGAGCTCTTCAGGGGTGGGGCTGTCAGGCAGCAGGTTTTATTGGGAAAGAACACCACTCAGGAGCTGGGTGTCGCAGAGTCTGCTGGGTCCTGGGCTGCAGCAGCGGCCATCGCAGCAGCTCGTGCCTCCTTCTTCTTTCTTTGTTTCTCCTCTTTGAGGCGCTTGCGATGCTGCTTCTCCAAGTCCTGCAGCAGCTCCTGGAAGCGGGCACTCCTCGGGTCCACGTGGTATCCCAGGCGCTCCTGGGCCTCAGCCTGCAGCCGAGCCCTCCGCTCCTTGTCCGCTCGCTCCTTCTCCCTGCGCTCCTGCTGCTGCCGCTGCCAGGTCTCAATCATCTGTGGCATCTTGGCCATGCGCTCTTCAATGAGCTGCTCCCTGCAGGGGAAAGAGAGTGGTCAGTGAGGGCAGCCAGAGCAGTACCCATCCACCCATACCCCGCCCCCAAGCCTTTGCCCACATCCTGCCTCTCCCAACACCCCCACGTCTCAAGATGAAAAACTGGGAAGACTTATGGTGGCCATTAAAACTGTGAAGAAAAATTCTTGACAAGTGAAGAGAGGCGGGAGAGAGAAACCAACATGTGTAGCCTTGAGCATGAGAGAACCAAGCCCCAGTAATTCCTAGGAGCAGACCCCAAGTCAACGCAACATTTCCCTGAGCTGTCTACTGAATGTCGCATGTTATGCTGCATGTTATGCCAGCTATTCCCACAGCTCACTCCTCCATCCTACAGACATCACTGAGCAACCGCTGTATGCCAGGCCTACTTCGAGGCACAGAAGTGAAGGCAAGAAATGGATTGGACCTTTCCCTCCAATCCTGTGAGTTTGTAGGTGTGAGTCGCTGTCCCATTTTAAGAATTAGAAACATGAAACTGAAAGCCCCATGGCAGGGGTTAGCCAGCTGGGATAACTGGGGTTATCAGAGAGCTGTTCACATCCTAACTCCACCGTTCACTGCCTAAGTGACTGGACAAGTGACTTCACCTTCCTAGGCCTCAGTGTCCTACCTCTAAAATAAGAGTGGTTCCCTCTTCCTCTTAGAGCTGCTGTGAGAACAAGAACAATAAACACCAGGAACACACCTGCCTGCCTTTGGCTGCCCCCACCCTTCAGTTAAGTGGCACAATCAATGTCCCTGGTCTTGCCTCCATTCTACTCCAAATCCTTCAGACCTGCCTCCAAGTCTGACCTCTGCCCTTGATTCCATGCCCCATCACCTCCCACTCTTCCCCAGCTACACTAATGTCCAGGCTGTTCCTTAAAGCACATTCCTACCTCAGGGCCTTTGCACCAACTGTTCCCGCTTCCCATGACTACCACTCATCATTCAGGTTTCTGCTTAAACATTTAAACGTCAAATTCTCAGAGAGGCCTGAGGCCTACCAAACCGAAGTCCCCCAGGCATGCATTCTCCACCCAATTTTATCTTCCTAATGGCTCTCTGTCATCACCTGAAATTATCTTTTTGTTCCCTGCTGTGTCCTCAGCAGGGGGGACAAGGCCTTGCGCACAGTAGGCGCTCAGTAAAGATTTGTTGATGAAAGACTAAATGAACTGTTATTCAGAAGTCTGTTTTGTATCTAGGTGAGGATTCACGTAAATACTGCATGCAAACCCCGCGATAAAATGCCCGATGGACTAAGTACTGCTGTTGGGACACAGTTCACCCACGGCCCGCAGCCCCGCGCCTGCCCGACCGCACGCACGCACCTGGTTCGTAGCTTCTGCTCCTCGGCCAACTGCTGCACCCGCAGCGACTCCTGCATGGCCGCCAGGCTCGGGTACCATTCGCGCTCCTCAGCCTCCAGCTCGTGCAGCTGTTTCCGCGAAGGCCACAAAGAACCGGCGGCCACCCCGGAGGCGGCGCCATGCCGCCCGAACTGCTTAGCTGCGTAGCGCGGCCCCAGCTGCCAGGGCGGGGTCAGTGGGTCATCCGGGTCGGGCCACCAGGGCCCCTTTGAGCGGCGCGGGGGCGGAGGCGCTCGGTAGGCGCGGGAGCCCGGGCCTAGGGTCATCGCTAACCCGAGCAGGCTCCGCACCTGCCTTACGGGCGCAGCCATATTGGCCGTACGGGGTCCTCGCGCGCTGGCCGGGCTGGCCAAGGCGCTGCCTGCGCGTGAGGTTTGCTGAAGCCCCGGAGGAGGCCGGTAACTTCCCTACCGCCTCTGTTCCGGGCAGGCAGGAGAAGAGGGGAGTAATTTTTTTTTTTACACATCTTCAAGTGTAATTTTAAATTTTATTGTAGCAGTTAATTTATTAAAGTCGTATTTAAAATTTAATTTTATATTTTAAAAATAGCAATTACTTTCTATGTTAAAATTTAAATGTTTAACATTTAAAATCATTTAAATATTTAAACATTCAAATGTCATTTCAATTTTAAGTTCAATCTACGTAGTACTTTATATTTTAATTTAAATATTTTAAATCTATTCAAAATATTTAAATTTTATAAACACTTATTTAAATATTGTTCATAACATTATTTATTTTATGCTTTTTAATTTGATCTTAGTATCTTTGTTAAAATTTTAATTTTCAATAATTATTTAAAGCTTTACTTAACATTTATTTTAAATATTTACATTTCTGTTTAAAACATTTAAATTTGAATGTAGCTATTGTTTAAGATATTTATGTAGAAATTTTATTTTAAATTCTATTGTAAATAGTTACTTTATGCCTTTTAATTTAATTTTTTTATATTTTAAAACGTTTGATCGTGGTGTAGAAATTAAATACTATTTTTAAAAAAGGATTTCCACCTTGAAAAGGAAGGAAATTCTGACCCATGCTACAGCATGGATGAACTTTGAAAGACATAATACTGGGAGAAATAAAGCAGTAAGAAAAGGACATAGATTGTATAATTCCACTTACATGAGGTGCATAGAGTAGTGGAATTCATAGAGACAGAAAGTAGAATGGTGGTTGGGAGGGGCAGGGAGATTGGGAATGGGAGTTATTGCTTAATAGGTATAGAGTTTCTGTTTGGGATGATGAAAAAGTTCTGGAGATGGATGGTGATGATGGTTTCACAACACTGAATGTGCTTAATGCCACTGAACAGTACACTTAAAAATGGTTAAAAAAGGGACCTCCCAGGGCTTCCCTGGTGGCGCAGTGGTTGAGAATCTGCCTGCCGATGCAGGGGACACGGGTTCGAGCCCTGGTCTGGGAAGATCCCACATGCCACGGAGCAACGGGCCCGTGAGCCACAATTACTGAGCCTGCGCGTCTGGAGCCTGTGCTCCGCAACAAGAGAGGCCGCGATAGTGAGAGGCCCGTGCATCGCGATGAAGAGTGGCCCCCGCTTGCCGCAACTGGAGAGGGCCCTTGCACAGAAGCGAAGACCCAACACAGCCATAAATAAATAAATTAATTAATTTAAAAAAAAAAAAAAGGGACCTCCCTGGTGGCTCAGTGGTTAAGAATCTGCCTGCCAATGCAGGGGACACGGGTTTGAGCCCTGGTCTGGTAAGATTCCACATGCCGCGGCGCAACTAAGCCTGTGTGCCACAACTACTAAGCCTGTGCTCTAGAGCCCGCGAGCCACAACTACTGAGCCCGCGTGCCACAACTACTGAAGCCTGCATGTGCAGAGCCTGTGCTCTGCAACAAGAGAAGCCACCGCAATGAGAAGCCCGCGCACCGCAAGGAAGAGTAGCTCCTGCACGCCGCAACTAGGTCTTCACAGCAACGAAGACCCTACGCAGCCAAAAAAAAAAAAAAAAATGCAGTTTGCTCAGTGAGCAAGGAAGCCTGGACAAGAGTGTTCATAGCAGTAACATATATCTCATATATATCAGTCTCAAGAAACAATCCACACCTGAGTCCATCTGCAGTAGACTGGATCCCTAAATTGTGATGTTTTAGCCAACAGAATACTGCACAGGAATGCAGGAGTATTCACAGCTGCTCACAGCAATGTGGATGATTCTCACCGACATTTTATGCAACAAAGGAAGCAGGACCCAAATGATTCCTTTTCATAAAGGAATGTTTTTCATTGTGGAAAGTTTACACAAATTGTCCTTTTTTTATAAAGTTGAACAATCCTAGTGTCATTGTGGATGCACACCTTAAGGGGTAAAAGATAAAGAAAAGCCAAGCAGTGATCATTCTGGAAGTCAGGATGGGACGCCGGGCTGTGGAGGCAGCTGGCTGGTGGTCACGTGGCAGCAGGTGGGCGGGGTTTGCTTTGTAACAGGTCATTGAGCTGGGCATTCCCATTCTGTTTGCTTTTCTCTAAGTGGACTTTATTCAATGTTATTTCTTGATCTGGGCTTCAGTGATGCCTGAGTTATAATTATTCTTTCAGTTGTATATAACTGTATATGTGTGGGCTGCACACTTTCTTGTAGCTTTATTATATTTCACAATTTAAGAAATGAAAATACAAGCAACAAAAAGGGTTTCAGTGAGAAGTCTTATCCCCACCCATCTCCCATCCTCTGCTTCCGTGTCTGAGCCCCTCCACCCCCACTTGTGTTAGTTTCTTATGTATCCTAGAGTTGCTTATACATTCTCATTAACAGTGTTAATGGATTATTTCACAGGGACAGAAGAGTACAGTCATTGTGTCATCACCCAGGTTTAACAAATATTCACTTTGGCTCGATTGCTTCAGATATTTTTTTAAAAATTCCTTTTAATATAACTTGAGCCCTATTATGAAAGCCTCCAATGACAGTAAGGCCTCCGCCTACAGATGCTCACCACCCCCACCCCCCGCCCCGCCCTCCATTTCTAAGGAGTAACAGTTACTTTGAAATTAGCATATTCTTCCAGGACCAGTCTTTATGCATTTGCTACTTATCTGGAGTCTGTGGAAACAATATCACTATATATTTTAAACAGTTTACATAAATGGTATCCTGAATGTATTAGTTTGCAACTTTTCTTCCTCAGCTTCTTGGTTTCCAGATATCTCCAGGTGGATCCATGTAGATTTTTTTCTTTTAAATAAATTTATTTATTTATTTTTGGCTGCATTGGGTCTTCATTGCTGTGCGTGGGCCCTCTCTAGCTGCGGCGAGCAGGGGCCACTCTTAGTTGCGGTGCGCAGGCTTCTCACTGCGGTGACCTCTCCTGTTGCAGAGCAAGGGCTCTAGGCGGGTGGGCTTCAGTAGTTGTGGCACGCGGGCTCAGTAGTTGTGGCTTGCGGGCTCTAGAGCACAGGCTCAGTAGTTGTGGCGCACAGGCTTAGTTGCTCCGCAGCATGTGGGATCCTCCCAGACTAGGGCTCAAGCCCATGTACCCTGCATCGGCAGGCGGACTCTTAAGCACTGAACCACCAGGGAAGTCCCAGATCCATGTAGATTTATTGCACATACTGTGTAGCTGTGTTTTTCACAGTGTGGGTGACAGGGCAGTTATTGATTCAGGAAGTCAGTGAAGTGGGTTCCAACCAGCATTTATTTATTTATTTCCAGGTTTACAATTAAGGGAAGGATGATTCATAGAAAACATTTTTTTTAATTTAAAAATTATTTACTTTTAGGGCTTCCCTGGTGGCGCAGCGGTTAAGAATCCACCTGCCAATGCAGGGGACACGGGTTCGATCTCTGGTCCGGGAAGATCCCACATGCCGCAGAGCAGCTATGCCCGTGCGCCACAACTACTGAAGCCTGTGCCTAGAGCCCGTGCTCCGCAACAAGAGAAGCCACCACAATGAGAAGCCCACGCACTGCAACTAGAGAAAGCCCGTGCACAGCAACAAAGACCCAAAGCAGCCAAAATAAATAAATAAAGAAATAAAGGTGTCTACTCTTTTTTTTTAATTAATTAATTAATTTATTTATTTATTTATGGCTGTGTTGGGTCTTCGTTTCTGTGCGAGGGCTTTCTCCAGTTGCGGCAAGCGGGGGCCACTCTTCATCGCGGTGCGCGGGCCCTCTCACTATCGCGGCCTCTCTTGTTGTGGAGCACAGGCTCCAGACGCGCAGGCTCAGTAGTTGTGGCTCACGGGCCTAGTTGCTCCGCGGCATGTGGGATCTTCCCAGACCAGGGCTCGAACCTGTGTCCCCTGCATTGGCAGGCAGATTCTCAACCACTGCGCCACCAGGGAAGCCCAAGGTGTCTACTCTTAAAAACAAACAAACAGAAGGGGACATCTGTCCCCATTAAACCCTAACTCCCCATTATCCCCTCCCCCCAGCCCCTGGTAATCAACAATTCTAATTTCTGTCTCTGTGAATTTGACTGCTCTTGGGACCTTGTACAAGTGGAATCATACAGTATTTGTCCTTCTGTAACTGGCTTATTTCACTCAGCATAATGTCCTGAAAATTCATCCACATTGTAGCATGGGTCAGAATTTACTTCTTTTTTAAGGCTGAATAATATTCCATCATGAGTATTTACCACATTTTGTTTATCCATTCATCCACTGATGGACATTTGGGCTGCATCCACCTTTTGGCTACTGTGAATAATGCTCCTGTGAACATAGGTGTATAGCAGTTATTATTAATGAAAAAAATAGAATAAAATTAAAATGTCAGGCTGTATCACGTGTAGTAAGGGTAAGTATTGTTTGGTAAAGCTTTTATTTCTGTCACAGATACGTGTATGTATATACTGGTGGCACAATTGTGATTGATGCTAACAAACCTTCCCCAAACAACCATTTTATTATGCTCATTGTGTAGATGAGGAACCTGGGCAGGGCATGGTGGGCATGGCTTGTCTCTGCTCCGTGCCATCTGCAGCCCCAGTGGGAAGAATTGAAAGTTGAGTGACTTTATACCCTGTGGCTAGAATCATCAGAAAGCATCTTTATTTATTCATGTTTTATGGTTCATTCTGGCTGGATACTCAGCTGGGCTATTGGCTGGAACAGCTACACAGTGGTCTCTCTGCATGGGCCAGTTTGAGCTTTCTCACAACATGGCAGCTGGATCCCAAGTGAACAAGACTGAAGTGCATGGCATTTTTATGACTGAATCTCAGAAGTCACATACCTCATTTCTGCTGTATTCTATTGGTCAAGCCAGTCACAAAGGTTGTCTAGGTTCAAGGGGAGGGGTCAGAGACCTTGTCACTCAATCAAAGGATTGTCAAAGTCACATTGTCACTGTCGCATACAAAGGATTGTATGTAGAGCATATAGGATAGGACATATTGTTGAGGCCTCTTTGGAAAGTACAATCTGCTACCTCTGGTTTACAGTGTAAAATGTATTTCTTACTGCGTTTAGCGGTTAAAAGAAAGTTGGAAAAAATATCTGCTCAGTATTTTTTTTTTTAATAAATTTATTTATTTATTTATTTATTTTTGGCTGTGTTGGGTCTTCGTTTCTGTGCGAGGGCTTTCTCCAGTTGCGGTGAGCTGGGGGCCACTCTTCATCGCGGTGCGCGGGCCTCTCACTGTCGCGGCCTCTCTTGTTGCGGAGCACAGGCTCCAGACGCGCAGGCTCAGTAGTTGTGGCTCACGGGCCTAGTTGCTCCGCGGCATGTGGGATCTTCCCAAACCAGGGCTCGAACCCGTGTCCCCTGCATTGGCAGGCAGATTCTCAACCACTGCACCACCAGGGAAGCCCTCTGCTCAGTATTATCTGTTGTATGAATAAACTATAATTATTCTGTCAGGCTGTTTTGATGGATGTTTGTTTCCAATTTTTCTTTTTTAAATTTATTTATTTATTTTTTGGCTGCGTTGGGTCTTCGTTGCTGTGCGCGGGCTTTCTCTAGTTGCGGCGAGCGGGGGCTACTCTTTGTTGCGGTGTGCGAGCTTCTTATTGCGGTGGCTTCTCTTTTTGTTGCGGAGCACAGGCTCTAGGCACGCGGGCTCAGTAGTTGTGGTTCGCAGGCTCTAGAGCCCAGGCTCAGTAGTTGTGGCGCAGGGGCTTAGTTGCTCCGCGGCATGTGGGATCTTCCCGGACCAGGGCTCGACCCCGTGTCCCCTGCATTGGCAGGCGCATTCTTAACCACTGCGCCACCAGGGAATTCCCTCCAATTTTTCTTGATTGCAGAAATGATGCTGCAGTAAGCCTCCCTGTCTGTGTCCCCATGTGCCCACGGGGAAATTTCCCTGAGGTGCTCAACAAGTCTGTCCCCAGGGTTTGCTGAGGGACAGATAGCCAGCGTGGTTGAGGTCCAGTGAATGACGAGGATTGAAGGGGGAGGTAAAATGAATAGTGTTAGGCAGGGGCCAGCCATGCAGGAATTATAGGGCATGGTGAGGGGTTCTGGTTTTATTCCAAGGGCAATGGGGAGCCATGGGAGTTTTCTGAGCAGGGCAGTAATGGATATGACTTACAATTCTCCTCTGGCTGCTGAGCAGAAAAGATATTGAGTGGGGCAACATGTAGAAGCAGGAAGACCCATTAGGAGATAGAAGGGGCCACACAGTCCCTGACCTGCACTGACCTCAGAGCCTTTTCATTACTTTTGCTGTTACCATGCCTAGAACTGTCTCCAGGATCTAGACATGGTGGGCTCTTTCTTGCCATTCAGGTTTAACTCAGTGGACACCTCCCTGGCTCCTTGGACCTTTGAAGAGACAGGAAATGAAGTAGAGACAATCCCTGACCTCAAACAGCTCACAGTCTTGTGGGTGAGACAAACATAATTATAGGGGAGGCAAAGGAGGAAGAAAGTGCCTGGAATGGAGCTGATAGGCAGCCAGGTGTGGGACTTCTGAGCTACAGTTTCCTACCAGACCAGGAAATTTGGGAACCACTCTGAGTTTTAAGCTGGGAACCAGAGCTTAGAGGTTAAAAGTAGGCACTCTGATGTCAAACCAGCTTGGGTTGAATTTCAGCTGCTGGCTGGGGTTCTCTGCACCCAGCAGGTACCAAATGGTCATGGGGAAGTGGCTTCTGAGGGCAGGCCTTAAACTGAGGTAACGGTCACACAACATATTAATCTTTGTAAAGTGAACGATTCAGTGGCATTTCGTCTACCCACAATGTTATGCAACCACCACCTCTATTTAACTTCTTGCACATTTCCATCACCTGTACCCATTAAGCAGTCACTCTCTAGTCCCCCTCCCCGCCCAGCCCCTGGCAACCACTAGTTTACTTTCTGTCTCTATGGATTTGCCCATTCTGGACATTTCAAGTAAATGGAATCATACACGATGTGACTACTTGTGTATGGATTCATTTTCTTAGTTGGTTTTATTTATTTATTTATGTGACTGTGCCAGGCAGCATGTGAATCTTAGTTCCCTGACCAGGGATCGAACCCATGCCCCCAGCACTGGGAGAGCAGAGTCTTAACAACTGGACCGCCAGGGAAGTCTCTCTTAGCATGTTTTTGAGGTTCATCAATACTGTAACATGTATCAGTACTTGTTATGGACTGAGTTGTGTCCCCCCAAAATTCATATGTTAAAGTGCTAACACTCAGTACGTGACCATATGTAGAAAAAGTGTCAAGTTAAAATGAGGTCATTAGTGTGGGCCCCAATCCAGTATGACTGGTATTTTTATAAAAGAGGAAATTTGGACACAGACACACACAGAGGAAAGACCTTGTAAAGACACAGGGAGAATATGGCCATCTACAAGCTAAGGAGAGAGGCCTCAGAAGAAACCAACTGTGGTGACGCCTTGATCTCAGACTTCTAGCCTCCAGAACTGTAAGAAAGTAAATTTCTGTTGGTTAAGACCCCCAGGCTGTGGTACTTTGTTATGGCAGCCCTAGCAAATTAATATAATACTTCATTCCTTTTTATAGCTGAATGATATTCCATTGTAGGCAATTAAATTTTTTAACTTGAAATATAGTTGACTTACAATGGGCAATTTTTTTTGTAGTAATGAAAGATGAAAAATACCCAAATGTCTAAGAATAGAGGATTTGTCAAAGAAATTACTGACTATCCATACGAGGGGATACTATGCAGATGTTAAAAAAGAATAAAGGCGTGCTCTGTGTCATGGTTCTCAAAGTGTGGTCCTCAGGCCAGTGGCAGCATCACCTGGGAACTTATTAGAAATGCAGGTTCTCAGGCTCCATCCCAGAATCAGATCTGGGCGAGAGCCTTCCAGGTGATGCTGACGTGGGCTCAAGCTTGAGATCTACTGCTGTATATAACGACACAGCCCATGGGTTCACAGCAGCCCTGTGGTGCTTTTTTTTAAAACACCACTGCCTGGGTCCCATCCCCAGAGATTCCAATGTAGTGATTGATTTGCAGCAGATTCTGGGCATGGATTCCTCATTTACAAGGGACTCTAATGTGCAGCCAGGAATGTGAACCACTGATAAGGAGCAAACTCTCGCAGATAGAGTAAGTGCAAAAGCCTAGGTGAAAAAGAGCTACGTTCCAGAATATTCTTTGCAGGATTGTTTGTGATGGTTAAAAAATTGGATAATGGAGAAAAAAATTGGGGTGTATATATGTGCAGTGAAATAGTGAAGGGCAGGACAGATGAAAGTTAAAAGGATATATACATTCAGATACCGTGTATATTGTTTTAAACAAAACAATTTTATGTATCTTTTCTGAATGGGCACATATACAGTAAAACTATGAATACAGGCCTGAGGATTATAATTGGCAAATTCAGGGATTAGGGACAAGTATAGAGTCAGTTTCTCTCATATCTGTGATCTTTTATTTCTTAATTGTGGTAATGAGTACAGAGGTGTTTGTTATATATTTATCTCTCTATATTATATATTTATATTACTTATATTATATATATATTACTATATATTTATCTATATCTATTATCTATTTTATCTATTTTTATCTATACTTACTTGAATGCCCCAAATCACTTAAAAAACAAGGGGCCCAACAAAGGTATTGTTTGCTTCCATTTGTGCTTTTTTCTTAAGGTTTTTTTTTTTTTTTTGCATTGAATTTTTAAACTCTAAAGGGACACCGCCCCCTCCCCTCCCCTCCCCCTCCCCCCCCATCTCATCTGCCTGTTTAAATGTCCCTCCCCAACAGGAGAATCCTGCTGTTCTTTTCAGTGTGCAGATACAATTAAATTGTACCTGTAAATTCTTATCCCTCTTCCCCAAAACGTCAGCACCTTGTTGTGAAATTTTTTTAGCTTCATTTTTCTTAGCTATATTTTCCATGTTGAAACTTCAAGAGTGTCGCAGCCCCGTACAACTGTGTGGGATTATGGGATTATGCCTGGGTGAGTCTACGGAATAGCGAAGAAGTCCGCGTGGCTGGAGGGAGTGAGAAAACGGGGAGAGAGTGCGGAGAGACGAGGGTGGGGTGGTGATGGGAGCAAACGGGGCGGGGCCTGGTGGGCTGCAGGGAGAATTTTGGCTGTTAATCTGAGTGAGGTGGTTCCCGGAGGAGCCCTCTGGGTGCTGTCGGAGGAACAGACTTTGAGGGAGGGAGGAGGCAGGAGCTGGGGTACCAGGGCGGAGGGACTGCACTGGTTCAGGTGGGAGATAATGAGGATTATGTCCAGGTTGGGGACCGAAGAGGGAGTGAGAAATGGGCGGATTCTGGGTAGATTCTGCAGTGGAAGGGACTTGCAGTCATATCAAATTGGGGAGGGGGGGAGTCAGAGAAAGAGGGGGCTTAAAGATGCTGCCAAGTTTGGAGCCTCAGCACCTGGCAGGACGGAGCTGCCATTAGCTGGGTCTAGAGGACAGCGGAAGGGCAGGTTGGGGGACGCTCAGGGGCTCGGATGTAGCGGGGTCAGTGGGAGGTGCCCGCGCACCTCCAGGTGGGACGTCCGGGAGGCAGTTGTCCAGGGCACGGTCGCCGTGCAATCCCGAGAGTTGCCGCCAGAGGGCAAGCGCACCCCATCGCACTCGCAGCTCCGGGGGGCACGAGAAGGACCGGCCCTGCAGCATCTCAGGGCCCCGGGGGCCTACAGCTCCTTACCTGGGTGTGAGATGGGGGCCGCGTAGGTGCCAGGGCCAGGACTGGAACCCCCAGGCGCCTCCAGGGCCCCAAATTCTGGGACGGGGCTGTTTATGTGCTTCCAGCACTCCAACCAGCACTCCCCACGGGGCTGTTCCCACAGCACCTAGGGTCTGTGCAAAAATGTCACTTCCACAGGAAGACCTTCCCCGACCACCCTGGGGTCAGAAGGCCCCACTCCGATTCCTCTAAGGTACATCCCATTTTAGTATCTTCGTAACACTTAAGACTCTGAATTCATCTTATCTTGTGTTGTGTGTTTTCTGCACTACAATGTAAAGTCTGTGGCAGCGAGGACCCATTTTCTGTGTTGTCGTCCTGTATCCCCAGGGCTCAGAATTATTCCTGGCCTCTAATGCATGCCAAAGAAAAAAACAACAGCAATAGTGTTAATCATAGCTTATTCAGGGTGCTACTGTGTACCAACCTCTATTTGAAGCTCCTTACATAAATCATCTCCAGTCTTCAGAACAACCCTACCAAGCAGGGACTAGCTTTTCTGTTTTATTTTTTGGTTTTTTTTGGCGGCGCCTCTTGGCTTGCAGGATCTTCGTTCCCCAACCAGGGATAGAACCTAGCCCTGGCAGTGAAAGCACTGAGTCCTAACCAGTGGACCACCAAGGAATTCCCCCAAGTAGGGACTGTTGTTATCCCCATATTACAGAAGAGGAAGCTGAGGCCCAGAGAGGTTTAGGGACTTGAGATCGCATAACCAGGGAGTTTCAGTGTTGAGTTTGAAGCCTGAGAAGCCTAACTGCAAAGTCTGAGTTTGCTAAATGGAAGAATGGGGCCCTGATGGGAAAGGAGCCCCTTAGGGCATTCAGCATTGTGCCCCTAAGCCCCTGCCTCTCCACCTTTCCTTTCTGGTCTCCACAGCTGACACACTCGCAAGCCCAGCCCCCAGATCCCCTGCCAGGCTAGGGGGAGGGTTGGGAACCCAGCAGGTAAGGGGTTTACTCTCCTCCCCATTGTGGGTTTGCAGAGGTGCCTCCCAGGCTACCCAGGTTGGGGGCAAGCCATTAAAGGTGGATCTGGGGACTTCCCTGGTGGGCCAGTGGTTAAGACTCCACGCTCCCAATGCAGGGGGCCACGGTTTGATCCCTGGTCAGGGAACTAGATCCCGCATGTCACAACTAAGATCCTGAATGCTGCAACTAAGACCCGGCACAGCCAAATACAAAAATAAATAAACATTAAGAACAAAACAAAGCAAACAACAACAAAAAAGGTGGATCTGGAGGGAGTTCCCCGGTGCCCTTAGTGGCTAGGACTCAGCGCCTTCACTGCCTAGGACCCGGTTCAATCTCTGGTCAGGGAACTGAGATCCTGCAAGCCACGCAGCTCAGCCAAAAAAAAAAAAAAAAAAAAGAGGGATCTAGAGAGCACAGATTCCACCTACCAGACAGCAGGGTTGGCTGCCCAGGACCCTGAGCCCAGTCCCAGACTGACCAACAGACAGAAAGACAGACAAACAGATGATCCTCAGCCAGCTGACCACTCTCTTGAGCCTGCTCACTGGGGCCTGGCTGCCCACAGGCTCAGGGAGGCCTGGACCCCGAGGCCTCCCAGCTCAGCCCCAGGCTGCTGCCAATGAGACTCAGTCTCTGGGTCAAGGGGCCCCAGCTTTCCCAGTGCCATCCTCTGCCCTTGGCAGCTGGAAGGCCTTCTTGGGCCTGCAGAAAACTGGGCAGCTGGGGACAGGCAGGCTGCAGCATGGGCAGGATGTGGCCATCACTGTCTCTGCCACTGGACCCGCAGGAAGTGGCCCAGGAGATGTGCAAAGCTGTGCCCTTCACTCAAGTAGGGGAAGGAGAGGGCTGGGTGTCAGTGTTGACAGAGCACAGGCTGTGGTACCAGGCAGATTTGGGGTCAACCCTGCATCCTTCAGCTAAATGTCTCTGAGCTTCAGTTTTCTCCCTTGTAAAATGGGGCATAAGCATCTCCCACCTGGGCCAATGCAAGTGCTGCCATCTTGGTCTCCCAGCTTCTGCTATGGCCACCCTGTCTCCTGAGTCTCGTTTTCCATCTAGTGGCCAGAGGGCATCTGGGAACACCTGAGTCTGATCACATCCCTCCTCTGCTCAGAACCCTCCATGGCTCCCACTTCACTCAGTGTGAACGTCCAAGTCCTTCCTGTGGCCCACAAGGCCCTGCACAAAATGCCTGTCATCTCCTGCCCTTACCTCCTCCCACTCTCCCCCTCACGCGCTTTCCTGCTGCTGCACCAGCCATCTTGCTTTTCTCCAGACACACCAATATTATGTCTACCTCAGGTCCTTTGCACTGGCTGTTCCCTTTGCCTCTAGCGCTCCCCACCCCCAACATTCTATGGTTCCTTCTCTCACCTCCTCCAGGTTTTTACTCAGATGTTGTTTTAAAATGTTCCCCCTTTCTGCTTTATTTCTCTCTGTAGTTCACATCATAACCTAACAAATGAAATTGATTTTGTAGTCGCATTTACCGTCTATCTCCCGCACTAGAATGTTTGCTCCACCAGGGCAGAGATTTTTATGTCTTGTTCACTTCTGTAGCCCCATCCCTGCTCTAGAGCAGAGCCAGGCACACAGTGGGCACTCAGTAAGTATTTGTTGAAGATTGAATGAATGAATGAATAATAGTAGTACTTGCCTCCTAAGGGCTATCGGGCAGCCTGAATGAGAGGGGTAAGGGAAGCACTCTTACAGCTGCATTCAGTTGGCGCTCCATAAAGGTTTTGATAATTCATACCGTGTGTTGTTTATGGCCCAGGTTTTGGAGCTAGGCGTACCTAAGTTCAACTTCTGCCTCAGCTGCTGATTTCTGTGTGACCCAGGGCAAGTGGCTTTCCTTCTTTATGCCTCAAGTCCCACCTTTGCAAAAGGGAGTTAATAATAGTTGAGAACTCATGCAAAGTGTTTGGCACCATGCCTACCAGGGTGTCAGTTCCCAAGACCCCTTGGCTTGTTATCCATTCAGCAAACTTTCATTGAATCCAGACAACTCGGTGGTATCGCACAGCCCTGGACCAGCTGCCTCAGTTGCCCCATATAGCCGTGCACACTGCACACAGCAGAGGGGACCTCTGACCTGGGATCCAGCTGTGTACCCTCTCCCAGAGCTGCAACTGTCCCAGGGGGGCACAAGGATGCTCTAAGGGCTAGCAGTCCCCTCGGCAGCTGTGTAGTCTTAGGCAAGCAAGGGACTTCTTTGAGCCTCAGTTTCCTCATCTGTAAATGGGGATGTTAATGGTTCCAGCCTTGCAGCATTGTGGGGAGGAGGGAGTTCCTCAAAGGTGAGCAGCATGGGCTCGGCAGGGTGTTAGGGTTCGGCAAGTGTTAGGTTTTGTTATGATGCACCTCTTGGGGCTATAGCCACAAACAAGATGGAAAGAGTCCCTGCCTTCAGGTAGTGAATATTCTGGGAGAGAGAGGAACATTAACAATCCCCCAAAGAGACATAACAATAAATTGCTATGAGACCCTGGAGAAAGAGACGAGGATGCTAGGAGAAAGACTGCCAGGAGGGTGAAATTTGTCTTGGGGGTGCTTCTGAGGAAGGAAGGATAAGTTGGAATGAGCTCTGGGAAGGGTGGATGGAAGAGAAGTCCAGGTGGAGGGCACAGCAGGGACAACGTCCCGGAGGCAGGCACAAGTTTGGTGCATTGAAAGAACAGCGAGGAATAGAACTACCATATGATCCAGCAATCCCACATGTCCAGGGCATATACCTGGACAAAATTATAATTCAAAAAGATACATGCACCCCTATGTTCATAGCAGCACTATGCACAATAGCCAAGACATGGAAACAACTTAAATGTCCATCAACAGATGAATGGATAAAGAAGATGTGTACATATATACAATGGAATACTACTCAGCCATAAAAAGAACGAAATAATACCGTTTGCAGCCACAAGGATGCAACTAGAGATTATCATGCTAAGTAAAGTCAGGAAGAGAAAGACAAATACCATATGACATCACTTATATGTGGAATCTAAAATATGGCACAAATGAACCTATCTACGAAACAGAAACAGACTCACAGACATAGAGAACAGACTTGGGGTTGCTGAGGGGGAGGGGGGTGGGGGAAGGATGGAGTGGGAGTTTGGGGTTAGTAGATGCAAACTATTACATTTAGAATGGATAAACAACAAGGTCCTACTGTATAGCACAGAGAACTATATCCAATCTCCTGGGATAAACCATAATGGAAAAGAATATAAAAAAAGAATATATATATATGTGTGTGTGTAACTGAGTCACTTTGCCGTACAGCAGAAATTAGTACAACATTGTAATCAATTATACTTCAATTAAAAAAAAAAAAAAAGAAAGAAAGAATAGGGACTTCCCTGGCGGTCCAATAGTTAAGACTCCGTGCTTCCAATGCAGGGGGCTCGGGTTTGATCCCTAGTTGGGGAATTAAGATCCCACATGCCGCATGGTGCGGCCAAAAAATTAAAAAAGGGGGACTTCCCTGGCAGTCCTGTGGTTAAGACTTCTCTTTCCAATGCAGGGGGTGCGGGTACGATCCCTGGTCAAGGAGCTAGGATCCCACATGCCTCGGGGCCAAAAAACCAAAACATAAAACAGAAACAATATTGTAACAAATTCAATAAAAACTTTTAAAATGGTCCACATCCAGGAATAAAGACGCAGATGTAGAGAATGGACTTGAGGACACAAGGAGGGGACGAAGTGAGAGAGTGGCATGGACATATATGCACTACCAAATGTAAAATAGATAGCTAGTGGGAAGCAAACGCATAGCACAGGGAGATCAGCTCGGTGCTCTGTGACCACCTAGAGGGGTGGAATAGGGATGATGGGAGGGAGACGCAAGAGGGAGGAGATGTGGGGATATATGTATATGTATAGCTGATTCACTTTGTTATAAAGCAGAAACTAACACACCATTGTAAAGCAATTATACTCCAATAAAGATGTTAAAAAAAAGTGGTCCACATCAAAAAATAAATAAATAAAAAAGAAAGAAAGAGAGAAAGAACATCGAGGAGACCAGGGTGGCTGGGGCAGTGAGGGGGGGAAGGGCAGGGAGATGTGGAGGCGGGAGGGTGGATGGGGGGTGCAAGGTTTAAACAGAGAAGGGCCATGATCTGGGAGCAAGTTGATAGATCCACTTAGGTGGAGGAGATCATAGGAAGAACTAGCATTTACTGAGTGCCAACTGTGTGCCAGGCAATGAGCTAAGGGTTTTCTGTTTAATCCCCCCCAGGGATCCTGGAATACCACCCTTCCTATTGTCCCTCACCCCTGGAGGTGGCAGCAGCTTCCTACAAGTGCCAATCCCCAGGCCACCTTATCCTTATCATCATCTCCTGCTAGGGAAAAGCAGCCCTGCTCTGTATTAATTCTCTCTGTCCAAAGGCCTAGAGTGGTTTTCTTTTTTTTCCTGGTTGAACTTTGATGATTTTACAGGTGAGAAAACTGACGCCCAGAGAGGTTGAGTAAGTTGCCCCAAGGCACACAGCCAGCAGATGGCAGAGTCAGAATTTGAACCCAGGCATCCATGCCTCTCTAGGTAGGATGAAGTCTCTGGCTCCAGATTCCACTGCCCTTGACTCATCTCCCTGCCTCTGGCCCCAGGTGCTCTCCCGGCTGGGCTTCATGGCTGTCCACCTCCTCAATCACCTCTGCTTTGGCCACTGCTCCTCTTTCTACATCCCCGCTCATCCTCTGCAACAGCTGTGTGCCCACTCGCACGCGCTGGGCACCTGTGTTTCTCTGGTGTTGGGCGGGCAGCCCAGCCTCCCGTCGCCAGGTGAAGGATGTCCACTGTGCGGGTTGAGGGGTGTCAGTGCAGACCAAAGGCACGAGCTGAGCATCACGAATGGACACACAGATGCACGCACCTTGGAGAGATGGGGGAAGACAGGCTGAGAAAGATGCCAACCTGGACCATGCACACTGGGTCCAGCAACCAGGGACGCAGGGACTGCCAGACAGGTCTCCAGAGTCCTCACCCTGCTCCTAGGGACGCCAGGCACAGCCCCAGCCATGGGGGTGGACCACTCATAGTCAAAGTGCATATTTATTGAGCCCTCGCTGTTTGCCAGGCCCTGCTCTAAGTCTTTGATAAGTACCAACTCATGTCATCCTCAGAGCAGCCCTGTGACATAGGGATTAGTAGCATCACATTTTACAGAAAAGGAAACCTGAGTCCCAAGAGGCAAAGTCACTCACTCAGAGTCACACAGCAGTACATGGCAGAGGTGGCATCTGAACCCAAGGCATGGTGGTTCCTGTTTTTAAATACCAAGCTGGATCTCCTCTCACAGGATGAGTCAAAGACACTCCCAGCTGCAGGAAAGCTAGATGGCCCCACCCAGACTAGGAGATGCAGTGATGACACAGTCCTAGCAATCCTGAGAAACCAAGGCCGGGAGGCAGACGGAGCTGCTGGGGGAAACCTGGGTTCCCCGAGTCAGAGGCAGGACACACGTGCCCCCAGCTGCCCCTCCTGTCCCTCCCCACCCCCCCACCCCCAGTCTCCACACAGCACCGTGCCCAGTGTGGCATCTACAGGAACCATAAAGGTTGGCCAAGTCTAGCTGTGTGTGTGTACGTGTGTGTGTGTGTATTTCTCCAGTTGGGATCTCCTGGGGGTGGGTGGCCCTGTGCTGGAGCGCGGGCATCAGGGGTGCTCCTTCCTCAGCTGGGCTCAGGGTATGCAGTGGACGAGGGCAGCCTGGCTTTGGGCGGCTGGAACCAGGGCCCTAGCAGATGGGCCCGTCTGGCACAGACGCGGGGACATGTGGCGCTGTCAGGGTTGCCTCCAAATGCCCCCCGGAGCGCAGGGCGGGGGCTGGCCAGGCCCCCCCTCAGCCTTCTTCCTGCCTCAGGAAGGAAGGCCCCAGGTGAGGGGAGCAGGAGGAGGGGACCTGAGGAAACAGATGGGCCAGTGGGGCGTGGGAGCCTGTGACCTCTGACCTCACAGGCCTGCACAGAGGGGTGGGAACAGGCCAGGCAGGCAGCTCCCAAGGCCCTGCTCCAAGGGCCCTGAAGTGGGGGGTGATCACCAGGGGCCCACAGAGTCGGGGGCATACTCTCCCTCCTCCCTCCAGGGTTCTGTGCCAACCCCAAGCAGTGTCCGAGTGGGCAGCTCAGCCCTGGCACCGCGAGCACCCCTCTCTCTGGCAGGCATGAGGCGCCTGCTTTCCCCCCTTTCAGCTGTGCCCACCTCCTGCCAGCCGGGGAGCCAGCTGGGAACCTTGGTGCCAGGGGGGCCCCCGGAGTCCCTGCCCCCTCCCGGGCAATGCCAGCCGGCCCCCACCCCCACCCCCCAGGCCCAGTAATGGGTGGGTAATGAGTGCTGGGGGAGCGGGGGAGGGGCGGGGAATGCAGGTGCCACAGGCGCTGGCACAGGGGCCGATAATCAGGTTTGCCAACGCCATCTGTCACCGCGCGAGCATCTGGGGCTCAAGGTGACCCTGTCACCCTCAGTTACAATTACGAGTTTGGCATCTGTATTAAAGCCCGCCAGCCGGCCAGGAGGGGGGGGCGGAGCTGGGGTGGGCATGGGGGTGCGCGGTGAGCCCCGTCCCGGGGGTCCCGTTCCCAAGGGCTGCATGGCTGCCAAGGCACAGGGCTTCTCTGTGCCTGGGAGAGTTCGTGTATGTGTGTGTGTGTGTCTGTGTGTGTGTGTGCCAGCCTCCACAATTCTGTGAGCGAGCGTATCTGCGTGCAGGGCTGGGAGTCATGGGTTTTTGTGTGTTCTGGGCGTGGTGGTTGTGTGTCTGAGCTTGGTGGGATGGCTAGGGCTGGGGGGCAGCTCTGAGATCATGTGGGTACACAGATGGGCATGTGTTCATGTGCTGGGAGAGGAGCGTATGGCAGTTCCAGGTGTCTTTGGGTGACGATGTGTGTCCGGGTGAATGCATGATGGTGTGTGTGTGTGTGTATGTGATTGTGCATGTGTATCTGAGGGTGTGTGGTGCTGTACACCTGATGGTCACAGGCTGTATGTTTGGGTGTGTGGGTCTGTG
The DNA here is from genome assembly GCF_949987535.1 of Balaenoptera acutorostrata. Classification (NCBI taxonomy): domain Eukaryota; kingdom Metazoa; phylum Chordata; class Mammalia; order Artiodactyla; family Balaenopteridae; genus Balaenoptera; species Balaenoptera acutorostrata. Next base: position 176,412,614 of record NC_080065.1, read on the forward strand.
TATAAAATCCTGCCGAAGTGTGTATGTGTGTGTTTGTGAATGAACAGGGGCAGCAGCTGGGAGAGGCTCTGTGTGGTCACTGCAGGGCTCCTCTCCTGCCCCTTCACTTTGTTCCTGTCCTCACCAACCCCTGCTGGCAGGGCTCTAATGTGGGGGACTTGGGGAAGGCAGGGAGCTGGCTCTGAGGAGGGCTCTGGGTTCTTGGATCTGGATTCTGGGTTCTTGATTCTACTTTTTTTATTTTTTGGCCGTGTCACGTGGCCTGTGGGATTTTTAGTTCCCTGACCAGGGATCGAACCCGGGCCCTGGCAGTGACAGCGCCAAGTCCTAACCACTGGACTGCCAAGGAATTCCCGCTGGGTCCTTGATTCTAGATTCTGGAGGATAGGATCTAGATTTTTGGATTCTGGATTGTGGGCACTTGGACCTGGATTTTAGATTCTGGGTCCTGAGTTCTTGGATCTGGATTCTAGATCTTGGTATCTGGGATCTAGATTCGGATTCTGGATTCTGAGATCTGGTTTTGGATCCTGGGATTGGAATTCCAGGCTCTGAATTCTGGGTCTGGGTCCTTGCTGCTGGACCTTGGCTTCCTGTCTCTGGGTTCTGTGTGTTGACTTTGGCCTGTCCTCTCTGCCCTTCTATTCAGATACCATCCCCTGCACACACCCCACCCCCTAACCTGATGGGTGCAGATAACATGCATGGCCACCAGGGGACACCCTTGGTTCAGATTTGGGCCAAGCTGACCTAGACGTGGAGGAGTTAGGGGACCACCCTAGCCCGGATTGACACAGCTCTTTGAGGGGGACGGGGACAAGGCTTCACCTCCCTCCCCACCCCTCCCAGTGTCGGCCGGTGACTGATGTCTGTCAAACATGGAGAACTGGACCCAGCATCCCCATAGATACCAATCGGGATCAAGGGACAGGGTGCCCAGTCAGTGGGTCAGATTGGGCAGAAGGCACGTGTGTGTCTGTGAAGGTGTCAATGAATGTAGGGAAACATCTGTGCCTGTGTGAGGGTGCACTGTGTGTCTGGAGTGGCCACATATGACAGCGTTCCCATGGAGCCTGAACCCGTGTGGTGGCGTGTGGCCATGTGTTACCGGGACTACGTGTCTGGCAGGATCCTCATGTGACGGCACATCTAGGGGCCGTATCTGTAACTGTGAGTGCCACTCTGCTGTGGGGTACTAGTCCCTGTCATATGGGTGTGTCTGGCTATGACCATGACTGGGTCACTGGGTGGTTGTGGGTGTATCTGTGGGTGTCACTGTGCTCATGAGGGTGTCTTGGAGTGTCTGGGGGAGGGTCCCCGAAGACTGGGACCCTGTGTCAATGTCTTGTCAGCTGGTGTGTGAAGATGTGTAGGAAAGAGGTGTGCATTCTGAGAGTGTCGAACTAGGGAAGGCGTGTGGTCCGAAAGGGGGTCGAGAAGGGACCAAGGTGGGTGGGACCAGAGGCGCTCAGAGCATTTCTTTCATTTCTTCCCTAGGTATCTCCGACCCTCGTTCTCACTGGGTTTCTCTATGGCAGTGTCTCTTCCCACCTCTCAGCATCTCTGACTTTGTCTGCGGGTCCTGGTCCTCTGCCTCATCCTGTTGCCAGGCACAGTGTGCTCCATGGGTATTGGCTGGCTGGTCCTGTCTCCCACTCCAGCCCTTCATCTTCCATCTCGATCTCCGACTCTGCCTCCCTTTGGCCCTTTCTCTCTGTCCTTCCTTATTTGTGCGTTTCTCTTGCAGGTCTCTCCCATCTCTCTTTCTCCATCTCTGTCTCTCTCTCGGCTTCTAAGTGTCTTTGCCCATCTACAGCTCTGTCTGTCTCTCTCCATCTCTTGTCTCTCCCCGTCTCTATCTCTCCCAGTCTCTGCCGGCTCGAGTGGGTCCGGGTAGGTCCGGGACAGCCCGGCCCGGGCGCCGCTGCGAACAATGCCCCATTCACGCGGCCAGTCAGCGCCATGGCAACGCGCCCGCCCCGCCCTCCCCGCGTGCGGGCCGCTCGTGCCAAGAGGATGCCATGGTTACGTCAGGCGCGTGCCCGCCCCGCGCGCTCGTGAAGGGGCCGGGCCAGCAGGGGGCGCTCCGCGGTACCCTCTGCCTGGAGTCAGGCGAGGCCATGCTCCTTCAAGGGGCCTTCAGCCACTCATTGCCTCAGTGTCCCCTTCTGTAAAACATCAGGGATGGGCAGAGTGAGATCCTGTGTGCTTCTGTGTGTGTGTGTTTTCATGCCTGTGTGTGATGGTGAGTGTGTAGTTTGGGTGTGATGGTGTATCTGTGTGTTTGTGGTCTTTTGACTGTGTGCCCTTGTGTTTGTATGCCTGGGGTGTGTGTATGTGTGTGTGTGTGTGTGTGTGTGTGTGTGTGTCGGTGGTTTGGGTGTGATTATGTGCTTGTGAATTCGTGTGACAGTGTGTGTGTCCGTGTTTGCATGCCTGAGGGGTGGGTGTGAGAGAGACAGAGAGAGATGGTGGGTGTCTGTGGTTTGGGTGTGATTATGTGTTTGTGATTGTGGGTTCATGTGATAGTGTGTGTGCCTGTGTTTGCATGCCTGGTGTGTGTGTGTCGGTGGTTTGGGTGTGATTATGTGCTTGTGAATTGGTGTGACAGTGTGTGTGTCCGTGTTTGCATGCCTGAGGGGTGGGTGTGAGAGAGACGGAGAGAGATGGTGGGTGTCTGTGGTTTGGGTGTGATTGTGGGTTCATGTGATAGTGTGTGTGCCTGTGTTTGCATGCCTGGTGTGTGTGTGTGTGTGTGATGGTGGATGGCTCCGTCGTTGGGTGTGGTTGTGAGTTTGTGTGACGGTTGTTTGTGGGTCTGGGGGTCCGTGTTCACAAACTCATATGTGCCTATGTGTGTACTGGGTATAGGTTCCAAGGACTGCCAGGGCTTGGCTGAGCCCCCCCTCACCTGAGGGCCTCCTGGCGCAGAAGGGGGTGCCCAGCTGCCTGGGACCTCCGACTCCCCACAGGTTCAGGAGAGCCCCAGCTGTTGAATATTCATGAGGCAGAGGGGCTGGCACCCACCGCCTACAGCTGCGCGTCTATTAGCCCCCCTGCTCTCCAGGCTCCAACTGCAGTGGGGATAGGGGGGTAGCAGCGTGGGCCTCTCCCCGTCTCCATGACTTGGGGGGCTGGAGGGCTTCCTAGTGACTACTGTGGGGGTCATGTCAGTGTGCCTGGCTGCTTGTTGGGATGCCTAAGGGACTGTCTCAACGTTGTGACAGGCATTGGGGAGAATGACTGTTGTGTGACAGGATGTCCTTGTCACTGTGGTGTGGCTGTCCCCCACTGTTTCTTTGTAGCTCTGTCCGGGGACTCTAGGCAGTGTGAGATGTGTGCCTGTCACCTGCAACAGTGAGACGCTGAGTGCATGTCATCAGAATGTCTGTGAGCAGTTCTGCAGTGGCCTGTACCTGCTGGCTACCTGTTCTGTGACAATCAGGGTGTGTTGTCGCGTTATTGGAGCAACTGGTTGGGTTCAAACTTTGCTCGAGGGGCAGCTGTGCACCACACCCTGGGAATGAAGTGCTCAGATCTGCTTCCCCTCCTTGTGACCTAGTGGGGCAGTGACTCCGTGTGGCCACGTGGCTAACACAGCTGAAGGGGCACCCGGACCGGGTATGTGAGTGTGCCCCTGCTGGTCAGACACTGATACAGTGTGAGGGTCAGTGTGTCAGGGTAAGTGTGAGGATGTGTGAGACAGTGTGGTTGAAGGCATGTGTGACCAGAATCCTTGAGGCTGTGATGGTATTTCTGTGTGCGACAGGATGGCTGGGGGTGTGACAGGCAGGGTTGCTGGTTGAAGGTGTGACAATGTGGCTCTGTGTGTGGTTGAAGGTGTGACAGCATGTGTGACAGTGTGACTGAAGATGAGACAGTGTGGCTGTGTGTGGCTGTGTGATTGAAGGTGTGATGGTGACACTATGTGTGTGACAGTGAGTGTGTGATGACATGAGCCAAGGGGCTATGACTGCCCCGCCCCCACCCCAAGGCTGCACAGGGAGCCCGGCTACACTGTCACACACAGCTACACTGTCACATCCTCAGCAATGCTGTCACATACAGCCGTGGTGTCTTACCTTTGTGCTGGATCGAGAGGCCTTGTGACATGGGAGTGGCAGCTGCTCAGCCTGAGGACACATGTGGGCCTGAGACAGGGGATACCTGGAGATCCAGTGCCAGCCGGGGCTCTGCCTTGCTGCTCTGTCTTCCCTCTGCAGGCTGGGTTGGGGAGTGGCCTCCAGATGCGGTGGGGATGGGGATGAGGGGGGCTCCTCTGGTCTGGGGGACTCCAGCTTGGGCCCTGGTATGTGGCTGGGTGGCCCCTGATGCTCAGCCAGGGACACAGTGCGGCCGGCCTCACCCCCCTGATACCCACACCCTGGTCGGCAGGGTGGTGGCAGCACACAGAGGCCCCATTCAGGAGCCAGGGCCAGGTTTCCAGGACGGGTGGGGTGGGTCTCCAGCCGGCTGCAAATGAAATGTTTCCCCAGCTCCTTCCCTTGCCTCCAGATGAGCGTTAGCCACAGGAAGCCCTGCCGCCTGCCTGTCCTTGGCGCTAGCCGTGCTGTGCTGCTGGGGCACGTGTGAGTGTGTCTGTGGCACCTTGTGCACAGCTGCGGGCTGGCCTGAGTATCCCCATTTGTGATTTGGCGATGCCTGTGTGTGTCTTTGGGTGTCAGTGTGTGATCAGTTGTGACAATGGATGATCCTGTGTGTCTGTGTATATGTGATCTGTATATCTTTGTGTCACCCTGCGTGTGCCACATCTATGGATGATTTTGAGAACATCTGTGTACATGACTCAAAAGGTCTGTAAAACTTTGTGTAATTGTGTGACCTTGTGTGGCCTTGTGTGTATCCGTGTAACTGGACTCAGCCTATGATTCTGGGAGTCTGTATAACTGGGTTTGTCTTTGTGAGTCAGTGTAAATCTGAGTCTCTATGGGGGAGGTCTATGTGATGGTGAAGGTCTTTGTGTGTGACTGGAGTGTTATTGGTGTCACTCTGTGGGTGGCTCTGGGGAGATCTGTGTGGGATTCTCTCTGCAGCCGTGTGCTTGTGTGTCTGTGTACTAAGGGTGTGCGACAGCATTTCTGGGTGATCCTGTGTCTGTGTGTGATTACGGCATTTTACATGACTGCCCAGAGGAGGAGGAGGGTCTGTATCTTTGTGTGTCTGAGCATGCCTGTGTGTGTCTTTGTGATTCTGTGTGCACGTGACTGTAGGAGTCTGGTGTGTGTGTGTGGCATGGACGCAGGTGTCTGGCCAGGTGTGCCTTGACAGTGGGGCTGTAACTCCTCACTCCCCACTACAGGTTCCCAGCCCAGGGAGGGGGCAGCGAGCACAAGGCTAGGACCCCAGCCTGGGCACAGACCATGTCCTCCAGGCTGGGCAGGAGAGGCGTAAGGCCCTCTTGGGGAGTGGGGATCCCCAGTCCTGCCAGGAGGGCCTAGAGCACCCCTCCCCGACCCTGGCAGCACCCTCAGCCTGGCTCTTGACTTATCTTGTGTACCAGATGTTCATCCTCCTCTGCGGAGAGGCCTGCCCACCTGCCCCGGAGCCCAGCAATGCCTGGCCCCACCTTTGGTGGCCCAGGACTTGGCTGCTAGAGCCCAGATGTTTTGGTACCACCTCCCACTGCCCCCAGCATCCTGGCTGGGTAATGCCATGGGCCTGGTGCCCACTCCTCCCTCCTCCTCCCCCCGCACACCTGCATTGTAAGAACACACCTGCTGCCAGCCACAGCCAGGTGGGCAGCCCCGGCAGGGAGGAATGTGGGAGATTCCAGCTGTGGCATCCCAGCTGTACACAGCCCCCCCGGCAACACCCTTCTCCCCTGTGATTTCTCGAAGGCCAGGTGTGGTCCTAAGACCTGGGCTCTGGGGGAGGGGGGAGGGGGAGGGGGAGGGGGGCCCCGGGTGTCCTCCAGAGCAAGCCCTCAGCCTCTCTGTAAAAATCCTCCCAGCTGGCAGCTGTGGAGGGGGGAGCAGAGTGGATGTGGATGTGTGTGCATGGTGTGGGGGGTGTTTGTTGTGGGTATGGGGGTGGTCTGAGCAACGTGGAGAGAATTCTGAGTGCGGATATGTTCATGAATATGGGGAAAATGTTTTGTTTGTGGGAACATGGATGGATGTGCGAGTGTGTAAGGAAGAGAGAGGGTGTGTGTGTGCACACAGGGAGGGTGTTGTGGTGTGAGGGTGTGTGAATGGAAGGATGGGTGTTGTGTGTGTGTGGATGGATGTTGTGTCTGTGTGTATGAATGGAATGCGTGTGTGAAGTGGGTATGGGATGCTGGTTCAAGCAGAGCCCAGGCTTGGCGCCAGAGGCGGGACAGGGAGGGTGAGGAGGGAGTGGGCAGACCCCAGCCCTAGGGCCTGGCACGGATGGTGGAACAGGGCTGGGAGGACAGGCCGGCAGGTGGGGAGAGGACTGGGCCGAAGTTGATGGGACTTCTGAGGGGTTACCCCTTCATGGCTGTTTGCAGAGGGGCAAGGAGGGTCCACCTGTCTCTCGAGGTCTCCCCAATCCCCCAGTTACACTAAAGATCCCAGACACCCCAAACCCTTCAACCATTCCTCCCCCTTCCCCAAACCTTTCCTATTGTCCCCCCATCCAGCCCCCCACAGGCCCACACTGCTCCAATGTCCCCTTCACCCAGGCCCCGTAACCCCCCAGATTTATCCTCTGCTCCTTCCCTCAGCCATCCAAGCCCCACCTTGGCACCCCAAACCTCTCCTGGGCATACATATCCCTAGTTCCTTCTCCCAGACATTGCAGCCTCTCTTGGGCCTCCTCAAAGGCCCCCAGACCCATCCCTGTCCCCCCGCAACTTCCTGCTTCCCTCCCCTCCCTATTCTCCCCCCCTTAACCTCACATCCCTTTCCTGAGCCATCCAAGCCCCCAGCCCCTTGATCCCCAAATCCCCTTCCTGCCCCTCCCCTCAGTCCCACATATCCTCCAGTGCCCTCCTGCAGCCCCTCCTCCATCCCCCCATGTAGCCCCGCCCCTTCTCCTCGGCACCCGCCCCCCCCCTCCGGTGCCTCCTCCCGCACGCCCTCCGACTGCAGCGGTGGAGGCTTCGGCCGGGAGGCAGCAGCGGCGGCCCTGAAACTTTAAACGGTGTTAAAAGTTTCTGTTTACGAGAAGCCCTTGAATTTTTAAGGACGTATCGATTCCCTCTGCCACGGCCTTTCATCGGCAGCGGCTGCGATGCAGAGGGGGAAGGCTGGGTCGGATCGGCGGGATCCCAGGACAGAGCCCCCCACGTACGGCAATGACAGACACACATGTACCCAGGCACATCCTCAGGCACACAGAGACCTCCCTCCCTGACACACATGCGCACACACACACCTAGTCACACACACCAACACAGCCTGATACACAGACCCATATCTCTGAAAAGACACAGAGCCCCGCTCCCTGACACACACAGTCACCTGTGTACACATACTCTGGTACACACAGATCTTCATCACTGCCCCAGACTCACAGGGACCCAACAGAGAGAAACACATTCCTAGTGACACCCATTAACACTTTCAGCCACACAGACCCTGATCACAGACAGACCCCCTGGGTCACACACACTCTGGGATGCGTAGAGAGACCCACATCCCTGCCACACATACACAAGCTTGTTACGTACACTGACACTTGCTGACAGAAAGAGCCTCACAGCTGATGCAAACACTGTGGTCAGCTCAATACACACACACACATATTCACCTAGGCACCCTTGTCATCCCACTTCCTGTCAAAGACCAGACACTGCCAAGGTGACCTCTACACCTAACTCCCACTAGAATGTCAGCACCCCCCATCGCAGGGTCTTTTGTCTTGTTCCCTACTATGTCCCCAGTGCTAGGCACAGAGCCTGGCAGACACTCACCCTCTGACTCACAGACACCCCAGGTACACAGCCAGACCCGCATCACTGCTACACCACACTGGCCCATTCAAAGAGACTCCTAGACGGACATACACTGACCTGCACCTCCTTTCCCCCAGAGGACACCCGGACCCACCCAGACTCCCAAGAACACAACTCTGGCCACCCTGCCTCAAAGATGCAATGTGACCAGGAACACATCCCCTCAGGCATATTTTCACATGGACATACACACACGCCTGGGCATCGACACCCCTCCAACAGACAATGCATAGCTGAGAACTGCCACAGCTTCTTGCCCCAGGAGGGTGAGAAAGTGCTGGCTGCACCTGGCAGCAGGAGGGAGCTTTGCCTCAGCAGGAGCTGCCTGGGGGCTGCAGGCACCACCTCCCCGCCCACCCTGGGGGTCACTTAAGGGCTCCCCTTGCCCCCATGCCAGGGTCCTCAGCACAAACCTTTCCCCCCATTCCTCTTTGCTCTGGAAGTGGGGGACCAGGGGCCTGCATGAGGGGAATGGAGCCTCCCAAGGGGGTGTGAATACATGTACCTGAGACCTCAATGCCCATTTCTGTCCCTGATGGTTGGGCTGTGTGGTCCTTGCTAGATTTGTGTGTGTGTCCATGATCAGGGCCAAGTACAAGTGTGTGTGTGTGTGTGTGTGTGTGTGTGTGTGTGTGTGTTGGGAGTGGGGCGTGGGAGGGGCCTGGGTGTATGTGTGTGATACCTGTGTACATCTGGGCATCAGGTGTGTGGTATGTGTTCCTGTGTGCTGTTGTCTCTGCCAGTGTCACTTTGTATCAGGGTCAGTGCTTTCCCTGTGTTTGGCATGTATGTCCTGGTGTCTGATGGTTTGTGTTTGTGTGACAGTGCATTAGTGCATCCGTTTTGGTGCAGCTTTGTGCGTGTGTTGTATGTGCATTTGGGTGTCTATGTATAGGAGTTGTGTGCCTGGAATGTGTGAGGATGTGGTTGTGTGATCATGCCAGTGTCAATGTGTCAGCATGAATCTGTATATGTCAGCATGCACTGGTGTGTGTGTCTTGGTGTGTATCAGTGTGTGTCTGTGTGAGGCCCATATTGGAGTGTGTCCACCTGTATCTGGGAGTCTAAACATGGTTTGTTGTTGAAATGCATATGTGTGGGTATCATGTGATGGTGGGCCCTGTGTGCATGTCAATGTGTGGGTTGTGGGTTGCTTTCCTAGTCTTGGTGGGGGGGTGTCGGTGCATGTGTGTGGGTTGTGTGCCTATGCTGTGTGCGCGTAGGTGACTGCGAGTGCTTTGTTGGAATGTGGAACGTGTGGCAATGCGTTCTGTACGTGACATGTATGGAGGGCTCCGAACCTCACTGCGTGTCAGCGTGTGTCTGCTTTGGAACGCGGGCCAGCACGTGTCGGGGTGGCCGTGTTGGCGTGCGCCCCCGCGCGCGCGTGTCTGAGTGTGTGTGTGTGTGCATGTGTGCGTGCATATGTGTGTGTGTTGTGTGTGTGTGTGTGCGCGCCGGCCGTCGCTCCCCCGCCCTCCCCGCCCCTCCCCGCGCCCCTCCTCTCGCCCGCGCCGCCCGCCCGCTCCCTCTCCCCGGAGTGCGCCGCTTCCAAACTTTGTCTAAACTTTCACTTTCACAGCGCGGCGGCGGCGGCGGCGGCGGCGGCGGCGGCGGCGGCGGCGGCGGGCGAGGGTGACCGGCCGAGCGGCGGCGGCATGGAGTAGACGCGCGGCGGCGGCTGCGGCGGCGGACGCGAGAGGCAGCGGCGAGCGCGGCGGCGGCGGCGGCCCCGGAGCCGGCGGGGCCGAGCCTGCGAGCGGCGAGCGCGGAGCGGCGCCGGGCCGAGCGCGGGGCCGCGGGCCGGGCGGGCGCAGCGCGGCGGAGGCCGGAGGAACCGAGCCAGAGCCGGAGCCCGAGCGCGGCCGCCGCCTGCCGGGCCTCCCCTCGCCGCGGCCGGCCGCCGCGCTCCCGCCCGGGAGCCCAGCTATGTACTCCCCGTACTGCCTCACCCAGGTACCGGCCGCCGCCCCCGCGCGACCCGGGAGGGGAGCGGGCGCAGGAGGCCGGCCGGCGGCGCGGGCGGGAGGGCGGAGGGGGCGCGCGGCGGCTGGGGGGAGTGAGTCCGCGGGCGGCCGAGGGGTGCAAGCCGTGCGGTGGGGAGTCCGGCCACGCGTGCGGGCGCCCCCGTGCGCGTGCGACCCTGGCCAGGAGGCAGACTCCTGTCGGGGGTTCCGGGGGCTGCCGGCTGCGTGCGTGGCGCTGCCCCTGTAGCGCGGAGCGGGAGTGCGTGTTTGTGTGTGTGTGTGTGTGTGTGTGTGTCTGTGTGTGCGCGCGCGCGCGCTCGACTGGGGTGCAGTGGGCAGCGGGACTCCCGCCGACCTGTGGGCGACTGTGGCGTGCACCCGGACAGCGTGGCCGCTGGCAGTGTTTGCGGGATGACAGAGTGGCAGGGGGTGGTCCCGAGGGCGCAGTGCGGGGACTGGGTCTGGCGGCGCTCCCTGGGGCGGGCGCAGCGGTTCCCGAGGGTGGCAGCGGCCGGCGTGCGTGGTGGTGGCCCCTGCGTGCCGCCGGGGTGCCCCGGGCGGGCCGAGCAGCCCGGGCGTCTCCCCAAAGTCTTTGTTCAGGCCTCACATGGGAGCGGGGCTAAGAAAATGGCGGGGCTCCCAAATTTCTGTGGGGCAGGGGAGGGGAGGGAGGGGCGGGCGGGCTGCCAGCCCTGGCCGCGCCTCTTCGCCGACCCTGGACGCCGCAGCCGCGGCGCCCCCCCCCCCCCCCAAAAAAAAAAAAACTTTCCTCGGCGCAAACTTTCCGGCCCCAACGACCCCGGCTGCCGCGCGGTGGACCAGGCGGGTTTGGGGAATCCCGTCCCGCTGCCCGGAGGCGGGAGGGGCTGGCGGGAGCCGCGGACACTGCCGACAGTGCTGGGGCCACGCCGCCGGGTCAGCCGCGGGCGCTGTGCCGACCTTGGCGCGCTGCGAAAGCGCGTCCCGCCTCCAGCGAAGTTCCCTGCACTGCGCTCGGCAGGCAGCAAAGGCCCGGGGGATGCCTGCCCTGCCACCCCACCCTCTCCGGTGGTGGCTCCTGGCTCTGAGAGGGCACAGAAGCTGCCCAGAGCCCCACAGCAGCCCTGGTAGCGCTGTCTGCTGGGCCACGCTATAGCTGGCATCCCAGACTCCGCAGAGGCGACACCTGGGGGCTTCCTAGCCCTGCCTGCCAGGAGGGCCTGCGTTTGTGGGGGGAGTCTCTAGGCCAGACCTGGGTCCTAATTGTCCCCTTTGCCAGTCTGAGCCTTGCCAGCTGTGTGCCAAGTGTGCCCAGGCTGGGAGTGGGAGTCCATGTGAATATGGCTGCTATGTGGGTGTGGTATTGGCGAGGGGCTAGAGGGTATGTCAGGGGTGTGTGTCAGCCCCCCCCACGTAACAAACAGAATGCCCACACCACACTCTTGAATCCACAGATGCAAGTGTGTGTGTGAGTCAATCTCGGGGGTCTGCTTGTGGCCTTGTGGATCAGCCGTGGGCAGCCCTGTGTGTATGGACATGTGTGTGGCCCAGGGTGAGGGTCTTCCTGTATAGGATGTGAGTATGTGTTGGTGAGGTGCACATGCACACGTATGTATCACGGTGTGCATGCAGGTGTGAGCAGGCACTCTGGCCACTATGACAGTGTGGGGGACCCTCATATCTGTGCCTCTGACTGGCCGGCCACCCCATCTTGGGCCCCCGCACGACGACCCTACCCACCTACCTGGGTCTGAGCTGTGGCTGCCTTTGGTGCCACATTTGCTTGGCCGGTGTGGCTGGTATTCGGGGCCTAGTGGGACCAAGACCTCATGCTTGAGCGGCCCCTGGCCCACCAGCCGCCAGCTCGGCTCCCTGGCCTACCCTCCTCCTCGGCCTGGGTGAGAACTTGGCTCTTCAGATGTCACAGACCCTGGGAAAGAAAATGCTAGCTGATCCACTGGTGACAAGACTAGGGAGAGGCTGGGGCAGCCCCCAGACTCAGGGTGATGGCCAGGGCTTGGCTCTCTGACACCTTCGAAGGGAGCAAGGGCTCAGCTCTGTGTCACAGGCCTGAGTATGCCAGGGCGTGGGGGGAGAGAAGGGGGCACGGACTCGCTAGATTGAGCCCCTCAGCTCTGGGTAGGCGGCTGCTGTTGGCTGGTTAGCAGGGTCCAGCCTGCCCCTCCTGACGGCCACATTTCTGGGAGCTAGTCTGTTTTTATAAATCTTTCTGCTTCCATAGTTTGCTCTGCCAGTTTCTGTCTTTTCCTCTATCTCTGTCTCTCTCTGCCCCTTTTCCATCCGTCTCTCTGTCCTATATCTTTGACTGTCCTTGTCTTTCCCTGTCTCTGATTCTGGTTCTGGCCCCATCTCTGCTCCCCCCCTCCCCCTGAGTCTCGGACTCTGTCTCTTCTCTGGCCTCTGTGTGTGTGTGTGTGTGTGTCTCTCTCTCTCTTTCTCTCTCTCTTCTTTTTTTCAAACCAGAATTGGCTTCGATTTTAAAGTCAATAAATGATTGAGCAGGAACGAGCTTGGAGCAGCGGGGCCCTGGTGGGGAAAGGCACTGTGGGCGAGGGGGAAGGGCGGGTGTGGGGGGAAATCTCCTTCTGGAAAAAGCATCGAAATCCAGGGCGGCTGGGCGGGGTGCTTGCTGGAGCTGCTTGAGCCCACTGCAGCCATGGGCCTGTGTCCTCGGTGGAGGGGAAAGGGGTGGATGGATGGCCCCGCACCCCTAACAAACAGCGGCACACAGGATGTGGACACACACATACACCACCACTGCCGCCAAGATGAGGACATGAACGACATGTTTATGCTGATGTCCAGACACAGCAAGTTCGGCCATGGACAGACGAACTTAGGGACACAGGAAACGGTGGACCTGTGTTCTCTCCCCACCGGCACACACACACGAACCCCTTGAGATGGGATATGTATATCGACATAAACGCACGGAGACACAGCGATACCGTCCAGACACATTCGAATACAGGCTGACTCAAGTGTGTGTTCACCCCCACACTTACACAGACCCAAGGGCACATACCTTTACACAAGACACAAGGCTGTTGGCTTACCTGGGTGTGTATACAGACACGCATGTTCGCCGACATTCCCTGCCACACGGCCCCACGGGAGCAGTGGAATGTTCACGTACCCTTGTTTCCACGCAGCCACATACACACTCCTTCAGGGGAGGGGGATGGACTGGGGCCTCCCTGATGCCCCCCCAGCTCTCTCCCTGGGTCTCTGTGGCCACCCCTCTGTCCCTGTGAAGCTGTTTCTCCCTGTCCCGGCACCAGCATGGGGCCTCCTTTATATGGTGCATTTTCTGCCTGCTCTGGCCCTGCCTGCTTCATGTCCACTGCTGGGGTGGGAGGTGTGTGTGGCCACGAGCTGGGACAGAGTAGGCCATGCCTGGGGTTAGGTTGAGCTTGGACAGACTGAGCTCAGAGCCGAGGGCTCTGCTGAGTTAACACGGGGGCAAGAGGCTCCCCTCTCTCTGGGGGCTGGAGCCAGGGGTCCTGGCCCAGCCAAGAATGTCTTGTGTGGCCTCAAGGGCTCCCAGGTGGAGCTGTGGGAGCAGAGGTTGAGCGTTAGACTTTGCAAATAAGACAGCGCAGAGTTTGAGCTCCAGCTCTGCATCTTACATTCTGTGACCTGAAACACAGGATTTTCTTGGTCTGTAACATGGGCAATAAAAAAAATAAATAAATAAAAATTAAAAAAACAAAATGGACAATAATAGTACCTACCTCTCATGCTGTGATTAGGCTCAGTGTCATGCCTGGCACATAGCATGTGCTCAAGAAAAGGAATGATGTGTCATTTCGGTTATCATCATTAGGCCAGCCCCGGGCCCTCCCAGCGGAGGGTAGGCTGCTTCAGAGGGATGGAAGCCAGGGTCAAGCACCTCCCAACCAAAGAAATCCAAATGGACTTTCTGGAGGAGGAAGCAGGAGAAGAGTTTGGAAGGAAAGAGGCCAGCTCATGGCCCAGCTGTTTTCCCTTAGGTGGGGTCCTGTAGGCCAAGTAGGGGACGGCAGGGGTTCAAGGCAGGGAGAGGTGATGGTGGGGGTCGGGGAGGGGGCAGGGAGAATGCCAAGGCCTGGGCTGCCCCGTGGGGGCCAGATGCCATTCTTGGGGGCTTTGGCTGCCCTGGCCCTTTTCCTGACCTTGACCAGGCCCGCTTTGGGGCTGGGCTCTGAGGCCTTGTGCCAGAATGTGCAGGAGTGTCTGTGCACATGAGTGCCCAAATGTGAGTGGGGCAAAGAGCCTAGAGATCTGAGTGGGTCCCAGTGGTGACCTTAGGGACGTCTGCATGGCTCCAGAATCATTTCTGCATCTGCATCAGGGCATTGTCACCTGGGACCAGCATGGGGACAGGATGCATGTGTGGGACCCTATGTGGGCACTTGGCAGGGTCAAGTGGGCGTTTCAGGTATGTGCAAGGGGTGGGCATGCAGCTGTGGCTGACAGTGAAATCCCCCCGGCACTGACCACCTGCTTCCACTTCCAACCTGCTGGGAGCCTGGCCTTTTTGGTCTGCTTGATTCCTGTCCTCTGCTCTTGAAGTGCAAGTGTGGGGTTCTCACACTTTCCTCCAGCTGGACCGATAGAGGATGAGGAGGCCCGGACAACCGTGCTTCCCTCCAACACAGTGCTGAGGATGGGGCTCCTGTCCCTCCTAGCTGAGGTGGGGGAAAGGAGGGGGTGTCTGCACTTTGCTACCCCCGTGGAGGCGAAGGGGCCAAGGGAGACATCCCCGAGCAGCTCCCCGGGTTCTCCCCGGTTCGCATGTGTGTTCGTCGGCATGGTGAGCCTTAGAGCCACCATTTTCCCGAGGACGGCAGTGTGGCTCTGCGTGTGTGTGGGTCCCTTTCCAAATGTCCCTGTGTCCCTCCGGAGGGTATGTGCCTGGATGCTGCCTGGTGTCTCTGAGGGCCATCCCAAGCTCCGTCTCTGTGTATTCGGGTGACGGGTTGGTGGTGTGTGTCACCATGTGTATCGGGATACCTGATGTGGTCTTTGTGTCACGGTGCCGCTGTGGTATGTCACTAAACAAATCATCGAATCCTCTGGGTGTCTGATCGTCATGACAAGCGGTGTATCCGTGTGCCTTACCGTGCATGGCGGCCTGTTTGTGTTGACATACCTGTGTCAATGCGTGCGCCTACAGGTATCGTCCCCATGGCATTGTGCGTCCTGGGCTTGTCCCTGTGACCATCAATGTGTGTTTCACCACATGGGCCCCTCTCCCTGGCCTCCCTTGGCCTCTTGGCACCTTGGGAAGTGCCCACCATGGCGGCCAAGCTAGTGTCTGGGAGCAGGCTGGCTTCTTCGAGGCTTCCCATGAGGTCGGGCGGCCATGGTGGCCCTGCTGTGGGCCCCACCCGTGCCCCTGGCCCGGCATGGACAGAAGCCCGTTGTGTGGCGAGGTGCGGGTGTGTGTTTGGGCCGCCCACAGGCCTCCCTCTGTCTGCCCTGCGCACATTGATCTTGGCTTCTGCCTGTGTCCGTCCTGGCCTGGCCAGCTGGGGTGTCCGGCTGTCTCTGTGGGCCAGAGCCCACCGCCCCCTACCGTCCCCAGCGGCCAAGCCTGCTCCAGGTCCCACACCTCCGTGCTGCCCGCTGTCCCTCCGAGGCTCTGAGAGCACGGATTTGGAAACTGAGGCCCCCTCCCTGTTTTCCCCCGCCCCCCTCTCTTTCCTCCCTCTCTCTTCCCCTCCTCCCGCTCCCTCTCTCCCTCTCTCTCTCTCCTCCTGCCAAACGCATCTTGGCTCTGTCTGAATATCTCTCCTCCTCGATTTTTGGCTCCAGCTCTGGGCGCGTTCACTAAAAGAAGGGCTAGCTCCCCCCTTCCCCGCCCCCCTTCCTTGCTGCCTCCCCCCCCTCTGGAGGAGCCCCTCTGAGGGCGGGAGTGGCCGCATGCAGGGGCCTGGGCCCCCAAGCGGGCTTGGCCAAGGGGGCACAGGCCTGGTGGGCGAGGGGGCTGGGTGGACTGGGCCTGGCAGCCCGAGAGAGCGGTGGCCGGGGTGACCATGCTGCCCGGCTGGGCGGGCGGCCGGCTGGGGAGGGGTCGGGGGCACAGAGCTGGGGTGTCTGGCTTCTGGTGGGGCTGGCAGGCCTCTGTGAGGCGCAGCTGTGCCCAGAACGCCGAGCTGCGTTTGCCATCACTACCGATGTGGCTGCGCCAGCGGGGAGGGGGAGGCGGGTGGCGGGCACTGCGGCGCTCCATAGCCAATCGGAAGCCGGGGTTGCACTGGGGAGCTCTCCCCCCACCGGGC
Source organism: Balaenoptera acutorostrata (assembly GCF_949987535.1). NCBI lineage: Eukaryota > Metazoa > Chordata > Mammalia > Artiodactyla > Balaenopteridae > Balaenoptera > Balaenoptera acutorostrata. Next base: position 176,428,786 of record NC_080065.1, read on the forward strand.
CCCACCCTGAGGGAAGCTGGGGTTGGTGGCCAGCAGTGGGTAGGGGGCAGTGCCACCACCGCCGCCGAGGACCCTGCTTCCTTGGTTGAAAGCTCGGGGCCAGCCTTCCTGGCACAGATCGGGCAAGGGCCGGGGTGGGGGGGTCTGTCCCCACCTGAATCCGCAGGAGCCAAGCTGGAGTAAGGGGCAGCTCAGAGGCGCACCTCACCCCCTTGGCCCCAGGAAGCGGCTTTCAGTCCGGGGCAGCCAGGAGCTGGGGGTGGGGGGCGAATCATCCAGGAGGGTCCGTCCAAATATCGGCTTCAGTAGAATCATCTCGGGGGTTTATTCCGGGTCCATCTCACACAAAGTCGCACACTCTCATTGGCACACACAGGCACAAAGAATCACGCTGTCACACAGGCACGGCACACCCTGGCACAGCACACAGGAGCACACAGACACAGGCGTTCCCACACACAGGCTCGCCTTCGCACCCAGACACCTAGGGATGCCCGCCACACTGAACACAGCGGCTCGTGCTCCACACGCAGGGACACACACATGGGTGCAGACCCTGGGGCACACACGGTCACACGGTAACACACCGTGAGACACACGGCGCAGACACAGGCACTGCCACCGCCCAACACACAGGAGCTCACGGCCCCACAGACACGTGGTGAGAAGCACACGGCACACGCACACAGTGACACTGTCAGACACATGGTGATACACACACACCTGGCGATGTCTGGGAGCATTTGGTTGTCGCACCTGGAGGGGGGTTTGCCACTGGCACCTAGTGGGTGGAAGCCAGGGGTGCTGCCCAATACCCCACAGTGCACAGGACGGCCCCAACCACACGTAATCGTCCAGCCCCCAATGTCAACAGTTACACGCACGGGCCCAGCTAGCCCCTGACACCCACTGCGCGCACACACACACGGACAAGAGTCCGGCTGACACAGTATCTCACAGTGTCTTGCTTAGTAGGACCCAGGTTTTGTCACAAATGCAGGGCCCCCCACCTCTCACACACACACACACACACAAGCCCAGGTGCAAATGGTGTGGCATGTACACAATCCCATGTTGCTCCAGCACACAGGGACGAGGGTCACACCCACACACCCATTCACACCTGGGCCACACCTGGCCCTGCTTGGAAATGGCACCTGAGAGGCGAGACCTGCCCTCCTTTTACCTCCCCTCTACTTGCTGGCCGTCTTTGAGCAGCAGATCCAACCACCCCAGCCTCTCCTGAGGGAACTGGGAGCTCTGAGTCCCTGTGCTGGTTTGTAGAGGCCTGGGGGATACTCCTGGGAGGCCACATGCCCACCCATGCCCAGGACACCCTGGCCTTCTGGGCCCAGCGGCTAGGGGCCCCCGTCTCACAGTCTTGCTTCTGGCAGCCATCGAGACAGTCCAGGATGGTAGGCGAGGCTGACCTCTAAGACTCTTGTCCTCCGTGTGGCTGTCTCATTAATCCTCTGGCCGTTGACTCCTCATTTCTGACTCTGGAGAAATACGACTGGTGGAATCATACAGGAAGAAAGTGTTTTGTAGGATAATAAGTGAATGAGTGTTTGTCCTAAAAATCATAGCAATGGCCAAAGTGTGCTGTGTGCTCGCTGTGTCTCGACCTGTGCTGAGTGCCTTCCTAGCTTGTCTCCCTGAATCCTTCCACATGAGGCGGGTGTGGCAAGGGTTAGCTGTGCCCATGTGTGTGTCTGACAGTATATTAGGGCAGGGTTTCTCCACTTTGGCACTGTTGGCATTTGGGACATTTGGACATTATTAGGAGAATGGGGCCTCTGAGCCAACTTCCTGGGTTTGAATCCTGGCTCTGCTACTCACTAGCTGTGTGACCTTGGGCAAGTCGCTCAACGTCTCTGGGCCTCAGTTTCCTCTCACAGGGTTGTGGTAAGGATCAGAGAGGAGTTGGCTTATCCAGAGTCCTTTAAAACAATGCTTGATGTGAAGTAAATGCTTGATTTTATAGATGAAAAACTGAGACTCAGAGAAGAAGCACCCTGGGACAAGGCCAAGGGCTAGAAAGTGGTGGAGCCTGAGCCTCTTCTCTGATCGCCACCATCCTAAATCCTACTGATGGGACAAAAATGCAGCTTATTCTCTGGCCTTTACCAAATTTCGGAGTGGGCCTCTAGGCCTCCATACCCCCATTTGAAGTATGTCCCAGCTGTTGGCCCTTGAACCGTCCTTACTGCTCTGACCTTCAGATCTTTTTCTGTCCAGGGCTCAGAATGAGAGTGGATGGTTATCTCATCCCCTCTGCACACCCACTGGCCAGGCTTGCCCTCACCTTCCTGGCAGGGCCCAACACCCTCTCCCACACATTGCTGGGCACCTAGCCGAAGCCCTCGTGGTGGGGGTGCAGCCAGGGGCCTGTGCATTCCTTCCACAAATATTTGTTAAGCACTTCCTGGGTGCCAGGCCCTGTTCTAGGCCCTGGGGGCTCGGCAAGGAGCAAAATCAGTGGAGGTGCCAGCCCCGGTGGGAGGATAGACCGTGAACCCGATAAACGAGGGAGGGTCCAGCACTTGAGACAGCGATAGATGTTATGGGGAAAAGAGAACAGTAGGGTCCTCGGAAGTGCTGGGCAGCTGTGGTTTCAGCAGAGGTGGTCTGGGAGGCCTCGTGGCTTGGTGTTGACTTTCAACTCTGTTGCTCTGCCACAGCTCAAGTGCGGCCTCCCAGGCCCTTTGCCCTCTCCAAGGGGGCGGTGCAGAGGTCAGGGGTACGTGACTTAGCATGGTTGCCCCCACCGTCTGCCCGGAACGCACAGCCTGTTGTTGCTGCAGTCTGAGGTCATCCATTATCCGTACTTGTGCATACACCGTATGCTGCCCGCCTAAGACCTGGGGACAAGATGGCCGGCGCCTCTTCTCTACAGAAACTGGGCGTCAATGGGCACTGGGCACTCTCAACTGTGCCGCTCTGAGCTGGGGGGTGGGGCTGGGGCAGCTGGTGGCCCGGAGTGGCACTTCCACCTGGGCCCCTCAATTTAGCTCCCTTGGGGCGGGTCCAGTTTATTTTTACCCCAGCCTGTCACCCTGGCAGTGCCAGGCCGTGCCATCTTTGTAGGGTCTTGGGGACCTGCCCAGGGCTTGAGGGGACCTGGCTTTGTCTGCTGGACCCCCGATTCCCAACTAGGTCCCCATCTCCCTCCACCCCCAGAGCTCCAGGTGTGAGGGCTCTGGGCTGGGGCTAGTGGGGTAGGCACTGCTGGCTGGCAACCATCGTGCCCAGCCTGGTGGCATTTGGTTTGGCACCCTGCCTGCCCCCCACCCCCACCCCATGCCTGGGCAGAGCCGAGCGGCTGCTGCTGCCAGTCTCCATCTTGAAGCTTGGGGTGGGGGTGGGGGAACGCTGGGCACCTCCCGGCCCCCTGTCCGCCCCGTGCCACCTGGGGCTTGTCCCCCATGCCTACTCCTTGGAAGGGCCCGGGCTGCTTTTCCCGCTGCCCCTTTGCATCCTGGAGCTCGGCGAGGATGCCCGCCTGGCTTCCATCTTCCCTGCTCACTTCCTCCCTCTCTCGCCTGCTTGCCTGTAATGGCTCACCATTTTTGGCATCTCCTCCCCCTCCCCCTCCCATAGGCGCCAACCTCACTTCCAAACCCGCCATTGCTGGCTCTCTGGCCTCTGCTGCCTGGGGCTGGGACCCTGGAAGAGAGAGTTTGGGGGGCCGAGCATATGGGCATGAGGGGGGATTTCTGGGTGCTTGTGTGAGTGTGTGTCTGGAGGGGGAAACATGCTTCGAGCCAGCTCGTGCAACCAGCCTCGAGGTTGGCAGAGCTGGGCTGCAGAAAGGGGGTGGCGGAGAAGTGCAGACTCTTCCATTTCTGACCGGCCCCGGGGCCTCGTGTCAGCCTCTGGGCCACTGGGAGACCAGGTGGGCATTTCTGTCCAAGCCGGGGGTCTGGACTGGGAAAAGCAAGGCTTCATTTGTAGGGTGCTCCAACCCTTCCTCCCCCAAGTCACCCCCATCCCCAGGACTTCAAGTTTTCTGTTTCCCCCGCCCAGAGCCAGGGGTGGGGGAAATCAAGCCCCACGTTGGGCACTCGTGCCCCCAGAGGGACAAGGGACTTCGGAGGAACCGGTTTACTGCCCCCCCCACCCCAGCTCGCTGCCCGCCTCTCTCGGCACTAAACAAAGTTTGCTAAGTAACTTCAAATGTTATTTGAGGACGGCCTGGCCTCAGCCCAAGGCGGCCCTGTGGAAACTTGTTTTTCGCTGCCGAGGCTGCAAGTATCAAAGACACACTTTCGAGGGGGGGGGTGGTGGGTGGGGTGGGGGGGTGCTTCGACGCTTCTCCCCTCTCTCTGGCAGGGGCTGGCCCTGAATGGACACATAGACACACAGAGGCCCGCACCGGCAGAGGGACACACACATCATGCTGTAGCTTGCGACACCAGACACATGACAGGCAAGGACCATAGCGCTCACTGATAACACACACAACACACACATACTGACACACCCAGGGGGGAGGGAAGGGTTTGGAGTGTGCTGCCCCCAGCCCACAGGCCCTGGGGTTTTTCCAGCTGGTGAGGTTTTTCCACACTGGGAAAGTGCATGGCCACGAAGCCTGGAGTCCTGCATTCTCAGGTCTCGTGGGCATGAGTGGGTGCTCAGATGGGTCCCCTCCCCTTTCTCAGCCTCAGTTTCTCCAACTGTAGAAGGAGGCACTGGGCCCAGAGGGTGTAAGAAGCAGAATCCCACACTGATGAGAAGAGTGCCTGGGTTGGAATCGTTGAAGGGAGGAGTGAGTCCCTAATAGCGGGGTCTGAGCATGAGGCCTGGGGTACAAGCAGTGCTCATAGGTGTCAGCTGGCATTTCTGCAAACCTGATGGGTGTCCACCCTGACTGGAGACCCCGACCTCAAGAAACTCTAGGTTTGCCAGTTCCCAGGGAAGTCTCTGTTTTTCTCACCGCTCCCTCCATTTCTCTCCTGGCTTTTCTTGATCTTTCCCTAAATCCCTCCTTCTCTGGGTCTCCAGCAGCCCTGCCCAGGCCTGGAGCTCAGGGAAATCGTGGGAAACAGGCTTGGGGTGTGTGTCCCTCACCGAAGCCAGACAGGCCTGGGGTCCTCCATGCCCTGAGGTCCCTGATGACCCTCCTGGAGTTCCCCAAACTCAGGCAAGAAGCTGGGGGGTGGGCATCTGAGCTGACACAATGTGGGAGGGGGAAGATCCATCATAGGGTCCCTCTGAACCATCCCCTCCTGAGGTTTGTAAGCAGACGGGATCCTGCTGGACAGTAGAAAGGCCAAGGCTGGACAGGACACCGGACTGACCCGCCCCCAGGCCCCGAGAGCCTCCCCATCTCACTGTCAGCTAGACCCTCACTGAGATAGGTTTATGGGGGTCCCCTGGTCCCAGCCCCACACACCGCTTCATCTCCACTCACAGTCGGTACCCGCAACACCCCGCCACCCGCAGTCTGTCGCGCAGTGACAGCCTGTCACAGGCACCGCCGCACACCGGCACAATCTGTCGTCCACGCACAGTCTCACACACAACCTGTCACACACACGCACACACACACAGCGGCACAGTCACACACACAGCCAGCCTCACGCGATCACACCAAGCGTCACAGCTTGTCACAGCCATAGACTCCTCACAATAAAAATAACAGCTACCAACTCCAGAGCAATTATGCCTGGGCAGTGGGTGGGCGGGTGCACGTGACCTCCTGTAACCCTCTCAGCATAAGGCAGGTATGAGTAACCTGCTTTACAGATGAGGAAACAGGCCAGAAGGTCAACTGCCAAGGTCATGAGGCTAGAAGTGGGGTGGCAGGAATTACTCAGCCAGGCCCCCAGGGGCAAGCAAGATTTAAACAGATCTCACTGCTTTTCAACCCACTCCTATCCAACTGAGACTCCCCATTCTGGCCCCCCCATGGGAGTTCCCTTCCCATTCCCCAGATGGGAAAAACTGAGGTTCTAAGCAGCCCAGCCAAGAAACAGGGGAAGGGGCCTCCTGCCCCTTGCGTAAGAGGGCTCAAACTGTCTGCCTTCACCTGAGGAAATGTGAGCCATGCCCTCCAGCCCAAATGTTACTTTGCTCCTTGTGGACCGCGGTGGCTGCAGCCTGCGGTTCTGCTGGATTCCATGTGTAGGAGCCTTTGGCTGGGGCCAGGGTTCTGGAAGGCAGAGAAGTCCTGGGTCTTCAAAACCTCTGTCTCCATCCACAGTTGGGGGTGGGAGTGGCAAGCCCTAGGCTGCCAGGCAAGTCCCTCGGCCCAAACCATGCCCGGGAGACTCGGGCTGCCCTGTACCCCTACTCCCCAGGGCCCTCCGCATTCCAGGGCGCTTCCTCCTCCACTGCAGCTCGCTTTCCCCTTCTTTGTTCCACCACCCCCACCCCACCCCCGCCCGGCTCCCCGGGGCTTCCCCCATTAGCGCTGCCACGGCCAAAACCAACACCGCTCCAACGACATCCCGCTGAGACCCGCCGGGCGGCGGCGGGCCCTGCCCCCTGGCCCGCCCAGGGGCCAAATCCTGGCTCGGCGTGGCGGCGACGGCGGCCCGGGCGCACGTGGCTACCCTTAGGGCAAGCACATGCGCACACCCCGGCGCATCGGCCCCGACGGGGCACCCGGGCGGGCGCACTCCCAGGTCCAACACCCCAGTGGACACTCGGCCGCGCGCACTGCACGTAAGCACGCTCCTGCACGGGGGCTCAGACCCCGGTCGCCAGCGTGCCCTAGCCAGGCGCCCCCGACCGGGATCCCAGGCACCGCCAGCTTATACGCATACACGGGCCTCACGCCCCAATGGGACTGCTGGGAGCACACCCCCCCCATAAATAATACCCTTTCCCAACCTCAGATGGGGTCACGGCGCGCGCGCGTGCACACACACACACACACACACACACACCCCACACACACATGCGCTCTTGCTTGCATCCTCACCGGGGTTCTGAGCGCTGGTACTGCCCTGCGTCCCCACGGGGGTCCCGGGCTTAGGTGAGCCTGCAGGAACTGCCGGTGCCCACGCATGTGGCTCCAGGCCCACGCGGGCACACACCTCCCCAGTCTGCACACGCGTGTATTTCACGTGAGCTGCACACCTGCCAGGCCGCCCAGGGCACCTGGCTGCAAAACCGCATTCAGGTTTTGGGGGGAGGGGACTGGGAATCGGAGGCCTAATTCCCACCGCCCCCATCTCTCTTAGAACACCCGCCTCCCCAAATGTCCCTGGGGCGCAGGTAAGACGCCCCAGAACTGTTGCCCAGTGGCGCCCCTGCATGTGCTATATTTATATTGGAAATGTGTACCTTTATATATATATTTCTTATATGTAAGAACCTCCCCCCATTCCCGCTCCACGTTTATACTTGGGTTTTACCATCCCTATTCAGCTTCTTCCCAAACCTGCAAAAAACCCCATTTCTCCAAGCAGGGACGTGGGGCGAGGCGGGAGCAGCATCCTCCCTTCCCACTGTGGACGCCCCTCGTTCTTAAAGGCTAGGGACCCCCCTTCCCACGAAAGGCCGAGCTACATCACCGAATCCCCAAGCCCTCCCCGAGACACAATCGCGGGGGTGGGTGCTGGCGGCGAGACATTGCTTTTTGGTGTGTTTGCTGTTGCTGCTTAAATTAATCCTGAGTGACGGCCTGCAATTCCTCTCCACAAAGAGACCATTTAATGCCCCCCCCCTTCTCGGGCGAAACTTCCATTTGCCCCCCTGAGTCCAGCTTGGCAGCTCAGGCCGCGCGCTACCAGCCCTCCTGGTCTTTCCCTCAGGTGCGCCCGGGGCTTGGAGGCGGGTTCCCTGTGAGCACCGTGGACCTCAGGAGCGAGTGTGGGTGGGTTTTGGAGGGATGGGAGATGTCTTAAAATAGAAGCGCCTCGCTGAACGGAGGTGGGGGGAGGGCGTCCCAAGACTTCCTAGACGGCCCCACTGCCCAACCAAAGCGCTCCGGATGCCCCCGCCCGGCCGAAGAAAGATCAACTTCCGTGCCTTCTCCAGAGCGCCCCGAGGGGAGGATCCAGACCGTCCCCCACGTCGCCCTGAAGCCCCCCAGTCCGCGTGTGTTTGTGGAAATTCCGGCGGAGCCGTGCAGCCGGTGCCCGTGTGCTAGCCCCAGCGTATGCCCCTCGCCAGGCTCCCGCCGCCTGCGACTCGTTTCATTGTCACCTCCCGGGTATTCTTTTCGTGCGTGACATTTCCCCGACCCGCTGCAATTGGCTCACGCTTGGCTTGGGGGGCAACATAGGTGGGTGGGGGTCGTGGGGAGGCCTCCCCTGGGCTCAGGCAAGGGGAGAGCTGGGTGTTTTCCACGCGCGGAACTTGGGTGCTGACTGTCGTTGTCACTTGCAACGCGCACCACCGGGTAGAAGGGGACAGCATAGCCCTCCAAGGTGCGGACGGCCGGGACCCGAGGGCATTTGAGGGCCAGGGCTCAAAGTCGGGCGTGCGCGTGCGCCGAGGCGAAAAGGCGGGAAGCGGTGCGTTGAAGCCCCGGATGTGGAAAGCGCCTGTGGCACAAGGTTGTGTCGCTCGGCAGGCGGAACGGCTCCAGGCGTTGAATGAGGAGTGAGGACCACTGCCCCCGCGGGCAGGTGAGGGGAAACCGGGAACGGGTGTGAAGGAGCAGCGGCGACAGGCGAGGCCTTGGGCCGTTTGCGTCGCAGCCAGAAGCACCAGAATGATGCCAACTAGACCCCGAAGGGGTCTGTGGCGGCCTTTCGGACCCCGCACTGCGCAGGCGCGGCTCCCTCTAGCCCCGGCGCGGCCCAACCCCTCCCCGCGACCCCGCAAAAAGTAACCCGGTGCGGGCGTCGAGGGCCGGGCTGGTTCGCGTTCTGGGACATTCGCCATTTGCAGCACCAGAGGCCTGCGCCAGAAGGGGCTCAAATGGCGGCGTTTTGGCCTCGAGGCGGGTTCGGTCCCTTCACCAGGCGCGCGGCGTGGGGTTCCGGGCCGCCGTTTCCTCAGTGTCCTTACTCCTGTGCCATCTTGATACCCGACAGGGGATAACGAGAGGGCTTTGGGAAGAATGCGATGTTAATGATTCCTGTTCTTTGGCTGCTCGAGGGACTTTTTGAGCTTTACGGCCCCCAGAATCTTGAGGGTAACTTTGGGGCGTCCTTACGGAGAGAGAATCCCTCGTGCGCGTCTCGGCCTCCAGACCCCTAGCCTCGGAAGAGCCTCCCCATTTCTCCCCAAGTCGCCTCTTTTCTTGTGTGTGAATAAGGGCGGGGAAATTTACCAGGGGAGCATTTTGTTTGTTTCAAGGGTTGGCTGGGTTTGGGGGCGTTTGGCCTCCAGCGAGCACAGGGAAGAAATGTGACTAAGTGTTAGAAAATGCGCTTTCCCTTTCCCTCTTTTCCGCCCTCAGGACGCGGGAGTTGCGCAGCTTCTAAGAACCTTTATAAAAAATTTCCCCCTCAGATATCCTCTGATCGACACCGCCTTCCCTCGGCGCTGACTTCTTGAATTTGGGGCGCTAAGGCCTCTCCACCCATTGCTACCAGCCATTTTGCAGCACTTCTTCTGGGCAGGCCGGGGGAGAGGATGGAAAAGAGGAAAAAGAACGTGTGCGCCGAGTGGGTCCGACTTAACCTGTTGGCGAGGGAGGCTAGTGCTGGAAGAGGCGTCCCCCCCAAGTCTACCTCCGGAGCTCGAGCAGCCCCCGGGCGTTCAGAGAAAGCACTCAGGGGCCTCCAGATCTGCCCCTCGGAAGCCAGTCATAAACCCGACTTCTCATCACCTGAAACACTTAAGGGCGCTTTGATGGTGTTAGGTCCTTTTCCTTTTCCACGTGCGGATGACTCAGCCCGCTCCAGCTGCGACTGGGGAGGTGACCCGGGGCAGCGGTTGACACGGCGCTCGGCACCCTCGATGGGATGGGAGGCGCCCCACCCCAGTCGCATCCACTCCCCTCAGGCTCCCAGACCACACTTAGCTCCCCTTTCCCCCCTTTATTTTTCGGGTCATCTTTTCCCTCTTCTTTAAAAAAATTATTTTAAAAATTGTAAGGAGTTTTTGTACTTTTTTTTTTCCTTTTTCTTAACGTGAGACAGAGGCTGGATAATGGAAACAGGCATTTAAAAAAAAAGAAAGGAAAAAAATACATGTCGGCTGTCCGTGGAGCTCGAGCCTCGCCTGCTTGGCGACTGAGCTTTTGGTCGCCGGTTCCCTGGTAGAACCGGCATGGGGCACCTGGGATCTCTGCCCCTGAAAAGGCGCTATAGAAATACGAGGAATTATCATGATTTTAATAAAATTGTGTCTCATTTAGGAGCGCGCTTCTGCACTGCCTCTGTCGTCGGAGCCCGGGTTTGCCACCGCAAAGTCTGTAATCAGAGAAAAATACCAGCTTTGTTGAGGGTTAGAATATATCATTGGCTAATGTGTGTGGTTTTTTTTTTCTTTAATAATGCTAAGCATTGGAATAATTAAAGAGTGCGAAATAATTCGCCTCTCCTCTCCTCTCAGTATTGTCTTATTTAAGGGTGGAAAGCGCACTTTTAGGCAAAGCTGGTTAGTTTTAATGCGGGCTTTTTTTCTCAATCGCCTTCCCTCCGCTCCGGTTTGATTCGCAAATCCCCAAACTGGCACAAGCCGGGAAACTTGCCGCGGCGGCCGTTCTTCTCCCGGAGTTGGAGGCTCGCTTTCCTTTTTTCCCCCCTCTTTCAGAGACAACCCTCTCCTCTTCCCTCCCCCGCCTCTGGGCCCTGACCCACTGCCTGGTTTTCGCTAGAGCGATTTAAAAAAGAAAGAAAGGAAGAAAGGAGCCGGGCTCTGGTACCCCCGTGCCAGCCGAGGGCGCGTTTCCCTGGCGGTCGGCTGGTGGGAGAGTCAAACCCGGTGGCTGGCGGGTGTGGGGTCTCAGATGCACAGTCTCGCCGCCTACCCTGCACCCCCCCCAAAAAAAGGATCAAGTAATCCAGTATTTCTAAAGATCGAAGCCTCAGAGAGCTCAGATCCCTTGTCATATTTTAAATTAAGCTGAACAGTTCTTTCTTCCCAGCCTCATATACAATAGGAAGAGAAAATTCGGTCCTCGAGAGCCTGCCTTTGCAGCCCCGTGCCCTTGGTAGGGGAGAGAGCTGTCTACTTGGGCTGGGGCTGGCATCCAGCCCCAGGATGGTGCCACTACCCACAGGGCCTAGATTTGGGGCAGGAGAGCAGGGTCCAGGGCCAGTGGTGGGCACAGACTAGGGAGATGTAGGAATAGAAGAAGAAACATTTCATCAGGGCTGCAGAGGTTTGCTCCAGGCTGGTGGGAGGCTGAGCCACTGTCCTGGTCATTCCCCCAGGTGTTGGGTGGACGGGCTTGAAAGGAAAAGAGGCTTTGGTGGTGCTTGGGGAAGACGCAGCTCCCTCGAGAAAAGAAAGGGGAAAGTGGGCAAGAAATTGGGGGTAGGGGCTTGTGCCCCAGGCACCAGTGGATGTGCAGTGGCTTCGCATTGCAAAGGGAGTTACTTATTTATTTGCTTCAGGTGTTTTTAATTAAATGGGTTCCTGTTTTATTTACCTTGTTATTCGGTGCTTAGACTTTTCAGCGATCCCTTGCATTCTTTTTTTTTTTTTTTTTTTTACATAAGCAGAAACTTTTTTCCCCCCTTGGAAAGATATTGTGGGAGGTATTTTGCCTTCAGTGCTTTCTCTTTCCTGCTTTTTTTAAAATTTAATTTTAAAATTTTAAAGTAAATTTAGTGTGAGTGAAAGTGAGGGGGGAGCCAGCTGGGGCTGGAGCCAGGGAAAGAGGGAGGCAGATGCAGCAGAGTTGGGCCTCCCTTCCCGCGGCAGCTCCACCCCAGGACCCCCTCACTCTCTAGGCCCCCTTCTGCCACTGCTACTCCCTTCCTCTCCCTGCAAGGCTCTTTTGGACAGGGATGAGGAGAGCTTGTCCTGATGGGTGCTCATTCACCCTTCAGGAACCCCTGCCTCTGCAGAGCCACTTTTCCTTCATGACCGCCGAATATCAGGGCCCCCCAGTCCCTGTCTGCTTACTCCCTTCAGTCACTATGGCTGTTTGGCTTTCAGCTCGGTGGGCCCAGTTTGTCTCCCACACTTGCCCTGCTTGTCCACTAACCCGGCTGCATAGTTGGTTGCCCTGTTTATGGGATCAGAGTTGGGCAAGCACAGAGAGAGACGGACAGACAGACAGAGGCGCAGAAACCCGTCTGCAGCAGTGAGGATTCAAGGGGCTTCTTTTCACTACGAATTTTTGTGGTCACATGAGTAGTGCACTTGGCTCTGTAACGTGCGTGTATACATAGGTGCTCAAATTTGAGGCTGCTGGTGTGGGCTGGAGCTATTTCTAAGGCATATGAATTATGAGAACTCTGTAGTTGAAAAACTCAAGGCCCCTTGAGCGGTACTGAAAATGTTCTGTTTCTTAATCTGGGTGGAGGTACACAGGTGTGTTCACTTTGTGAAAATGTATCGAGTGGAAGACTTAGAACTGTGTGCTTTCTTTCTGTGTGCCACACTTGAGTTAAAAAGTTTATTTTTTAAAAAGGAAGGCACAGCCTCAAAAGTAAAGGCCGAGGGTTACAAAATAATAATAATGATTATTATTATTTAAATAAGAAAGTTCTCCAGCCTGCTTTGCTCAGGCCTCTCCACTAAGGAATGGTGGGAGGGCTTGTAAAAATTAGTGGGCTGATAAAAAACCTCTCAGGCATGTGGCCCATGAGGCTTCCTTCTTCCACGTGTGCGGAGTGCCTGGAAACCACCTGCAGACTTAGGTTTAGCTGTAGGATTTTAACGTCTCAGGACCAAAGGATAAAAATTGGTAAGGAAGAAGTTACATGCCAATTACATTTTGCTGTCAACATCTGGAAAGCAAAATTGCAGCTGTTCTCCCCCTCCCCATTACCACCTCTTCTTTTTTTCTGCACACTTAAATTTTTTGTACTTGTGCCATCCATACTTCGGTTTTCTGCACTGTTAAAACATTTTCACGGCTCTGATGAAATCAAATTGTTGGGTTTGGGTTTTTAAAAAAAATATGTATGTATATGTATGTATCTTACAGTCTGACAGTATAATTTTTTGGAGCGATTAATTTGAACAGGCCCGCAATCAGTTGATAATCCCCTTCCTTTTCTTTCCCCTTCTTGGCCTTTCTAGCACCATTCAGGCCAGAAGCTTGAGGGAGAACGCTTGGCCGCTCTTGCCTCTGCTCCTTTGGGCAGGTACTGACAGCTTCGCCCTCCACGGCCCTTCTGCGGTGTTTTTGTTTTCCCTTCGCCCCCCAAAAATATTTGAACCAAAAAGCCTCTTTTTTTTTTTCCTCCACCCACAGCAAACTGAAAGGGCTAGTGAACCGTGATTCAACAGAGCGAGGGCGCCTCTTTTCTTCCTTAGCATTAATTAACTCAAGTTCGTTAGGACGTTGGGTCTGTCGCCCACAGTTTTCTCTTGTGTGTGCTGAATCGGGTCATAGAGGGAGACTTCCCATGCAAACAGTTTGTGTTGGAGCTGGAGGACACAGAGGGGGAGAGAGGGTAAGAAAGAAAGGGAGCCCGTGAGGGACGGATTGTGGCCGAGGGGTGGGCATGGTCCTAAGCTCTGGGCACCCTGGTGCCAGCCTCCGAAGGGGCTAGACACCAGGGGAATAAGGATTCTCGGGTTTCCTTGGCAATGATTCTGATAATAAAATAGTTGGGGAGAACAATACATTTTGAGGGATTGAAAAATGTCTTCCTTCCAACTCCTAAAACTGTACATTTGGGGGAAGCCGCTTGCTTGGACAGGGCCCATCCAGCTCCCCTGAGCCCTCGAGCAGTGAAAACCTTGGGCTCTTCCCATCCTGGCCACCCGCTCTCTGCCCCAGGCTCTGGGCACTGCCTGTTGCCACAGCAACTGCAAGAAAGAGGTTCTCTCTGGGTCTAGGGGAGTGCAGACCAGGCAGAGGGCACCCGGAGCTCAGAGAAACTCTCCTCTTGCCCTGGCTCTTCTCTCCTGTGGCAGGGGGAATAGACCTGGCAAAGCAAGGGGGTGTCAAAACATCCTGACGGAACTCATGGAGCTCATGAAGAGGACTTGGGAAGACCACAGGAATTGTCTCCAAAGTGCAGGGCGAATGGTGGGGACAGGGGAGAGGACCGTCTTCCCTGGAGGATCCCCAAGCCTTTTCTGGGGTCAGTAGTTGGCAGCCGGGCCTTGGGCGAGTTTTCAACATTTTGCTATTTGCTCTGGCCTCCTCTCTTGCCCTCCAGATATTTTCTCAATGCGCCGGGCACAGACCTCATCTTCACCTGCTAGTCTCCCCTTCCCATGCCTTTTGTCAATTTTTCAGTTTTTCTTTAGAGAAAGTTGTGAAGTTGGCTTGTGGGGTACTTCCTTCTTCCCGGGCCCTTGACCACCATGGAGTGACACTTTCCAGACCGACTTGGTGGGTGAGGCTCAGGCTTCTTCGCACTGCCCTTGCTCCTTGAAGCCCTTGGCTGTCATCTGTCCTGTGCGTTCGTTCATTCTGATCTTCGGAGGGTCCCATCCTCACATAGCTCCCTGAATGGACGACTGGGCTCTGACCTTCCCGGCTTTTACTTCTGTTTGGTGACATAAGAAAGTTTCAAGCAAAATAGTGAATTAAAGACTAGGGTTTTGTTTCCCATACTCTGTAGAGGATGAAAGTAAACAATTTCCAGTTGCACTAGAGAGAATAGATCGTCTTCCCCAATACCTCTATTCCTGCCCGATTTTATTCAGTGCCAGGAGGGAGAGGGGAGATGTGCCTGGAGCAGGGTGGTGTTTGGAGCCAGAATGAGGCTGCCTGTTGGCCCGATCCCAGGCCACCGCTCCCGGTTTGTAGTCAGGAGGAGAAAAGGAAGGGAAGGGGGTGGGTGTTGGTTTATAGGAGTGTGCAGCCTGGTTCTGAGGCAGGCCTCATCCTAGACCCAGCAAGGGGTGCGGGGCAAATCCATTCAGCAAGCTGAGGATGCTAGAAAACCCCCGTCCGGTCCGCCATTCCTGGGCAGAGAAAAACAGGCCCAAGTCAGCCAAAAACCCGCTTTGTCCAAATTCTCCGAGCCTCCTCGCAATGTGCATATTCTGGTTTCCATGCTTGGCGGTTCCAGACTCTTGGATGATTTTACTCTGGCTGCAGAGCCCCTGCCTGCCTGCCCCCCCAGAGAGGGGAGGCCCCACCCACCTCTCAGATAAGCAGCCGGCCCCTTCCTTTTGCTGCCTACGGTTCTCTTTCCATTTCTGTCCGGGAGTCGGGCCACTGCTTTCTTGTATCCCTTCTTCTGTGGGACAAGATGGAAGATCTCAGGGATACGAAGTTGGCTTCTTTTCGGTTCAGGCCAACGCTGAATTATAAAATCCCAGGAATTGGACAGGCTAATCAGGGTTCTATTTGTGGCCTTTTAAAATTTCCTGCATCTTTTTTCACCCAGGCTGCAGAGATGCAGTAGTAAAATGGATCCTGATATATCTGGTAATTCCTATGTAGGTTTTGTCAGTTATTTGCACTGTGTATAGTTATCTAAATTAACACGGACATATATAAAACTAGCATGTGTCCAGGGTCTGAAAGAATAAATCTGAGCCTTAAAGCAAGCAGGATGTGGACAAATAGGATTTTTTTTTTTTTAAAGATAAAGTGACCTCCAAATAGTGGCCCTGTTTTTAAAGATATAACTTCTTGTGCTTCTAGATGTTTCACTATTGGCAGGTATAGGCCAGTTGTAAAACCTGTCTCAGGCTGGGAAAATTATTTTGTTTCCTTGAAGATTTTTGAGTACTGTGTATATGAGTGAGATTCTGTACACATTTCCCTGTTTTCCCTTAAATAATCCAGAAGGCCTCATTTGTTTTGTGGATTTTTGGAAAACGACACATTTAACTTTCTCAAGCTAGAAGCAGTCACTTTAGCTAGTTTTTCTTTTCTTTTCTTTTCTTCCCCTTCTCCTTCTCATTCTTCTTCTTCTTCCCCCTGTCCTAGAGTCCTTATCTTTTCTCCTTGCTCATTTTTCCTTTTCAGCTGCGTCTTCTTTCCCTCCATCTCTGTCCTTCTCTCTCTTTGCAGTTTTGGGCCCAGCTTGTCTTTCTCTCTCAGGATTGGGCTTCCTTCTCTCTTTCTTTCTCCCTCCCCCTATTCCTCTTCTTCCTACGGCCTGCTCATTCTTTTTCTTTTGGAGGCACATTTTTCCTAGTGATGGCTGAAACCAGCATGGGTATTTCAGAAATGTTTCAGTGAAAACTGTTGTTGTTTTAAAAAAAATCAAATTCTATATACGTGACAGTAATGAGAGAGGCCTTTCTCTCACAAAGGCAGAAAAATTCCTCTCCACAAACTAAAAGCCCATGTGAATTTTAAAAGTCTAATCTCTGGCTTCTGGGATTTTTCTGTTAAATGAGGGAAAATACCTTTCCCCTCAAATTTCCCTGCTTTTCCTTAATTTTTCCTCTTTGTTGTCTTTAATTTTCTTTTTTGCTCGCTACTGTCACCAGCATCACTGGCTTCCTTACCCCTCCGTTTTTTCTCTCTCCCTTTCTCCCCTTCCCTCTCCTTCTCCAAGGCTTGCCTGTCCCCTTGCTCCCTCCATCCCCTGAGCCCTTACATTTTCGGGTGGCTCAGCCCTGGAGAAGCCTTGAATCCTCAGAGGTTTTTTTTTTTTTGCCTTGGCTCTAATCGGGGTGCAGGGTGCAGAGTATCTGAGCTCCCAGCCAAGACCGAGACTGGGACAGGTAATCTTCCAACAGGAGCCTCTACTCTCTTAACAAAAGGGGGACAGTCCCCTTTTGTCTGGGGTTTCTGAGGGGCGTGTCCAGGACCGAAAGCCGCCATCAGTGGCATTCAGGAGGAGGGGGCTGTAGGGGTCGGGTTCGCCAAGTGTTTCTATTGGAACCTGAGCGATTCTTCTCTGTGTGCCCCACAGGAGGGAGAGAGACCCAGTCATTAGAAATACCCTGGCTGCTCACCCAGGAGGGCCTCCCCCGAGAGCCAGATGCCTCTGTGGGAGCAGGGTGAGGGGAGAGTGCTGCCTGGGAATCCTCTCAGCCCACCTTCAAGTTTACAGGCCACTGGCAGGTGAAGGACAATTGATGATTGTTCTCCTTCCCTGTTCCTCCCCTGGGAAGTGCCTGTTGCTCCTCCTGTTAAGGGAGAATTGAGGGGGTGCAGTGGGTCCCTGCGGCTCCATTGAGACACTCCGTTGGTCCTCCTGGGCCACTTTTATGTGCAGTCTCTCCACCACTCCATCGACCTTTGACCTCTCCCTTCATCCAGGAGTGAATCATGGATCTTGTCCTGTTTCCCTAACTTACAAGTGGATCCTTCCATCCACCATCTCCCTTGCCACCTACCCAGTTGCACCACCAGATTCAGAATCGACCCATGTTTAGCACCCGGCATGGTGGTCTGTGAGATGGAACATGTTAGAATTCTCTAGGAGGCTCACATTGGCCGTTTTCTGTTTGGTGTCTAATATTTAGTATGAATCGGAATACCAGAAAAACACACCCCCATGCCAAATATAAACTCACTTGTAGTTTCTACCATCTCATCTTTATTATTTTTGTTTGTTTGTTTCATCTCATCTTTGGAAAGTAACTTTGCTTCTCTCAAGGTGGAGAGAGACAGGGTTTGGTACCTTATGTTACTCAGCTAATATCCTTGACTAATTGGACCGAAGCTGGTTATTAACGTGATGTTAATTATTGAACACCACCCTAAGAGGCCTGTCTTGCAGTGACACCTGCCTCTTGCTCTCTCGCCTCTAACTGTTTTTCTCGGCCAGTCAGGCCAGTCAGGGCCTGGACTGGGGTCCCAGGTGCTGGGCAGCACTGTTCCTGTGGTCTGGGTCCAGCGCCAGCCAAGGGCTACATGTTTTGTTTGGGCACACCCCGGGCCCTCTTCCTCGAACCTTTCCGCTGAGCGTAAAGGCCGCCGAGCACAGGGTTTCAGATGGGGAAGAAAGGGGCGAGAGTGAGCAGTGACCTTTCTGCTGCCAGCTGAGGGCTGAGCCTCGCCTGGGGAGAGGGCAGCTGGAGGGACTGGGTTCTGAGTCGCATCAGTCTCTCCCTGTCTGTGTTCACGTCCTCCTCTGCTCTTCCATTGCTTTAATAACTGTCTCCTCCTTACTGCTTCTCAAAGGCCTAAAGCATGGCTGCTCAGGAGCCCCTGCCGGAGGAGAGGACCCAGTGGAGGCTTCCACACTCCTGGCTTCTCTCCCCCATGTTCACCTTCCTGTCTGGGAGGAAGGTCCAGAGCAGGGGTTCCCCTGGGGAGCTCTTCCTGCTGACTCAGTTTCCCCAAGGTTGTCTCACGTTTCCTGATAGAGCTCTTTTCTGCTTTCTCGTTTCCTTTATTAGCTCTCTCCCTTTCATTTAGGGTTCTTATTTCATGCTCTTGCATCTTGCTCCATATGGTTTGGGCCCTTTAGTCTGAATTGAACGGGGCACAGGTAGGTGAGTGTTCCCTCTCCTCCAACCAAGAAACACTAAACACAGATCAAGTGGAGAGGGCAGAGCTGGAGAAAGCAAAGAATTAAGAGTTCAGGAGGTGGTGGTGGTGGCCGTCGTGCATAGGCAGGACTCTGTGTTTGGAAGTAGTGTCCATCTTCGTGCCTTTGTCACTTCCTCCTGGGGTTGGCTGTTGTGTTTGTGGCTGAGTGTAGTGCTTGTCAGTGGAGTGCTGTGACAGGAGGCTATTTTAATAAACTGTTGCAGTTTCTCGAGCGGAGCTGCATTGCGTTGGCATCCCTCTTCACTGCTAATGGAGCGTGCGTGGCTGGGTGTGGACCGCCGAGGGAGGCACTGAGCTCGCTGGGGGCTGGGGAGAGGGAGGCCGTGCATGAGGTGCTGGGGGGCCTGCCTGCCTCGTCTGGGAGTGCTCCTGTGAGCAGCAGCCAGACCGGGGGAAAGGGTGGCTACACCCTGGGCGCCAGGTCCCTGCCCTGGAAGTGCTGCTGGCATCGACACTTTCCGAGCTCTCTTTCTTCTTCTCTTTCTATTCATAGCACGGCAGGCAGGCTTGTGTGTATGGCCAGGGAGGAAAACTTCCACTCGCCCCTGTGCGTCCCATAAACAAAAAAAGAAATAGAACCAGAAAAAGAGTGTGCGGGCCTTAGAGAAAGAGACTGAAACCAAAACACAGAGAAGGCGCAGCTGCTTTCCCCAAGGCCTTCTGGGGCTCCCTCCCGCCCAACAGCCCGCCCCGGAGTCAAGCCTTTATTTATTTATTTTTCTGGCTTAAAAAAAAAATTCTGTGTCTTCCTCAGTCCTAGTCCCCCTCACCCCCTTCAGATTTGCTGGGTGGCCGCTGCCAAATGGACCCGAGTGGGAGCCTGGAATGAAAAATTCATAACTGCTGGACTTTGCTTGTTCATTAGACGTGAACTTGTCGATTGGGCAAATTGTTTTTGGTCTCCAACTGCCGGGGGCTCTCCCCACCCTCTCGGCTTGCCAGGTTCCCTCCTCCCCTTGGACGCAGCCATTGGCTGCTCGAGGATGTCTCATTGCCAAATAGGTGGATCCTTCTCTCTCTCCCTCCCCCCCTTCCTCCCCCCCCCCTTTTTTACTGGCTTTGGCACAAGCAAATGGATGGGGATTGAGCATGAAAGGGGAGAGAGAGAGGGAGTTTGAGAGAGAGAAAAGAAGCAAAAAAAAAAAAAAAAAAATCCAAAACCCAACCAGAGCACATACATACACACACAAACACACACACACACAACACACACACACACAGCCCCATCCCATCCACGTCCTCTCTCTCTCTCTCTCCCTCTCTCTCTCTCTCTCTCCTTCCCTCCCTCCCTCCCTTGCTCCCTCCCTCTTTTGCACGCTTCTGCCAGCGACGATCTGCAGCCGGTCCGAACTCGTCCTCTTCCCCGGGAATCTGCGAGCTCCCCCTTTGCCTGCGATCAGGCTCAGAGGCGGAGGAAGGCAGCTCGAAGTTTATACCCCTGTGCCGCTGCCAAAGCCGAAAGCCTTTTTCTTCAGCTGCCGCTTTTCCCCCTCCTGGTTTTTGTTTTTGTTTTTGTTTTGTACAGGGGTGGGGTAGGGCGTGTTGTGTGTTGGGGGGGGCGGGTGGGAGGTAGGTTTTGACTTTTAAATTTTGCATATTTTTCTTTTATTTATTTATTTATTTATTTATTTTTAACTGGAAGATGATGCGCAGGGGGTGAAACTGAAAAAAATTTTTTTGTTGGCTTTTGTTTACCTGGCGTGTGTGGTAACCAACTCGCTCCCTCTCTCTGCTTGCTATCCCTGACCTTTCTTTCTTTTTGCTCCTTTAAAAAAAATATTAATTTCCCCCTTCTGTGCAGTGGAGCATGGGTGGGGGGGAGGAGGGGGAAGGGTTTGAGAATCCACCCAAGCCCGGCCCCTATTCCCCAGAACACCAATAATAACCCCCTTTAAAACATTTACCTTCCTCCCCTGCTCCTCCCCCTCCCCCCTCCCCCCACCCGCCCCCAACTCACAACTCTGTTGAGTCCAGAAGCTCAGAATCGGGCGTTGGGCTTTGCCGGGTGCTTCAGATCAATGGTAATTATTTAATTTTTTCCAGTTTTATTTTTGTAAACAGAAATCAATTATTATTTAAACTTCAAACAAGCAAACAAGCAAAAAAAAAAAAAAAAAAAAAAGAAGAAAGAAAAAAAGCAAAAACTGAGAGCCCGGCCCTCTGTCACCTGACTGAGTGGGAAGGAGGGTGAAGGGGTCAGTGGGGATGGGGCGCAGGATGCCCCACGTAGCTTTTAACCCTGATGTGGTTGATTGATACCACCACCTTATTTGTGTTAACAAGAAGCGTCTTCTTCCTTATTACTGAGATTAACATTAGCATTGGTGTCGATAACAAAGCTGAAATCACATATTTAGGGTTTAGATCTGATTTTTAAAATGCTGGGGTGGATGTTCCAGTCGGAGCAGGAGAAAAGAGAATGAAAACAGCCTGGGGAGGGGGAAGCCAAATCCGTTTCCTCGCTTGCTGGCTCGTGGATGTCATGTTCTCTCTTCTTGGGGGTGGCCAAAAACCTACCAGTGTCCGGGCGTGAGGCGGCCCCCGCATGCCCTGCGTGTGCGTCCACGGGCATTTGTGCAGACTGGACACTGTGCTGGGGCGAGCTGAGACGAGTTTGAGGCTGCGATAGAACATGGAGATGTCATGGGCGCGACAGAGCCTGGCGGGGATACCAGCAGCGTGTGTGTGTGGACGGCAACGTTGTCTGTGCGCGCGTGTGTGTGAGTGAGTGAGAGAGAGAGAGAGAGAGAGAGAGAATAGGTGTGTGCTCAGGCTCTGGGTGTCTCTGTCTGGCTGCTGAGGCTGAGATGGGAGCAAGTGGCTGGCTAGGCTGGTGGCAGCTCCAGACCACACTTTCCTAGAACAATCGCAAGAGAAAATTGTTGTGCGGGGGGCGGAGGAGGAGAAGGCGATTTTTCTTGTGCCCCCCTTCTAACGCTTCTTTTCTCCTTTTCTCTTTCCCCCTCACCCCGTCTTCCCCTCCTCCCGTCTTCCCTCGCCCCGCATGCTCCCGGCTTGCCGCCTGCAGGATGAGTTCCACCCGTTCATCGAGGCGCTGCTGCCTCACGTCCGCGCCTTCTCCTACACCTGGTTCAACCTGCAGGCGCGGAAGCGCAAGTACTTCAAGAAGCACGAGAAGCGGATGTCGAAGGACGAGGAGCGGGCGGTGAAGGACGAGCTGCTGGGCGAGAAGCCCGAGATCAAGCAGAAGTGGGCATCCCGGCTGCTGGCCAAGCTGCGCAAAGACATCCGGCCCGAGTTCCGAGAGGACTTTGTGCTGACCATCACGGGCAAGAAGCCCCCCTGCTGTGTGCTCTCCAACCCCGACCAGAAGGGCAAGATCCGGCGGATTGACTGCCTTCGCCAGGCCGACAAGGTGTGGCGGCTGGACCTGGTCATGGTGATTTTGTTTAAGGGGATCCCCCTGGAAAGTACTGACGGGGAGCGGCTCTACAAGTCGCCCCAGTGCTCGAACCCCGGCCTGTGCGTGCAGCCACATCACATTGGAGTCACAATCAAAGAACTGGATCTTTATCTGGCTTACTTTGTCCACACTCCGGGTAGGTTGCTCTCAATCCCTCTTTCGCCCACCCCATTTTATTTTACTTGCTGGCATTTGTTCTGTTTATCATACCTCTTCTTTCCAAACGATACATGCATAGACGCGATGGGCCTAACTGGTGCGCCCGTCCTGCTGGGGCCTGAAGCACGTTTGATGTTCCCTTTTCCCTTCTGTTTCCCTCCACTCTCTCCATTCTTGTTCCTTTGCTCATTTGCCGTGTTACTGATTTTCGTGCATCTCCATCTTTGGAGGACTCATCTTACCCAAAAGACGCTGCAGGTCCTAGGACTGGGGCCAGGATGCCCCAGAATTATCCACGATGGTGAGAGTTTGTGATGAACACCACTACCACAAAAAAAAAAAAAAAAATCACTCCTTGCTCTGATTTAAAATGAGTCAGAAGAAGTATTGGGGGGCAGGTACTGGTTTTCCTGCAGCGTCCCCTCAAGTCCTGGGGAAACGCCAGATTTGGCACAAGCAGGGTGGGCAGCGGTTCGGTGGAGAGAGGGGCGTGTAAAACCCCCGGATATGAGACAGAATGAATAGGAAAGAGGAAAGAAGGCAGAGGCGGGCAGCTTCTGAGGCCCAGATGCCCAGGCGGGAGCTGTTTTGGCTGGGATTTGGCTGATGGAGAGGAGAAAAGTCATTCAATTTCACAGAGAGTGAAAATGAGCACGAGATTCCTTGCGCTCTTACCCTGCACTGTCCCTTCCCCTTCGCTTTTTAGCTGAAGTGGCGAGACCCCCGGATGGATGCCCGCAGCCCCCATACCTCTGCTGGGGGGCGGAGAGGCTCTCCCCAGCATAGGCATGCCAGTGAGTGGGCCTTGCTGCGGAAGGGGTCTTAAAGAAACAAACAAACAATCAAAACTCTGTAAAATCTCCTTTTCCTTTTGTGTTCCAAGTAGTTCCAGCTCTCCTCTTTGCTTTTCCAATTTCACCCTGCATTTTGGGTTGTGTGGTTCAGTTCTCCTCCTCTTTTCCTTTTTTTTTTTTTCCCCTACCCTTTCCCTTTTTATAATTTCTTTCCGCTTTTGTTTTCTTACAAATTGAAACAGAGATGGCTGGTTAATTTTTAGCCTCCACTCAGCTACGCCCAATTTACTGCCGCCTTTGAAACCTAAACGGGCGGCACTCTGTGATTAAGCAAGGCAGAAGTGTGTTTACATTATGCCCAACCAACTTGTAATGAGAGGGCTACCAAACCTTTCTCTCTCTCTGTGTTTTTTTTTTTTTCCTTTCCACCATTCCAGTATTTCCCCCCCTTTTTTCCCCCTTCTTTCTCTCTTCATGCGAATGTAAGAGAATGTGGCTTAACTTCAACTCTAGTGAATGTTCTTTCCCGCAAATATGTGTGTGTGTGTGTGTGTGTGTGTGTGTGTGTGTATCTTCCTTCCTGTTCATTCACAAAAAAGAAAAGCAACTCACTTTTCTGCTGTGGTTACCCCCTTGCCTGTTTGGGGTGTTGGGAGGAGAGGTATGACTTAATCCAGAAAGGAAATTTTGGGGCACTTTCAGCATTGCATCAGCGGTGGGATTAGAATCACTGAGAGTTTCTGTGTTGGAGAACTCTGGGGAGGAAAAAGTGGTATTTGAGGCCTCTCTTCGTGCTCATTCTCTCATTCTGAGAGGTGGCTTTGGTAGTTGGTTGGAGGCAGTGGATACCCCCCACCACTCCTGTTGTACCTCCCTCCATGGATCTTTCTAGGCCTGTACCTGGCCCTGTGTGACTATCATGGCCCACTCACGAAGAATGACCAACTGCCGGTCCTCTTCCTCGTTCATCCTTTTTCTTTCTGGAAAAGAGACCAAAGAAAAAATTAAAAGTTACTCCCTGATTCTCTGTTTACTCAGCAAATCAGAGTGGGGAGGATGTGTGCCTGGTGGTATTGGAAGTGGCTTGGGGCAGACTTGGAACCTTGAGCTTGTGTCTGTCAGATAGCTCCTCTGAGAGGGGATTCTGCACCTTCCGATTTTGGAACTAGGGCCTCTAAGATGAAATTAATACTCATTTTCCTTTTGAGCCGGCTTCCTCCTACCTTGCTCTGTAGCTGGATCCCTGTAGCTGAGCTGTTTCCCTGGCTTCTCTTATTTTAGGCCAAATTTTTGACTGCTGCCAGCATGGGGCTGAGGTAGGATGAAGTATGTGTGATGGCGACCATTTCCTGACCAGCCACCTGGGTCCTGGACTGACCAGGCAGGTGTCAGGAGAAGGGAGGCGCCCCCACTTGCCCCCTAGCCATAATGAGATGATTTGCCCAGGAATATGAGTAAATTCATGCCCCATTGCATGCAGCCATGGCCACCTCTGTCCCAGCTGAGGCCGAGTTCCTTGACAAAAGCTGAGTGGAGAACTGAGGATGTTTTCTTATAATTTGTCTATAATTCAAGTCCCTGGACTCCAGATAGTTTCAGTGAAGGTAGGATTTTTGTTGCTGAAATTGCTTTAATTCAAGGGTGCCTTACTGAAGGAGTGGGGGTGAGTTGGTGAGGCATGGGCTACCAGTGGGCCTTGGGTAAGTGGCCTCGAGGTGGCATGGAGTGGGCATGGCTTTCTCTCTAAGCCACTCCAGTTTGCTAGAAAATGTCTTCTCCTGGCTGAGCCCCCAAACAGTGTCAGTCCAATAGCACGACGTTCCTTCTCCATGTCCACGCAAAGACATACTCAGTAGGGTGCCACTTGTTCCTTCCTTCCAGTATAAACTGGGGTTGGGGGCTGGGCTGGCAAGGGCTCAGACAAGAGGTAGGTTGGACTCTAAAAGAAATACTTTCCTTCCTTTCAAACTGGGCTGAAGAACCTGATCTGGGCTGAACTGGTGGTGCCAGGTTTGATGACAAGCAAAGTTGACATGATGGTAAGCATGGGGGCATGGCTTCCCCTCCAGGCACCATTGTCATCTGTCATCCATGGCCCTTGTGGGCGCTTTTTTTTGTCCCACATGAAGCTTTAGGAGGTGGCATGGTTGAGAGGGACTAAAGGACGTGTGTGTGTGACATCAGGAGCTCCACTCCCAGAATACGTGGTCCTAAAAGGCCACCCAGAGTGTTTTGCACCCTTCATGAGGGTGGCCTTCCTGCTGGGAAGGAATGTCGCTGTGTGTCTGTTCCGTTTAGGAGGGGACGTTGAGGCAGAGCAGGGTCAGAGAGCACTGCCACGGGGAGGAGGTAGTACATTCCTGCCAATGTCCTTCCATCCAAAGGGGGTGTCCCAGGGCAGTGGCTGGAGACAGAGGGGAGCCTGGGGCCAGGAGGAAGGATGCTTGTGTGAGGAAGGATGGCAGAACTGGTCTGGAAGCACAACTAGACTATCTCCAAAGCTTCTGCAGGGGTCTGGAGGTAAACTGGCATCTTCAGACCCTCCTTAACCTAGGCCTCGGTCCTAGGAAAGAAAAAAAATCTGAAAGTAATAAAATGCTTTACTGAATGGAAATGTCAGCTTCTCCCCATCAGATCCCTCCAACAGGCCCACCGTGGAGGTCCATGAAGTCCAGGTATTCTTTTCTTTATCTCCGCTTTTTCATTACAGAGAAATTTACACATAGAAGGAACCCCCATCACCAGTGCCGACTTATGGCCAGTCTCAATTCATCCACAGCCCCTGCTGCCCACCTTTACACTGGGTTGTTTAGGAGAAAATCCAGGCATCATAGCTTTTCATTTGTAAATATTTCTGTACATGTCTGTAAAGATAAGGACTCTTGAAAAACGTAACCGCAATATCACTATCACACCTAAAACAATTTCTTTAGTATGGTCGGATAGCTGGTCAGTGTTCACATTTCCCTAATTATCTCCTAATTTTGTTTGTCTAGATCAGGATCCCACTCAGGTCCATGCATTGCAGTGGGTTGCTCCATCTTTCAAGTCTTATAATCTCTAGGTGGTCCTCCTCCTCCTCTTTCATCTTGGTTTCTTTCCTGGCAGTTTCTGGGTTGTTGTTGTGGAAGGAACCTGATGGTTTATCCGGTAGGGTTTCCCTGTTTGGACTCTGCAGGCTGTGTTCCCCTGCATTCTTCAGTGTGCTGCTCTGAAAGGAGATTCTGCCTCCCTCCTCACCTCCAGGTCCGGGGATAGGTGGGCCTTACCTGTTGCAGGAAATGGATTAGCACCTGAGGATTTGTCTAAGTGAACTTTGTCAAGTGCAGGGTTGCCCTTCTCAGTATAAGAGCTTCATGGTTTTTGCTGTCTGCTTCAGGACTTGGGGCTTTGTGGTGAGCACTGGTTTTCTGGTCCAAGGGAGGGCTCCACGTCTGTGTCCTTCCTCAGCAGTGGAAGGCATTGCTTCGCCATGTCAACCCTGCCAAGATGTGGCTGATGCCAGTCATGTCCCCCAAGCCTTTGCTGGATGCCTGGCCCGTCTGGTGGCTCTGGTGTGAGTGCACGGGGGTGGCCACAGGCATACCAGCCACCGTCTCCGGAGGCCTAACTCCTCCTGAGGCCCCTGTACCACTTCACCCATGCCTCTTTTTTCTAGGCCCAGAAATGCCACTGGTCTGTGTTTTTGAGGCAGCGCCATCTGGTGCCAGGGCTGTTGAAGACTGCAGGGCCTAGTTACCAGATTCCTAAAATTAGCAAGATATACCAATGTAGGGTTAGATGCCTTTTAGAGCAACCCAGAAGAGATGTCACTGTTGTTCGAGAGTCAGCTTTGGTCATTGTAGGAGTCTTCTGTTCACCTAATTCAGAAGTTGGTTAAAGGGATTAAACCAGCTAATACGTAAAGATACTGGCACATAGCAGAAAAGCAGTGGACGGCAGCTGCTGCAATTCCAATTGTTATGATTCCGTGAGCCCAAGGATGTCTCCCTGTCACCTTTACCTGTTGGTACTATTTCTGCCTTAAGGGATGAACTAAGTGAGAGCTAATTTTTCTGTAACATAGCAGCGTTTCAAGTGCTGAAGACAGGGCCCATGGTTCCTTTCCACCCCTCTTCCCAGGAAGCTGTCCGTTCTCCAGGCCAAACGCTGCCAGTCTCTCACGCCTCCCACATTTGACACGGCTCCTTGCGCACTTGCCATTTTGGTCATCACCCTCTGGAGGCCCTCTTAAACTGGAGCGTTCTGTATTGGACAAGGAAAGTCCAAGTTTGATCAGATCCCATGGTAGCTACACGATTTGCTGGGCCTTCCAGCTACATAATTTGCAGGGCCCAGTGCAAAACGAAAATGAGGGGTTCCTAGTTCAAAATGATTAGGAATTACAGCGAGACAACAGTTAGATCATTAAACCAAGCACAGGGTCTGTGTGACTGCCCAGGTCACATACCCGAGAGGTCTGTCCAGGCTACATTTGCTCTGTTAATGTGACATGGGGTGGTTTAAAAGGGTGATGCGGTTCAGGCTGGCTTCGGAGGGGGCATGACCCAAAAGAGGAGATCAGAAATACTCAGACCCACTCCTTGGGCTGGTCTTGTTCTGGGACTCCCTTGACCATCTGCTCTCATCCCCTTTGTCTGTAGCTTGTCTGTCCAACCAGTCAGGGGTCCCCACTGGCTGTCATGTGCAGGGGGATCTTGGTGGAGTGCTCACTCTCATGGTTGAGTTGGAAGCTGTAGCTCAAGGAAAAAAAGAACTACTTTTGTCTGAGCTTGAGCTGGCAGAGTTCGGCCCATGCATAAGCTGGAGGGGACCTAGGAGCCCAAGCATGGTGACCAGCTGTGCTCCACTGCCCACCCAGAGGAAACAGGGCCACTCTGTAGCAGGAGAGCTGGGGTCCAGATGTACTGGAGGACTTCCTGAGGATTCAGTTTACTTTTTGGCACTGCCAGAGGATGGTTGAATTTCCTTTATTCATGAAATACGTACGCATTTGGTGAACCTACTGTGAGCAAGGCCCTTCTAAGAATCAGAGACCCCTGCATGTGGCCTGCAGGGTTTGGGTGAAGGCCTCCTGATAACTTCTAGAAGACACCGTCCTATAGATGTGAACGAACAGTGATCTATGCAGGAGGCGAGGGAAGACCCAGCAGAGCTTCATCAGGAGCAGCTCCAGGTGGGCTGTGAAGAAGGAGGCAGGACCCATCTTAGCCACCTTCTAGAGTTGCAGGGACCCAGGGTGCTGAGGAAGGGTAGGCCAGAGGGGTAGAAGGCTGTGCCATGGTCTCTGTCTGTTCTTGCGCCCTGCAGCTGCTGGGCAGAGAGGGTACAGCGAAACATCTCCCTTTCTGCCCTGGGAAGAAGGTGTCTCCCTCCCCACCCCTTTTTCTCTTTGCCCCGTCAGTCCCACCCCCACCCCACCCCCCTGTCTCAGGAGCTGCCACGCT
Organism: Balaenoptera acutorostrata; assembly: GCF_949987535.1. Classification (NCBI taxonomy): domain Eukaryota; kingdom Metazoa; phylum Chordata; class Mammalia; order Artiodactyla; family Balaenopteridae; genus Balaenoptera; species Balaenoptera acutorostrata. The sequence goes on from NC_080065.1 coordinate 176,457,064, forward strand.
TCAGTTATTTTATCCTTCAGTGTCCGATTCAGAAGTCCTTTCAAAGGCCCCAGCAGTGTCAGCGCAGTGCTCGCACAAAAGGCCTCTTTGATTTCTTGTTTGTTTTCATTTGCCAGCAGAGGGGGAGGGGGCAGGAGAGAAAGAGCTTCTGGGTTTTAAAATTTTTATTTGGGTTGCTTCATTCTCAGAGGAGTTGGCTCCCTGGAACTCTCTTCTGAGTTAGGGGCTCAGAGGCAGGAGGTAGCCTTCTGGGGAGAAGGCTGGGATGGGGTGTGGGCACTGCCTCCTGAAGCAAGAGGAGGAGGTTTGGGGGATTAGGATACAGTCATTGATTCACCTTCAGCTGTCCTGTGCTAGGCCTGAGGGTAAGAAGGGTCAGGTTGGAGCCCTGCTGCTTGTGTAGAGAAAGGTCTGAAGTGCCTGACACCAAAGGACATTCCCCTGTTAGCCGCATCCCTGGCAACGGCCTCTCACAGCTGTAGGATTTGAGTAGTCCTGAACCTTGACTTTGCCGTTTTCCCTTTATCATCCCAGATTCTGCCGTTTCCCTCTTGCTTGGAGGGGAAGGGGGTGGGGGTCCTTGTAACATGCACACTCCTTGGAAATTCTTGGCACCTTGAACTACGGGCTGTGGCTCCCCTCTCCGTCAGGGAAGTGGAGGGGTGAGAGGTCTACCCCGCAGCCGGGCGTCCTGCCGGCACTGGTACACAGGCCCGGGAGGAGGCCCTGTCCTCCCAGGGCTTGCTCTCTCACCCCGCGCCTCTTGTCTCCCCACGATGGCTGGCTTGTGAGACGCTGCAGCATGGGTGCCGCTCCCAGAGGACCCAGCCCATGGCTCACGGAGGACTCTGAGGGCAGGCCGGTCCTGCCTGAGGAGCAGGGAGCTGAGGCTGAAAGGTGGAGGACCACCGGTGCCTGTGGTTTGGGACTAGAGACACGGCGACCAGCGCCTGTGTGGGTGCAAACTTTAAGCACATGTGGGCACGCCCTGATAAACCAGTAAGAAGGGGTGCAGCCTGTTGGTTGTCGCGCCCGTGTGGAGGCCTGACTGCAGGGGCTGGGGAAGAGAGCGCTGGAAAGCGAGGCTTGGGCAGGTGGTCACGGGCGTCAGCAACAGGGAAGTGTGCCCACTGGGTGAGGGGGGCTCCGCAGGGCCTGGTTGGCAGACGGAAGGAGGAGGCTGGGGGGCTGAGAGATAGATAAATATAGCTGATGGCATTTCTCATGATAGGTTTTTCTTGGCACTGAGGGCACCGTGGCAAACAGTACGACAAACGCCTGGCCCTGCAGGCCGCCGTCGCCATTTTAAGCATGTTTGAGCAGAAGAGTTGTTGGCATTAGAAAAGGGTCCCAGCAGGTGGAGGGGCTGCAGCAGGGGGGTTTGGCTGGACTGGGCCTTACCGCCCTGGGTACCTGAGTTCCTTACTTTGTCTGTATGGATATCTAATATCTGATTTTCTGGCCCTTTGGGGATTTAAAAAAATATTTTGGGGTTGCCCTTTGTGGGCCTGTCTCCCAAGTGACTTGTCCCCCCACCAGCCACCGTGGCCTGTTGGTGGTGGGGGTGTTCTGGCTCTTCTCACTTTTGATGTCTTAATGATGACACGGCATGCCACTGCCCCAGGGTCAGGGACATTTTTTTTTTCATTTTTATTGGATTATAGTTGATTTACAATGTTGTGTTAGTTTCAGGTGTACAGCAAAGTGAATCAGCTATACATATACGTATATCCACTCTTTTTTAGATTTTTTTCCCATATAGTTCATTACAGAGTATTGAGTAGAGTTCCCTGTGCCTCATTTGTTATGAATTTGGGGGACATCCAATAACTTAAGAGACACTCCTTTGTCCAGGTTCCAAACAATTTTTTGTTCCCGGTCGGTGGAGGAGAGGGCACACCCGTGGTCTCCATCCCTTGCTTTAATTCCATTTTTCCATTGAAGGCCCAATATGGCCGAGGCACTGTGTTAAGTCCTGTTCGTGTGTTAACCACCCAAATTCTCACATTGATTCTAGTTTTAAACCCACATTCCCAGCTGTGAGCGTGTGCGATAGAGTGACACACACAGGGGTGTTTGTGTGTAGTGAGGAATTGGTGAACCAGACTCGAGGACCTGGGAGGCTTCCTGGAAGATGACCTGCTTGAATTGCACCTTGAAAGACAGTGAGGAATTAGTTCGTTTTTGTCAGCTGGCTGAGCCTTTTCAGCTTGCCTTGAGCTGATTCCCTCCTCACAATGGTTGAGTGATATAGGCAGGGCAGGTATTATTATCCCCACCGTACACAGAAGGGAACCCGGTACAGAGGTGTCAGGGCGCTTGGGTCACACAATCAGTTTCCTGCAGAAGGACCCCAGGTTTCAGGCCACTGAGCACCTTGGCTTCCCTCCATGGGCCTTGCCATTCCTTGAACTTCATGGGGATTGCTGGCCTTGGGGGAGTCTCAGAGGAGAAAGCGAGCAGGTCCCCGTGGTCTCCGTTGCTCTCTAGGAGCTGAGACAGAGTGGCTGGAGCCTAGCCTGTGACTCAGCTCAAGGGCTCCCCCAGCTGCTGAGCATGTGGGGTGGAAACAGCAGTCGGGAACCTGGCCTGTCCTTGACACTGGTCTCCCTTCCCGCCGGCCAGCCCCCTGCCTCTGACCTGAGGGGCAGCATGCTAGCGTAGACCGGGGAAGCTCGGCTGGATGCCCCCACCCTGCTGTGGCCAGCTCAGCTTCTTGGCACCCCCTCCTGGAGCGTGGGGAGGGCAGGTAGAGTGTGCAGGAAGTCCAGGTGTGCGGTCAGGCGGGCTCGGCTGGATCTTGGGATCCCTGATCCTTGCTCTGTCACGCCTTTTTCCTGGGAGTCTGCTTGGAATTGCAGTTTGAAATAAAAATGAATGTAATTATCCTAATTAACCAGATGATCGCTGGAAGTTTTGCAGTAATCTGCTCTTCATTGCCTTTTATGCTCCCGAATTCACGTAGACTCTCATTCTTACCCCTTTCTTAAAGTTTGAAAACTTTGGGGCTGTGTATATAAAAACTCTTCCAATATGCTGAGGGGGGCTGGGTTGTGAGAGAGGCTAGCTTACTGCTGGAGATTTTCCTGTTTCCATGGCTAAGAAGATAGAGACTTGACCTCTTAACCATTGAAATCAGGTCCCATAGAGCAGGGTTTCCCAACCATGGCGCTGTTGACTTTTGGACCAGATCCTTCTGTGTCATGGAGACCGTCCTGTGCATTATAGGGTGGTTAGCAACATCTCTGGCCTTGACCCACTAGTTGCAACCCACCCCACCCCTCCGCCCCATGTGTGACAACCAAAATATTTCCATACATTTCCAAGTGTCCCTGAGGACAGAATTGCCCCAGCTGAGACCCTCTGGCCTGTCAGAAACAGAGCGATTCAGACAGAATGTACCCCAGATTCACCTCTTGCCTCTCTTCTAGTTTAGGAACTTATTTACGTTTTCTCACATGGCAACAGAACCTCAGAGCCCTGGCTGTTCCCCTGCATGTCCTGTTCCATTTTCCCCTTTCTGGGCGGAAGGACCCTGGGCTGAAACTGTCTGGGGGCTCCTCTCCCCTTGGGAATCATGAGTCCCCCTCTGAGTCTCCCACTGAACATCCCTCTTGATGTCTTGCATTATGGTCTCTCTGTGTGCCAGGGCTGCTGTTCTGGGGACTGGAACAGGGGATTTACTACTCAGCTGACCCAGGCCTATGTGGTGAGCCATTGACCGCATCAGGCCCACCCCAGACCCCAAAGAACAGCAGACATTTGTTTCGGCAGCATGGGAAGCAGAGATCAGAAGTGTCGCCTGAGCCTCAGCACTACTCTTTTTAAAGGATGTTATTTGATTTTCCTTATTACGGTAGTAAAACGCACTCTTTATTAAAAATTCAAACAACAGAGAAATGTAAGAGACAGGCTCCCCAAATCACCCTCCTGCACCAGAGAGAAACTTACTTCCCAGATCCATGTAGGTTCTTCTAGTTTTTTCATCAATTAACTTTTCATCAAACAGCTTTTAAATACAGAGATATCTATCTTAAGAGCAGATGATATGTTTGGGCTAATTGAATTGGCTCCATTGAGTGCCATTGTGGTCTTAAATTTTCCTATCCCCTGCCCATTCCACCTGTGTCCCCCATCACCCCAGGTGCAGAGCCCATGTCCCTCTACTCTTTTCCCCTGAGGTGACAGTTTCTCTTTGTCCTTCCTGGGAGCAGGGTGACCAGCAGAGCACGTGCTGCTGTCTGAGCAGCCAGGATCCTGCTCTAGGGCATTCCTGCTGGCAGCGTAACCCCGATGGCAGAAGTCAGGGCGCCACCAAATCTCCAGATTCCTTCTTCCTGTCTTGTCCCTGCCCCTGGCCTAAAGAGAACACTTCTGTCTGCCGTATCTTTAAGCCCGACACAAAGGGCCCTACCAAAGGCACAGCTACCACGGGGTGATGAGGGAAGGAGGAGCCACTGAGAAGTGGCCTGCTTGACTGTGCTGGCTTGGCCCCAGTCCTTGCCTCTTTCCAGCTCTTTCCTGGAGGGCCAGGGTGCTCCTCTGTGTGCGGCCAACCCTCTGCCAACTGGCCTGGCGTCCTGGAGGCTTTTCTAGACCCTGCAGGCTCCTTCCAGGGGTGACTGCTGCTGCTCTTTTCCTTTCTTGAAATGGAGAGTGTCCCTTAGCCTTCCAGGATTTATCCCTTCATAATTCTTTGTGTCGGGCTTAAAGATAGGCAGACAGAGGTGTTCTCTTCAGGCCAGGGTCAGGGACAAGACAGGAAGGAGGAATCTGGAGAGAGCTTTGCAGCTGGGTCTGATGGTCTAGGGGAGGCTGCAGATGACAGTGGGAGTAGGGTGACACCTGGTGACTCTTCTCGACTGGGTGGAGTGTGCAGAGACATCAGGAGACCCCTGGAGGCAGGCCTACCGAGTGCAGCCCTTGGGGAGTGTGTCCTTATTATGCCTGCAGATTATATCCCCATTAGTGCATAATTATTATGTAATGGGCGTTATTGCATAATGGCAGTTATATAACACGTGGCCCAGAATACGGAGGGGGGGGCATGTAATAAGTATATATCCTTTGGCTATAAATAGTTACCAGCCCTGCACTGAATCTGTGGTCACACCAGAGCCACCTTATAAATACCCAGCGCTGGGCTATAAATTTCTGAGCCGTGATGTAGGCAGGCGCGCGATACCTAGTTAGGGAGTGGTAGGAGGGACCCGCAGCCCCACCCAGCCACATGACGTCATTGTTTCTGTAGTAACGAGATGGCTCCCTGGGGGACCAAATGAAAGGAGGCCTTTAAAGGGAGGAGGCAAATGGATAGAAAGCTTTGGGGGGGGGGTTTGCCAAACCTGGGGCTGACAGGGTGGGGTCCCCTGTGCAGAGGACTCCCAGGTGTTCAACCAGTACCAGGGCAGAAAATGCCATTTCCTTTCATGTCCTCTTTAGAGGGTCTCAGGTCCTGTCCCTGTGTCCAGCAGGTCATGTGAGACTCAGCCGAGTGTCAGGGATAAAAGGGGAGTCAAGTGGTGTCTCCCCATCCTTCCATCTCCCAGGTGATCTCTCCTTGGCTCTGGGGCCACTTGCTGAAGGGGAGTTGAATATGTGCGCACCAGAGCTCTGCACCCCAGTAATGTCCTCCCCAGGGTGGGGCCATTTCTCCTAGCAGACGTTTTAGGTCAATTTTGGCCTTAGTAATGTAAGAAATATGTGAGCAATTCGGCTCATGGCTCAGAGAGCCTCGTGGAAGTCATGGCTGTGGGAGATGGTGCCCGGGAAGAAAGAGGAGACAAGGATAATATTTTGGTCCCAGAAGAAGCTATAGTGTAAGATGTAATCTTTTTAGGTGTGTGAGCGGTGGTTTCATATAGGGCGGTGAAGAGCTACTGTTCACATCCCTGAGGGTAGAGGAGGAAATGTTTTTTTGTTTTTTGGCCACGTAGCATGTGGGATCTTAGGTCCCCAACCAGGGATCGAACCTGCACCCCCTGCTTTGTAAACACGGAGTCTTAACCACTGGACTGACAGGGAAGTCCCGAGAAAATGTGTGGGTTTTTTTGTTTTTTTTTTTTAAATATATTTATTTATTTTTTGGCTGCGTTGGGTCTTCGTTGCTGCGCATGGGCTTTCTCTAGTTGTGGCACGCGGGGCTACTCTTCGTTATGGTGTGCAGGCTTCTCATTGTGGTGGCTTCTCTTGTTGCAGAGCACGGGCTCTAGGTGCTCGGGCTTCAGTAGTAGTGGCACGCGGGCTCAGTAGTTGTGGCTCACGGGCTCTAGAGCGCAGGCTCAGTAGTTGTGGCACACGGGCTTAGTTGCTCCATGGCATGTGGGATCTTCCCAGACCAGGGCTCGAACCCGTGTCCCCTGCATTGGCAGGCGGATTCTTAACCTCTGCACCACCAGGGAAGTCCCAGAAATGTGTTTTGATGGTAGGTAGAGGGATTAAAGTTAGTTGGGAGGGACGGAGGGAGGGTGGGTGACCTACTTGTCCCAGTTTGCCCAAGAGTCTCCTAGTTTCAGCACTGAAAGTCCCTCTTCCCAAGAAAGCCCTTTGTCCCCTGACAACCAGGATGGTTGGTCATCCTAGAACAGCAGTTTTCAACCAGGGGCAATTTTACCCCTCAGGGAACATTTGGCAATGTCCATAGATGCTTTTGGTTGTCACAACCAGGGGAGGGTGCTGTTGGCATCTAGTGAGTCAAGGCCAGTGCACAGGACATTCTCTCAAGAAGGAATCACCTGGCCCCTAATGTCACTATAGATCTTCCTCAACCTACTGTGGGGTTACATCCCGATAAACCTGTCATAAATTGAAAATACTGTAAGTCAAAAATGCATTTAATATACTAACCTACATCATAGCTCAGCCTAGCCTACCTTAAACGTCCTCATAACACTTCCATTAGCCTACAGTTGGGCAAAAGCATCTAACCCAAAGCCTATTTTATGATAAAGTGCTGAATAGCTCACGTAATTTATGGAATACTGTACTGACAGTGAAAAACAGAGTGATTGTATGGGTGCAGAATGGTTATAAGTGCATCGGCTGTTTACCCTCCTGATTGCCTGGCTGACTGGGAGCTGTGGATCACTGCTGCTGCCCAGAATCACAAGGGAGTATCAGAGTATCATACTGCATATCGCTAGCCCAGGAAAAGATTATAATTTAAAATTTGAAGTATGGTTTCTAGTGAATGCGTGTTGCTTTGCGCCACGTAAAGTCAAAAATTGTGAGTCAAACCGTCAAAAGTCGTGGATTGTCTGTAGTGGTGAGACCGAGAAGCCCTGCCTTGGAGGTGCGTGAGCAGAACCTGCGTGTCTCTCCTTACGACGGCCATCCCTTGCCTCTGCTAGCGGAGGCCCCCAACCCCTGCCGGGCCTCCCCTCTGAATTTCTTGCAGCTCTATTTTCCATGTTTTGATTGGTTGTGAGTAGGGTTCTGGGGCTGGGAGACCTTTTTTAGGGAATCATGGGGCTTCTGAGAGGGTCTTTTGCCCTCTCAAAGCTCCGAGTCCCTTTGCAGTTAAGATAGTGCTGAGAGTAAGCCCCACCTGTCAGTGTGGCACTGAGTGGATCTTTTGCCTGTTATTAAAAAACTAATAGTAATGAAAGAATCATTAAAGAGCGATCCCTTATTGCCTACCAAAGAGTTTCCGAGAGGCAAGACGTGCTTGCTCACCCCGTCTTTCAGGCCAGCTCTTCCCACATAGACCTGAGCAGGCCACGGCAGCCTCTGGGCCATGGGGCCCCCTGAGTGTACCAGTCCCAGGATGAGAATTTGTTTCCACAAAAGCCCATTTCCCAGACTCAGCAACCAGGGCCGGTCTCTGCCACCCAAAGAGACTTCACAAATGGAACAGATGAGGGAGCTGAATTCTATTCTGGCACGTGGAGTTTACAGAAATCTGGATTCTACCTACCTGATATCATTTATAGCAGATTACATTTTGCACAGCATACGTGAAATGTAATCACAAGAGTATAGCAAACTCTTTCTTTCTCACCTTTGTTTAGTGCCTGTTTCGTTTACTACCTGGCTGCAGTTTACTTGGTCCCCTCTGGCCCTGACACCATGCATAATGTGGCCAACTGGGTCATCATTACTGCTGGCCTGGGACAGGGCCCACAGATGATGGCCGGGATGGTGGTGCAGTGGTCTGGTCTGCACCAGGGAGTTAGCCAGAGCAGGAGGATCAGCTGCCTCTTGTGTGTGTCAAGCCCAACTTTTGAGTTTGGACTTGGGATTGAGACAGCTAATGAGCACGGATGGGAAAGCAGGGCCCATGGGTTTGCAGGCAAGTCCTGCCTGCTGTGCCAACGGGAACTCTGTGGGGAACAGTGCTGGCTTCGAACACAAAGGCCATTGCTCCATGGAATAGTAATCCTCAGGGTATTGCCAACCCGAGAGATATGGCCAAATGAGAGGCCCCTGCCCCAAGGATAGGCCAGATTTCTCTCACTTATTCATGGTATTGTGGTTTATAACGTGGGCCCAGAATACAGATCTCTGGGCATAGTTTCAAATACATGCATTTTTTAAAAAATTAAACAACACACACACACACACACACACACACACACACACACACACACACACACACACACACACACACACACACACAGTCTGTTCTAGCCATGCTGCTACCCAGGAGTGTTCCTGGCCACGTGGGACAGTAACTGAGGATGATGGTCCTGAAGCCACCGTCTAATATTAGATTTTGAAACTCAGAGATTCATTAATATAATTACTCAAATGCCAGCCTGGCTTGGCAAGGCCTCTTGAATTGTGTTCGTCTCCAACAAAGCACTCTGGCTGCAGGGATGCCCCTGGTGAGCCAGAGCCCTACTCCCTGGTTTATGGATGGTGGTTGAAGGCATGTGTTGGCTTCCTCAGTGCACCCTCCCTGGGAGAGGCGGGGAATTCCCACGGTGCCAGGTCCTGCCTTTATGCATCTTGTCGTGAGACGGGCACCTCTGGAGAGTCTTCAGTAGAAGTGAGCAGTCAGCTGGGCAAGGCCCTATTTGAATGCAAGTTGGACCCAGGCTTGGCTGAGGGCTGGGTAATTTTGCTCCCCTATGACACTTTGCACTTAATTTTGTAGGTTTCTTTTGCTAGGCTGGAATCTTGGAACTGGGACTCTGTTTTATCTTCCTTGGCATCTGGCTCTCGCCCAGTGTATAGTTTTATACCACCCGATAAACCCATTTTGAATATTGAGTTACCTTCAGATGGGAAGCAGCCGACAGCCCATCCCATCCTTGAGATGATGCAAAGGCATGAAATGGCATAAAAATCAGAAATGGGGCTGCTAAACGAAAGGAGTGGAGCAGGGCAGAGTGGCTGGTGTGCTTTCTGAGTGGGCATCATGAGGAGAGAGTACGGACAGATGAGTGATGGAAGCTTCTGGAAGGCTGGAAGGAATGTGGCAGGCAAGTGGGAAGCTGTAGGTTAATTGATTGAAAGGGACTTGGTTTCTCAAATTTTTTTTTCCCCCTTTTTGAGAATGGGAATGAGGTGTCAGGAAAATGGGGAAAGAGCAGCCCTCTCCCTGGTCCCCTTGTTAGACGGGCCACTGCTGGGTGGGTCACAGGCTCCAGCTTAGCTGGTCCCACCTTCACTCATGCCTTCCCTCTGTCTCCTTGGCTAATCCTGCTAGACAGAAGGGGCAAAACATACGTGCCCCCCCCAAACCCCCACCTCCGCCAGCCCCCAGCCCACCCGTGAGGGGCACTCGTCCCATGCCAGATCCTCCCCACCCCGCTAGCCTATCAGATGCCCTGTGGCACAGGTTGGCAGGGAGCAGCCCCAGGGCATGGAGATTGTTTGCCTTTTGCTCAGGGGTTCCGCCTCATCCCCTCCCCTTTCCCCAGAAGCCCTGGCCTCCAGGCTCCTCATGTGGCTGTGGATGCAGACACGTGGCTGGCTCTTCCTTCCCTCTCTCTCCTGGGGACCCCTCTGGCCCAGGCCTCCTGGGTTGAAGATGGCTGCCGTTCCCCAGCTGGTGTATATGCTCCCAGCTCTGGTGGCTAGATTTGGTTCTTAGCAATGAGTTATTAAAGGAACACGAACAGTGCGCTTCTCATATACTCGCACATGCACAGCCACTTCTCTGAGCCGATTCTGTGGTCGATTCTGCCGCTGCTGCCCCTTCACTTGCCTCAGACCTTAGTGTTGGTTCCATTAGTTTTGGAGTGAATTCCCAGCTCTCCTCTCTCCACCTTAAGAATCCCCAGTCAGCCACTTCCTCCCTGGTCCTGAACCTCTTTCCTCTGGCCCCCTGTGCCTGTCCTTGACTTTCTTGAAGATCTGCTTTCCCTTCCAAAGTTCTTGTCAGTGGAGGGGTGGCCTGGTGCCCCAGTAGTCTTAGGAGTGTGGTGTGCAGGAGTGTTGCAGTGTGACAGTGGTTTGGGGGTGTCGCCCTCTTTCCTGCTCTGTGTCCTTTGGCCTGGAGTCCGCCTGAGCATGAAAGTTCCTGAGGCGGAGGCCTGCCTGGCTCAAGCGAACACACATGCGGCTGGACCCGCAGGGCTGTGGTTTGCCATCACCTCATTATGCTCTGCTACGATTTGGGGAGAGAATCACGTACGTATGGTCTCTCATCCATCTACTGTTTTAAGAAAGGCATTTTTCTGGTTATAAGACTAGTGCCCATTCCATCATAAAAATACCAAATAAGCACAAAGTCTACATAAATAAAAATTATCAAAATTCTACCACTTAACCACTAAAAGCCTTTTGTTGCATTTTTTATACCTATTCATGCACATATTTTATTTTTTAAAAATTGGAGTTTATGATAGAAATACTTTGGGGTGCTACTTATAAAAAATTTTTGCATTCTACCATGTCACAGTTTTTCAAAAAATACTTTGTGGTGGTTTACCATCTTATTATTAGCTGCATTGTCCCTAATTCTCAACATTTCTAGTGACTTCTATCCTCTTTTCATTTTGGAAATAAGAAATTACCTTTTATTATAAATGTAATATATGATTATTTTTAAAAAATACAAACATGCTTTTTGAATAGCTCATGACACTTCAGTGTTCCAGAGTTGATGTAATCCCTCATGTGTGGAGGCCTTTAAGTTGTAAATTCTGCTGGTATGGACATCCGGGTGCACTAAGCTTTGTAGCTCTGTTTATGAACTTCAGACAAGGCTTCCTAACAGTTGAATTATCAGGCATAGGGTATAGACTCTTACAAAGACTTGTCACATATGTTGTTAAATTGCTGCCTGGAAATTTCGTGCCCACGGATGGCATGTGAGGGTCCATCTCACCACATCCCCAGCTGTACCCTGTTTGTGCTACCCAGTGCCTCAGAAAGACACTACCATCATTTGCACACATCACGCACATATCATGTACATATCACATGAGGATGTGCTTTTTATGAACCCACATCCCATCCCTGTCATAGGTGTGTGTCCACTGCATCAGCTCACACGTCCCCTGATGGGCGCGTGTTATCTTCCAATGAAAGAGCTAATCTTGGACATCACCCCACACACTCACATCCTCCAACCTGCATTTTTTTGTGAGTCTGAGATCCCCTCTCCCAGGCCTCTCTCTGTTAGCACTGCTAGAAGGGGAAGGTTTCTGAGGGCCTCAGGCATGGCACTGTCGGTTCTCTTGGGCCAGGAGCTGGCAGGGGAGCCTGGGGACTGCCTGGCAGTGAGCAAGTGCTGGCTATGGCATCTTAATGGCAGCAGCCCCCCAGCGCCGCCGCCCATGGTGGCCACCAGCAAGTGCCCCAAGAGTTCCTGAGGAAGCAGCTGTTGCCCATCCCTGAGGCCAGCCCCACTGTCTGCCACCAGGGCCCTGGGCCTGTCTGGTGAAGTGCATGTCCTCCTATGAGTGGAGGGGAGGCTAAGGGAGGGCGAGCTCTGCCCTCCAAGCTGTAGACTCTGCCTTCACTCACACACACACACACACACACACACACACACACACACTTTCACACCCTGTGCCCCAGAGATGGCATCCCCCAGGGGTATCATCACATATCCGGGACACACAGCTCCTTGCGTCCTGCCCCAGGGCCAGGGCCATCTCCTTCCCTAAAGTCCCTAGGCATAGGTATGTGAGCATGCTCTTGTCGGGCTCAGTTCCCACTGGCTCTAGTCACATGCCTTTGCGTCTGCATGTACACACATGTGTATTCGTTCACTTCGAACCCTTCTACATCAAGGCTGCAGTGCCTTGGGCCCCTTCTACTTGATGCTCCGTCTTGCCCAGAACTTAACTATCCTCGGGCCCTGTGAGGTAGGAACTTCCGTATGACTCCTGAGGCCCAGCGGGAAGCCTGTGAGGTGCAGCAGTGGAGGGGTTCTGCGGGACAGGCAGAGGCAGTAGAAGCCTTTCTCCCTCTTCTTGCGGTGGCAGTGCCAGGCGTCCAGTGCCTAGAGGGCCCACGGTCATACCATTATGGCAGGGACTCTTGTGTTTATGGAGCTTGGTTCGTTTTTTAACTCTGCGGGTGTTCAGCATGTGTTACCCTGTGAGTGTCTGTGCATGTGTAGCCGAGTGTCAGGAGGTGGGTATCTGTGTACTAGTGTGGGTTGGGGGGTGTGTGTAAATGTCAGTGCGAGTCATACCCCAGGGACGTACGAGTAAACTTTGAGGGTCATGAGGTTCAAACTCTCATTGCTCCCATGAGGACACAGAAGCCGAGGGAGAGTGCAGTTACCTGCCCCCAGTCACCCAGTGAGTACCCAGGTCACCCAGGGGGCATGGCCAGCCCGGACTCCAGGCTCTGAGCCCCCTGGGCCTGGAGTGAGCATCTGAGTCAGTGGTGTGCTTGCTTGCTGCGAAGTATCATGCCCTTCCAGCCCTCTCAGCAGCTAAGCAGCTCCTATCTGGGGCTCTTTGTGAACCTGCCTCACTATTAATCTACCTGTTAGTAAAAGAGATTACAATCGCTGTAATTATAGGGCTCTGCGGCTCCACCATCAGGAGCAGAGCTGAGTGAGAGGCGAAGGGTGGGGGGGGACCAGCCCCACAAGAAGCTGCTATTAAAAGCCCCATGTTTTGATATGGTGCAGGGATAATAGCCCTTCCTGAGGGGATGGGCAGGTGGGCTGGGGTCCCACTAAGGCTCTGGCATGACATAAGGAGGTCATCAGGGCTGAGGACAGGGAGGGCAGAGGAGGCCCTCAGGCACCCTGACCTCACAGGCCCCATGCTGAAGGGATGGGCCTTTGCAGGCACAGAATGCAGGAGACGTGGTGGCAGTTAGGGTGGGACAATAGCTGTCTTCTTAGGGGGCTCTACAGCCACCAGCTCCTGTTGATTGGTGTGGACACATAAGTACCTGGTCTGTGCTGGCATGGGTCCAAAGCTGTATGTGACATGATCCTGGGAGGACAGGACGCGGGTGATCATAAAGCATGGGGCTTCTCAGTGCGGGCGCTTCTGCCCCCAGGTGACTTCTGGCGATGTCTGGAGACCTATTTGGTTAACACTGCATAGGTGTGAGGGGTGGTCACTACTGACGTTTAGTGGGTTAGGGCCAGGAATGCTGCTAACTGTCTTACAATGAATGGGAAGGTCCCGCGGCAGAGAATGATCCTGCCCCAATGTCAGGGGTGTCACAGCCGGGAAACCCTGACCACCGCAGCAGAAAGTGATAGCAACGGGCAAGTCAGGACAAAGGAGGGACCCAAGGACTCCCTGGTGCTGCATCTGGAGACCTCAGCCCAGGGTGCTTAGCAGGTCTGTCCCTGGGGAGGTAGGAGAGAGCAAATCCCAGGCTGACAACCCCAGTGTGTTTACCCTGTGGTGGGTGTCAGAGGACTGGAGGCCATGGGCACTCGTGTCCATTCCCCTCCCTTTTCTGGCAGGCCTTTTCCTCCTCCAGCAGCAAGAGCTGGATTCGGATTGGGACACTTGCCCTTGCTCCGCCCTTTCATGTCCTCATTGCCCACCAAGGCACCTGGGAGTGAAGGGCTCAGACCCTCTCCCTCAGTTTGAGCCTCATAGGCCTCTCTGAGTGGGAGGAGGCGAGAGGAAGGTGTGCAAGGATGGGAAGGGCTTGAACCCTCTGGTTCCCATCCTGCAAGGACACTGGCCACATCCTGGCTTCTCCAGAAAGCACATCTGGCCCAGCTTCCCCTCTGAGGCATGGAGCAGAGCAGGACAGAGGCCCCTCATCAGTAAACTGGAGTTTGCTCTTTTCTGGACAGGCTTCTCCACCATTCATTCCTGTCCACAGAAAGGGCAGTACTGCCCCTTTTCCACTCTTGATTCCAACTTGGGCCCCTTCCAAGGTGCCCCTTGGGAGAGAGGACAGGATGGTCGAATAGGAGGCACAGTGGGGAGTGGCTTGCGGGTGGATGTGGGCTCTCGGTCCTGTATCTTAGGGTATGTGCACTGCTTGCGAGCAGGCTGGGCGGTGTGGCTCCTGTTGCCCTCCCAGCCCTTAGGCTGCTGTGTCTCTGTTTTCCGCAGACAAAGCACAGAGATTTTCGGCTGTTGTGAGTTCTGTGTTTCACACCGAGTCCCTAATAGTGGAGTCGCTTAGCCTTTCTCCCCCTTTTTTTGCCTTGACAGCTCCAACCTTGTAATTTTACCTTCTCCCGCCCCGTGTGTTCCTTTTTTTCCCTCTCCCCTTCCTGGGGTTTTTGCTGCTCATCGCTGGGAACCCCCTTTAGGAGGGATCGCTCCTGACAAGAGGGGAGGGGCTTCCTGTCAAACATTGGGGGTTGATGTTTTGTTTCGTAAAATGTCTGTAAATAGGCTGTGAGGCGATGATTCTACACGGATCCCTGTGCACCAGAGTGCCTTTTTGTGTCTGTGCACATCTCCACATGTGAATGTCAGGAGCAGAGAGAAAGGGAAGAGAAGGAGAGGAAGAAGAAGGGAGGAGAGAGGAGAGGGATGGCTTCTGGGGGCCCTGGGATGGCTCTCTTCCTTCTGGGATATTGTCTTGGTCCAAATCACAGGCCCTTATCAGGAGAGGGCCCAAGACCCAGACCCTTAAGGGGCCAAGAAGAACATCAGAAAAAGCCACTGCCTGCCACAGTGGCCCTGGGCCAACTGTTCAGAGAGCTGGGATGGGATGGGGGCCCATCCTCCTCTCTAAGGCCATAGGTCTGGAACCTGACCTTGAAGTTCAGGTATCCAGGACTCTTAGGCCCTGAGAGGTGGGTCCTGGAGGGAACTATTCTCAGCATCAACTGATCACTTTAGATTCCTGGGAGCAATGTCATTCTGCCACCCATGAATGGGAGCCCGTTGTTCCCTGGACATGAGGCTGTCTCTTAGGTAGTACAGTCTGCAAGGCCACTCCTGTTCTTCTTTTTTTTTTTTAAAGTAAAAATTCTTGTTGCCTTATTAGATCAGTCCCTTTTTAAGCTTCAGGTGGCTTACCTATCCCAGGAGTTGACTTACAGCAAGCTCACTAAAAACCCTGGTTTACTTGACTTTATAAACCTGACCACATCCTTTTCCCCGCCATCAGCCTTCCAGACCACGGAATGCTCTGCATTTCAGCTGTTCCTCAGCCGACACCCTCCCTGAATCCATTTTGAGTTGTTCTTCCCCAGCCCCGCTAGAAAATGTCGGCTCCGACTGTACCACGCTCGTGAACAAAGGTGCAGAACGGTTTTGGCTGCTTCGTCCAGGAAATAAATTCCTCTCTGGTGCCAGGAACCATTGAGTGGTGCCGTGTGTTGCGCTCCAGGGCCCAGCACCGTGGGCAGGGCTGCCGCTCAGGGTGAGGCGGCTGGAGGCACGGGACCAGGAGGCTCTGGGGATGAGCGGCTTGCTTCCCACACATCCCACGTGACTTGGTCAAGGACCTGATAAGTTGCCACTTGGCCTCCTCTCCCAGGCCTGGCTTTCCACATGCAGTTGCCTGTGGTCTGGTTGGTCCCTCAGCCCACAAAAGATAGGCCCCTTCTCTCTACCCTGAGGCATCCTGGCCCCTTTATTTCCATGCACCTCGCCTGGGTCCTCTTGGCTCTGTCTGCCCTGTAAAGGTTGGTTTTCCTGGGTCTGCTCATTCTCCTCTTCTCTTCCTGCACTCTCACCTGTAATTGCTGACACGACTTGTCGGCGTCACTGAGCCCCATCTCATCTAAGTCCACGACAGTCTGATAACACTAGATGCTGTTATAATCCTTGGGTTATGCCTGGAAGCCCAATGCACGGAAGAATCTTGCTGTAGGCCTTGCACTAGGGAGTGGCAGCTTGGGGCCCATTCCCTCTGTGCACTGTCCCTCACTGCTGATACCCCTGGCATATCTTAGATCTGATTTCTCCAAACTCTTCTTTCCAGCTCCTAGGCCCGACATCCAGTTGATACCCCACCCTGTGTCCATAAGTGACCTCACCACACTCCCAGCTCCCCTCTTTTCTCTCTGTTCCATGCCTAGTCTTGGTTGGGGGTGTCACCAGCTCTCCAAGCTCATGAGCCCTCACGACCAAACCACTGTGGCCCTGTGGTGGCTCCAGAGTGTCTCTGCCTCTTCACCACTGTCATTTTCCGAACTCAGCTTCTTCTCCCCTCTGTTGGACTTGTTTTATATCGGGTTATAATTCACATAATAAAATTCACTGTTTTAAAGTGTACTAGTCAATGGCATTTACCGCATTCATAATGGTGTGCAACTATCACCACTCTCTAATTCCTGAACAGTTCCATCACGCTCTGCCCCAACAAAAGACTCCCATACCTATTAACAATTTGTCCCAATTCCTCCTTCCTACCAGCTCCTGGAAACTACTAGTTTGATTTCTGTCTCTATGAATTTGCCTGTTCTGGACATTTCGTATCAATGGAATCACACACTATGTGGCCTTTTGCGATTGACTTCTCTCACTGAGCATAATGTTTTCAAGGTTCATCCACAATGTAACCTGTGTCAGAACTTCATTCCTTTTTATAGCTAAATAATATTCCATTGTATGGCTATTACCACATTTTGCTTATCCATTCTTCTGTTGATGGACATGTAGGTTAATTCCACTTTTTGGTGGTTGTGAATAGTGGTGCTATGTGCATTTGTATACAAGTATTTATGTGGACATATGTTTCTGATTCTCTTGAGTATACACCTAGTAGGGGAATTGCTGTCTCCTGGAGTTTTGTAACCACCTTCAAACTGGTAGCTGGTCACACTGTCTCCCAGGGGTGCCATCTTCTTAGGTGGGCACACAGGATCTCTGACAGGCCTGTACTGGCCATTCCAGCATCATCTCCCGTCACTTCCCAGGCATTGTGTATTCCAGCAAATGGAGCTCTCTGCAGGCCCTGCGTTTTGCTATGCTGTTCCTCCTCTCTGGGCTTCTGCTCATGTTTCTCTCTGCCTTTCTCTTTACCCCTTTGTCCAAATGCCTCTATCTTTCACACCCCAACTCAGCTGTCACCTCCCTTAGTGCAGCCTTTTCCCACATCACTTCCCACTGCCAGAGCTTATCTCTCCTTCTGCAGGGTTGGGGTGGGGCTGTATTTTGTCCATTATGCACCCAGTTTCCAATTGCAGGGGGAGTCGCCCAGGGCAGCTTCTCTGGTTCTATATTCGAGAGCATCTAGCAGGTAATAGGTGCTTAACAAACTTGTCAAATTAACCTTAAGGCACTGTATTGCTTTTCCTGCATGTCACAGATCTGTGTGTGACCCACCCCAGTGCCCCTGCAGACATACAAATGAACATACACTCACATTTTGTCTCCAATCCCCTCTGGACCCTGGGGTGTCAGTGTCTTCCCATTCACTCTCCACCTCCATGGCCCCATGTTGTCCACTCCTCCCATCCAGACCAGCCTCTCTGGAGGTGGCCCCCGAGTGGCCTCCAGGGCCCAATGTTGTTGGCCATTAGCATAGGCTGGGCTCGAGCACCCTGTGACCTTCCTGAGGCCAGGGCAGCAGGTGAGCAGAGGAGCCGGGTAGTAGCTGCTCCAGACTTGGGTGGGTGCCTTGGCTCTTGGATCCCGGATCCTGGATCCTGTCGCAGAAGGTGGGGCAGAAGTGGTCCCACCAGGTGTTTGGGACACGGCCCGGCCCACGCACCAGCCTCGCTCGGTCTCCAAATGAGTCACTGTGCTCAGGCTCTGCCAGGTGGCCCAGGATGGGCGGGAGGCTCAGGTGGGAGCAGCGCCACCCCAGCCAACCCACCGCAGGCTCAGGGAGGAGCAGGGGCACGCTCACTCAGGGTACAGAAGGTAGAGAAGGGGGGAAGAATGCTGTCTGCACCTGAGGGGGTCCGCACCAGTCAGCGGTCAGGTGAGGCCACCCTTCATCTCTTGTCTTTCTGTCTCACTGGATCCCTGTCCTTCCCTGGCTGGTGACCCAGCTCTGGCCAGCCAGTAATGCATCGCTCCTGTATCTGAATCAGTGAGCCTGATTTTCTCCAAGCCCCAAGTGCAGGTAGGTTCCAGGCAAGCTGGAAGCCCAGTGGCCCCCCTCCTGGAGACGCTGCCTTCCTAGGCACAGCCCAGCCCTCCTCCTCCTCCTCCCTCCTCAGCCCTCTCCTCTCCCTGGGCCTCTTCCCCACGTGGCTCATTACAACTCCAGTTGTTCAGGTCTTGACCTCAAGAGCCTTCCCTATTGACCCCTGACCAGCGATACTAATCTGTGTCAACAGGCCCCAGGGGTTAAAGAAACACAACCCGCTGCTGCCGCCTTAGCAGGTGCCTGGAGGGGGCGGGGTGGCTCCTGGGAGCTCTGGCTGCGGTGGGAAGGAGCTTCCGCAGCATTGCTCCCTGCCCACTGTGCCCGCCCTCCTGCTGCCCCTTTCCTGCTCTTCCTCAGCAGACCCCCTGCCGCCCACTGCCCCCCACCCCCTCTGCCACCACTCCCTTCTGTCTTTCCTTTGCTCTCCACTTTGCCTGTAGGACTTAGGACCGAATGCCCCCTTGCATCCAGGTGGCACTGCCTCTGTGCCCCATCCTCCCTCTCTTTCTCTCTCTCCTCCTCGCATTTGCAGTCCCAGTCAGGACCCTCCCCCTTGGCCAGTGGTTCTCACACCAGCGCCTGCATCAGAGTCCTCCGGAGGGCTTGTTACAACAGAGATTTCTGGGCCTGCCCCAGAAGGCATCTGCATTTCCAGCTAGTTCCCAGATGCTATCCGTCCTCCAGGCTGCCCCCCAAACACACACACCCCGAGGCTGAGGAGGCACACTGCTGGCCACCCAGGAAGGGAGCTGTCCTGGTGGGGCAAGAACCCCCCTGAATGATCACTGTATTCTGAGAGCATGGGGTGGGTCACCTGAGGATGGCCTCGTGACAGCACAGGGGCTGCCAGGAGGGACCCATGGTGTAACACCGGGGTCATGAAAGGGAGCTTCCTGCCTTCCCTGGTCATGACTCTGATGGGGACCATGTCAGGGTGAGGGGGCACCCTCCTGACATGATGATCTGGGTCCTCTTAGAGAAACAGTCATGTGTCACACATGTGTCCCCTTTCTTGGGATGAACCTAGAGTCCTGCTTATAACATGCCCTTAACCCTACCCTTTGAGGGAACCATAGGCCATCTCAGCCCTACCTGGCTGCTCTGTGCTGCTGGGGGCAGCCCCTACCCACCTTCACACACTCACCAGAGGAGGGAGAGTGCTGGGCACAGGGACATTGTTCACTGTTGCTGTTCTGCCTAGCCCGTGGGGGGTCTGTGAATTCCCACGTTGCCCTCATCCTGCTCACAGGGAGTTGAAAACCTAGATAGAAACCCCACAGGCCTGGAGGCCACCTGCCTTCTCTTCAGTCTGCCTTCGGAGCTGCTGTTACTGCCTCTGGCTGCCCATCTTAAGACATCCTCTCCTTTCCTGGGGGTCACGGTCACAGGTTGCCCCTCCAACTGGGTGCACATGTGTCTGGCAGGGGGTGGCCCGGGGAAGATGCTGAGCAGTGCACTGGGGGGGACTCCAGCAGGGAGCGGCCATCGCAGGCTTGGTGTGCTTGGGTGGGTTTGATAGCGTTTTGTGGGGATCCTTCTTTCTGGCTGTGGAGAGGCTGGTAGGCCAAGGGGTCAGGCTGGCTGGTGGGGCACCTCTGGATCTCCCCGCCTTCCCTGCTTGCTCTGCTTCTCTTCTGAGTTTCTACTCTGTCCCCTACTCCTCCTTCCCTTCTTCTTGGCTGTGCCTCCCCAAGGCTGGGGAGCAATAGACAAACTCTTCAAAAAAATTTTTTTAAGTTTCCCAAACTTTTCCAGATGCCAAGAAGGGGCTGGAGAAACCCTGCAACTGCAGAGGGGGAAGGAGGAGGGAACATGTTCCAAGGCCTCTCCCCACTCTCCCATGGTGGAAAAGAGGGACAACTAGGGGAGCGGGGTGACTCTGGTACTTCATACAGCCCACCTGGAGGTCAGAGAGCCCCTTCACCATCCCCAACCCCCTCATCCTCACTCAGAAACCCGCAGCAGCCAGCGTTGTGAGGCAGAGTCAGAGGAGAATGTCTGTGGGGCTCCGAAGAACTGCAGCATCAAATTACAAGGGAAGTGACTTCTGGGGTTCAGAAGGGTGGATTTGGGATACAGCATAGAGCACTCCCCAAGCCAAGGGAAGTGGGAGCTGAGAATGGGGGAACCTGGCCCCAGGGGCTCCCTCCCCTGGAGTCTGGGGCCTGATATGAGATCCCACCACTGCTGGGGCCAGGAGTAGGGGAAGACAGGAGGGGGCGGTGTGTGGGGACAGTGCAGGCATGGCTGCCCTTCCCCAGTCAAACCCCCAAGGGGGTGCTGCCCCCACCTCTGCTGTTCTGTCCATCCACTCCCTGGACACCTCCTAAAACAAAGGCCTCTTTGTGGTCCTGGCCCACTGGCCTGATGCCAGCTGCATTCTTTGCGTGTTTCCTGAGCAAGATCCCGGCACCAGCTCCGTGGTCAGCTCCTCCCCCACCAGCCCAACTCCTCGGGGGCTCAGAGCAGTCTCCTCTCTTCTGCCCTGCCTGGGGTCCCCTCACGGCTCCCATGCCTCCCGTCAACAGATCTGGGCCGAGAAGGAAGAGCCCTGGGAGCTCTGCCACCAGGCCTGTGGCGATTCCATCCATTCAGGCTCTGGCTGATCTCGGTTGGTTCCACTGAACCTTGATACTCTCATCTTTAAAACTGGGGAAAATAACAGCCACCCCATGGGGCTGTCAGGCAGATTAAATGTCTCCGAAACACCCAGGTCCTGCCTGCCACACAGCGGAGGCACTGTGTAACTTGAGCTCCCCACTTCTGCACTGCACCCTGTGGGGCTGGGGGGCTGTCAGTGACCTCAGGGGATGGCTGAAGAGGTCCAAGGATCTCAAGAGCCTTAGGTGGGGGCATTTCTCTACAGTCCTATGGTGGACCCAGAGCCTAAAGCCTATTCCTGGGGGTGCTAACGCCAGCACCCCAGGGAGTTCTCCTCCTAAAGGATGGAGCTGGGTCTTTAGCAAGTGACTCACCAATCCCAGGTCTGGTTCCGCTCTCTGTGCCCCTTGCCCGTCCTGGCAACCACCTATAGCAGCAGCCCTCTTTGAGTTAGGCATGGGGCAGGGGGAGTTAGATCTCTGAAAATAAGGGGACCGAGGAGTGGGGTGGGTCTGGGAGCCCCAGGTAGTATCGCTGGGCTTTTGGAGTAGAACTCTTTGGAAACTGAGCAAATACACACCCGTCACCTTCAGTCACCAGTCACTCATGGTCACACACACGGTCCTAATGAAGTCCTAGATTGCTGCTCTGAGTTTTCTCCCCCCACCCCAACCCCCGTCGTTAAAAAATGTTCATAATTTGGAAAGAAAAGAAGCTTTTTACAAGCTGGCAGCTCTAGGGAACTTTCCGTCGGTTCTTTCTGGCCTCGTGATGGGTGGGGCTCGCTTTTCCCTTCCCTCTCTCTCCTGCTCCCCTAATAATCGCTCCTCCCCAGCCCTGCCAAACACACAGGAGACCTCCAGCCAGCTGTCACCCCAAGAAAGCTGAAGTAAGGCCGAGAACCTGTCTGTGCCCTCCTGGGCCCCAGGCAAGCACTGGCACAACCCCTGCCTTCCCCCTGCCCCCGGAGGTTGTTCTCCAAGGCCTCGAGCCCTCAGATAGCAGCGCTTCCCGGAATCTCTGCCCGGACCCAGGCCCGGCAGCCTGCCTGCCCTCCCGCACACCCCCCCCCCCAGGGCTCGCCCCACTCTCCTGCTGAGTGAGGGTCCCCTGAGTTCTCCTGGAGTCCGGGGGCCCTGCCGGGGAGGGAGTGGGAGGTGCTGAGCTCACCACCTCGGCATCTGCCCTCCCCTCCCCGCCTCTGGTGCGAGGGCCGGCCACACTCCCGCCAGCGCCTCGCTCCCTAATAGCTTTTTAAGTCCAACCACATGTGTCTGCGGAGCGAGAGCGTGGAGCCGCCCCTCACAGGGCCTCAGTTCCCCCCTCCTTCTCGTAAAGACCACCCTTTACTCTGCGCAGCCTTGGGGCTGGGGGAGGGTGTCTGCTTCCCAACAGCCCATCTGCTTGCCCCCAGCCAGATGAGCAAGAAGGGGATGGGCTGGCAAGATGGCTGAGCAATCGGGAGTGTAGTGTGAGGCCAGCCCTCAGGCTCAAGGACCCCCAGCCTCCTCTCTCTCAGTCCTAGGGTCTGGGATCCTCACTCCCTGAGGCAGGCGAGGAGGGGCCAGCTGTCTGTGTGTGGGAGCCTGAAACAGGCGGCAGGCAGCGGGTGGCTAGGAGCCTCGGGAGGAGCCCTGACCTCTCCATGGGCCTCCCCTGCAGGGGCTTTGTGCCAGTACCTCTCTCCTGCACCCCCACTGCGCTGACCCCACTACCGTCCCTCTGACTTGCACACGTGTGGTTCTCTGTGCGTGTGAGTGGTCTGTGGGGAGGCCTGTGGGGTGTGGTTTCGCAGGAGGGGAGTGAGGGCTGAGAACCAACGTGCAGGCAGGCCTGGGGTCCTAATGAGAAAATTGCTTCCAGCCAGGGAGCCCTGCTCTGTGGCTGAAATTGCATCCAGCCCCAGCCAACTCCACCGCCGCAGTCCCACCCTTTGGAAGAAGGTGGGGGAGCAGTCCGGGGCAGGGGGAGGAGCAGGGCTTGCACACGACTCAGCCCCCCAGCCCCCAACACCTCGGAGAGAGTCTTCTGCCTCTCAGGGAGGAGGGGACGAGAGTGAGCTCCAAGGCCCGGCTTGGCTCAGGACCTGAATGCTTGATCCTTAGGAGGCAGAGGCGGGAGAGGGGACTAAGAGATTCCCATCCTCTGCTTCCTGCTCAGTTCTGCCATTGCATTTGTGGAGCGCCCTTGAAGAGGTGGGCCCATTTACAGTCTTCCTGAGAAAGGATGTGAGGAGCATTTTGTTTCCACATAAATGCCGTGTGCCTGTCTTTCTACCCAAGTGGAGTCATTTGAAATCCAGCCTCCCCCAGAGACTCAGGGTTCGGCCCCTCTGGCCTGCCTGTTCACTCAGGGGAGCCCAGTGCCTGCACCCCAGGCCAGGGGACCCAGTCAGTGAAAGGCCAAGGCTGTCTTAGCTTTCTTTTTTCTTCCTTTTCCTCACTCACTTAGGCCTTTGAGCAGAACCACCCATAGAATTTGTAAGGCCCAGTGCAGAATGAAAACGCAAGGCCTCTTGTTCAAAAGTTAAGAATTTCACAACGGGAAGAGCAGAAACCAGGGCCATGAAGCCATGGCCTTGCTTCGAGAAAAGCTGGTACCCACTGCCCAGCGGCCAGTTGGCTAAGTGAGATCTGGCCCCAGAGGATGACCGACCTCAGGCCTGACCCTGTTCTGCCTGAGTAGACCAGAAGGTTCCACCTGGTGGTTACTCGTGAGGGAGACCTATCCAATTTCTGGAAAAGTCTCTTCCTCACCGCATTTTGGTCTCTGCTGCTGCTTCCATCAGAGACTCTGGATCACCCATTTTCTGGATTTTAGAGATGGTGGTTAGGGAGGACGGTGTGGGGAGGGAGCAGAGGGAGAATGGGCTACAGCTGACATGCTTAGAGATTCTAAGGACAAGGCTCCTCTTGCCACCCTCCAGAGAACCTGACGGTGGAAACACGCCCCATGAGGTAGAACCTGCCACCCACTGGGCCCAGCAGGCAGCGGGTCAGCCTGGACCTTCTTACACCCTACCCCCATCCCGTGGGGCCTCACCCAGCACTAGCAAGTTGCAGTGGTTGTGCTATGCAGAGCAGGGCACGAGCAGGAGTGCTTGGAGGGAGGGAAGAAGGCAGGAGGAAGGAAACAACCCCATTGTCATCCCCCAAATTACTGGCTGGGATGGCAGGGGAGGAGGTGGAAAGCTGACATTGTTTACTTAATTAAAAGTAAACAACAATTTGCCACTGCCAGCCTCCCATTAGCTGTGTGCCGAGCCCTATGAGCTGGGGACTTGGCTTTCGCTCCCACCAAGCCGGGCTCCTGTCACCACACCCCCAGCCAGGGATCCCCAGGGCCCTGCACCTTTCCCTAGCTCTGCCCTTCCCAGGCTGAGCAGGGGGACAAGCTAAAACCAGTAGTGTCTCAGAGTCCTATGCGTCAGGATAAGAGTGTCAAGAAACCATCATTTGGCAGGCAGGCCACTGTGGGGTGAGAGACCCCTGCGTGTGCACACTGTTAGGCCCTGTTGTGGCCCAGTGAGGAAGGGCAGGGGGCGCCACCTCACCAGTTAGCCGGTTAGCCCGATGTCATGATCCCTGGGGAAGGTGGCATCACTCCCTCCCCACCGAGGCCCCAGTCCACACTACCTGGAAGCCTAGGCCTCTCTGCCCCGCCTCCCACTTTTTTCCTTTTCCCTTTTAGCAGCTTATAAACATCCTTCTTCCATCTTTTTGGCTCTGCTCCCAGAAGGGGGCTGTTCAGGGCTCCTGGAGGGCCAGGGAAAGAGGCAAGCTCCCTGGCCCTGAGGGGAGAAGGGCTGCTGGAACTGGGTCCCCCCACCCCCACCAGGACAGCTACAGGTGACCCCAGGAACAGGGAAGGGGGGTTGGCCTGGGTTGGGGTTTAGCTGGGGACACCTAAACTCCTGCTTCTCTGGAGCCCCCAAGCAGGAGGGTAGTCTGATGGCTAGAGTTGTGCACGACTTTCACTGGCCTCCAGGGGCTGAGCAGAGTACCTTTCCAGGGGTCTGTACTCAAGCAAGTCCCCATCTCTCCTGTGGGCTTTGCTCCCAGCGATGTAGAGCTCAGGCTTCTTTCTGGACCCAGGCATGACCTCAGGCTCGTGACTTTTAAATGCTCTGAGCTTTCACTTTCCCTGTCCAAGGGCCTCCTCCACCGCCACACTTCCTAGCACTCGGAGCTTTATAAAACCATCGCTGAGTCTGAGTAGCTCTAGACCTCCTCTGGCCAGATGGGTAAGGTAGGGAGAATGGCTCAGGAAAAGAGAGCCATACCCGAGACACTTGGGAAGCCAAGCACCCTGGGACTTAAGCCCAAAGGGGGAGAGGTGAGGCAAAGTGCCGGTAGTAAATACACAAACCGTGGTTTTCATCTGGTGCCCCAGAGCAGTGGGTTCCACCAGGGTTGATTCTGCCCTCAGGGGGGGTTTGGCAATGGCGGAGGCATTTTGGGCTGTCCCAAATGAGGGGGCATGATGCTGCTGGCATCTAGTGGGCAGAGGCCAGAGATGCTCGCATCCTACTATTGCCCAGGATGGCTCCACCACAGAGAATGGTCCATTGGGTGGGGGTTGAGAACCCTGGTCTGGAGTTTGGCCCTCCAAAAAGATTTAGGTACTCTCACTCTTCCCCTGAGCCATTCTGCCCCACCCCTGTCCTGCCCCTCAACATTTGCATCCTCTCATCTTCCTCCCCCACCATCAGGATTCACACATCCACATGTGTGCGCACATGCACACAAGCTTATAGCTCCCAGGATTCAACACATTAGGTTTTTCACATGCTCTCGAACACACAGAAAAATCTGGGAAGTCTGTCCCGTGCTTAATTGAATTAAAGGACTGGGGTTTGGCAGGACATCGTGTATCTGAGCTGCAGCTTCTTCCAGCAGTTTCAGTGCCGTACAGGATGGTTCAGGCTCCCTGCGATTCCAGCTGCTGCTGCCCCTCTCCCCTCTCTCCTTCCCCCACTTCCCCACCTGGGGAGGGCAAGGTCAGCAACACCTCACTCCTCCTCCCTTCTCTCACCACCTTGCCTTCCAATACTGCTGGTAGGAGGCCAGGGCCTCCTGTGGAGCAGGTACCCCTCAACCTGAAGCTAGGGGACTAGAGCAGAACGATCCTGCCAGGCCCTCATTCTGGGTTTTCTGCTGCTGTGGATGGGGTGGGAGCTGGAGAGTGCCGCTGGCTGGAAACTTCTTGGCCAAGTGTAAAGCCATCAAGCTCTGCTTGAAAGGTCCGAGGGCTCTGGAGAGCCTGCATCCCTGCTGGAGTGGCTAGGAGCCTTAATCGACAGGGTGGGGGTGCCAGTGGAGGGCACACAGTACTACCATCCCTCGGGTCCCCTGTCCAACTTGAGCCATTAGGGGGTATGGGGGTTGGGATGTGCTGCAGAGCAAAAGGGATGCTTTTCAATACCTCTCCCTTCCCACCCCTGCCCACCCCCTCTGCAGTCTCTCCTTTGGCAGGCTCTGGGGGGTGGGCCTGTTCTTAGCCCCCCTTTGTGACCCCACTCTGGCACTTCCTTAGGGAACAGATGGAGTGAACTAAGGCCCTGCCTCTCAGCTGAGGGCAATCCCAGCACCAGAGCCCAGACCTCGCTTTGAGGAAGCCCTGCGCGAGCCACCCCTTTTCCAGAGCCTGAGGGTGTTGGAAAGGGCCCGTATCTGGAATGGGTACAGGAGATGCCCTGGAGCCTCACTGTGGGCAAGAGGGGCATGGTCAGTCAGCCTGTGCCTCCCGGGGCACCATCTCCTAGGATGTGTCACCGTCTTTCCCCATGCCTTTGCGGGGGTCCTGCTGTGTGCAGAATCTGCCCCCCAAGCCCCACAGTTAAAGAGCAGCGTGGGCAAGCTGTTAGTGGCTGTCAGCAAGGGTATCCAGGGGGCCCACGGGAGGAGCCCAGCCCCACATGTGTGACTCTTGGTGCTTGGGCAAGGCAGAGGGTAGGGAGCAGTCCTTCTCCGGCTGCTGGGCTGTTCCGCTGGCTGGCAGGAGGGCTGGGAGAAGGGCTGGGGGCCCGGAGAAGCAGCTGGGCCCAGTCCGGGGGCCCTGAGAAGCGATCTGCGCAGCCTAGGGTCAGGGGGGAGGGGGCGGGGCGGGCCTCACCTCGGCTAACCTCCCTGCGGAACAAAGGAGCCTTTCTCCACGCCTGCCCTGGGAGGGTGTGCCTGCCCGACTGCTGCCACCGCTGCAGAGAGCACTGGCCTGTGGGTTGTTTTTTTTTTTTTTCTTTTCTCCATTTCTATTCCTCTTTTTGGTTCCTGATCTCTGACTTTTAGTCTCCATTTTTCACTTTTTGAGAGGGGTGAAAAAAAAGAAAGAAAGGAATCTTCCTCTTCAAGCGTTTATCAAGCGCAGAGGCACGTCTGTGCTGCCAAAAGGTGGGGGCGTCGTGGGCGTGCTGGGGGTCACGCGGCCGCAGACCTGCCCACATGCAGGGCAGCCCCGCTCTGGGGGAGGCAGGCCGGGACTCAGCTGCGGTGGCGTGGCGGCTGCGCAGGGTGGGCCTGAGCTCATTGGATTACCTCTCCCAGCCATGCACCTGGCAGTCCTCCCCCCGCCCCCCACCGCTTTTCCTCACTCGCCCATTCCCCGGCCCCCTTGCATCCGGCCCCCGCACCGCAAGCTGTTCCTAATCAATGAGAACGGGAAGCTCGGCCCTCATATCACATCACGGGATGTGCTTGGCAGCGGCAGCAACCAGAGCTGCTGCCTCAGGCAGCACAACCCTGGGTCCGAGTGGCCGGAGCCTGGCCGCGTCCTCCTCGTTCCAGCTCGGACCCTGTGGCTGTGCAGGGGGAACCCAGGCCCCCGGAGCCCAGGGCGGACTGCGCGCAAGTTCGCCGCCTCCGCCCCCGCCGCAGCCTGCGGAGGGCAGCTAGTGTTAACTCGCTGTGCCACCTAGCCGCCGAGTCAGGGAGTGCAGCACACCGCTCTCGGGGGTGCGGGCCCCTGAGCCCCACCGCCCTGGGAAGACACTTTGGGTACTTCAGAGCATTGTGAGTGGGGAATTTGGCACCTGCCATTCTGTAGGATCGATGTCATTTTGTCCCTTTAGGGGCTTGAATTGTCCCAGCCCTGAGTCTGGGTAGCTGCCTCCTACGCCAGCCTCTGAACTCTGTGCAAATTTGGGCTTCTGGAAGATGCCCTTCTGCTGCTCCTCAAGACCACGGCAACCCTGAAATATAGTCCCAGAAGCTGCCCCCTTTACCCTATCAATAGCTCCTTATGTGTGCTTGGCACTTTATAGTGTATAAAATCTTCCCGTTTCATTCACTGTCAAAATTCCTGCTCGCGTCTCCCCGTGCCCTCTGAGATAAGCCTGGGGTTGTGTTGCACAGAGAGGGAGAGGAGGCCTGGGAGACATGCTGGGTGCCGAATAGCAGCAGGTCTAGGATTTGGACACCAGGCTCCTGATTCCAAGCCCAGGGCTCCTTCCAGCAGCCAGAGAGCCATCTCAGCCCCCCAGGGAGGTCACCTGCCTGCCCACCCATTTGGCCCAGCCTGGGCTCTCAGGGCTGGGAGTTGGAGATTTGCAATCAAAGTCCCAATTTCCTCATGTTTCATCTGGGCAGCTCTGGACAGTGGCTGCCTTAAGGCCTCCACGATGGGGAGTGCAGCAGGCCTGCAAGAGTGCTCCCCTGCCCTCACCTTCATGGGGAGACTCTTGTTCCTTCCTTTGGTCAGTCCAGTCATCGGGCATGAAGGCCGACGTGTCCAATCCTGCATCCAGGCCCAGCTGGGCTTTGCAGGAGTATTAGTGGTTCTGGGCTTTCCAAATCAATTCCTTGGGTATGAGTGTCGAGGTTTGGGTCTTCAGGAAAGATGTTCTCTCAGGAGTGGGAAGATGCCAGCTAGCTGACATTTCTGTCTCCTGGGTGGTCTTTGTAGCCACGGTTGGAAGAAGGATCTAGAAGGCTTTCTTCAGAGTCTTTTTATCCACTCAAACTGCACTTCCAGGTGTGGAGGAGAGAGTAATGAACAAAACGCTGATAAGCCTTGACCCCAAGGGACTGATGGTCTGGTGGGGCACTCCTGGCCAGGAACCACCAGCCTAGGAGATCTGCTGGCCAGGTCCTTAGGTCTCTCAAGCTGTCCAGAGCCAGAATCTCCTATTCCCCCAGCCCTGGCCAGCCAGAGGTTCCCAGTATGGGTGGGATTTGAAAGAAGGGCTGCTCAGCTTCTATCCTCCAAGCAGAAGCTCTCCACTTAGACATTTGATTATGGCATGCATTTGTGTTTGTTGCTCTTGCATGAGCCCAAGTCTGACTCCCTCCACAAGGCAAGTCCCTGGTAGAGGAGCCTCCTTTAGGGTTACCAGCCTGGGTACCAGGTGCTCTTAGGAGGCTGAGGAAGTTAGAGCACCTGAGGATGAGAGGCACATGGCCTCTGTCCGCTTCTGCTTCCCCAAAGGAGAATGGAGGTAGGTGGGTTCTTCTTCTCCAGGCCCCCAGGGTTCCTGGATGGATTCTCCCAAGGAAAGGGGACAGTGGGTGGCAGGTGGGGGCAGAACTCTGCTCACAGTCAGAAAGAGAGAGGGAACATGGAGCGCAGGGAGGCCAGGGGGCCCTGATGCTTCCCCATTTCCACCGTCCTCTGTCCTGCCTGGCTCCCTTTGCAATAGGTGAGGAGGCTCCAAGTGTGGGGGCCTTCCCCTTCCCGGGGCTGAGAGTGAATTTCCTAATCCTGGGGATCCGATTTTCCCACCTTCTTTTCCTGGTCAGTTATTCCTTCTCTGCATCTCCTCCCTTACGCAGAACACTGTGAGAGCGGGTGGGTAGGGGTTCCTTGGCATGGAGTCTGCCCAGTCCCTCGCTTTGCCGAGCGCCCGACAGAGGGATGCTGGCAGCTAGATGCAGACCAGAAAGTTGTGCTCGTGAAGCCACTCCTGAGTACTTTTAGGAAAGTTTTCTCCCTTTCTGTTTTTGTTTTTTAATGCATCATTTCCTCCTTTGCTTTTTCTTTCTCTGCTTTCTCCCCTTTCCCTGCCTCTCCTATGATGTTCTACTTCACTTCTCTGATTCTTTCTTTTTTTTTTTTTGCCGCACCTCACGGCATGCGGGATCTTAGTTCCCCAGTGGAAGTGCGGAGTCTTAACCACTGGACCCCCGGGGAAGTCCCTCTGGTTCTTTCTATATTCTTTCTTTGAACCACTTTGCTTTGACTGATTTTCTGTCTTGGCCCCTCCCTCTCTGTCTCTCTCTTTTAGTTTTAATTTTGTGTGTTTGTCATTCTCTTGCTCGTGGGTTCGCTGCCTTCTTCCCTCCTTCCCTTAAATTCCTGCTTGTCTCAGGAATGTCCCTCAAGTGGCCTCCAGAGCCTTTGCCTCCCCTTTCTCATCCCAAGTTGGCATTAGCACCCAGAGGACTCTGTCCCTTTACAAATAGTTAGACCAAGGGCAAGTGTATTTAGGGGTTGGGGGGAAGGTGACGCCTGGCCCTGAGAGGTAGGGACACTATTAATAGTCCTAAGAGCAGCTGGGCTGGGGGCAGTTGTCTGGCCAGGCCTGGCCTGGATGGCTCTAAGGGCCAGAAAGGGCAGCACTGGAAATAGAGTGGACAGGGGTAGGGGAGCGGCTCTGCAGGCCCCTAACCTGGATATGCCCTCTCTGCCGGGTCCCTGTCTTTCCTTGGTTTGTGGAGTGTGGAGGGCATTCTCCACTATCAGTTTCTATCCATCAGGTTGGGAGGGAACAGAACCTTCAGGGCCTGGGGGTCACTTTTCTGGGCCCCACCATCACATGACTTCTGGCCCCAGGCCTTCTTGGAAATGTTGGCTCCAGCTGCCGGCTGAGTCGTGGCACTGGCCTGTGTTGCCAGGAGAGTCACCCAGCCGCTTGTGCGGCGGTACCTGTGCTCCTGGTGTCCTCAGCTCTCTGTATGCCCAGCGCTGAGCTAGGACGGGCAGGGCCTTGTGCTCAGCACCCTCAGAATCCAGGGGCACAAGCCTCTCTCCCCTCTCCTGTTAGCTTGCCCATCTTCAGGCCTTTCCTTTCCCTGCCTCTCCCCTACTGTTTCCAAAATCATGACTGTCCTGAGACCATTTACTGTGGCTGCTGGATTTGGGGAGGGATGCACCTGTAGAAGGCGTTCTGCTCTGCCTTTTATTTCCAGAGAAACCTCTCTGCCCCTCTTTGCAGATAGTAATGGGCCAGGTCTTGGGGGAACCCCTCTGCTCGCTGGTGGTGGTCTCTGGGGTGAGACACCAAAAACTATCATCTAGGGTGTACTTGGTGTATCATAAAGCATATGAACTCCTACGGGAGGGGAGCTGAGGTTAGCCACCACTTCCGCACTGAGGTGGCATTTGAGCTGAGCCCAGAAGGAGGGGTGGAGCTTTAGCTGAGGGGGGGGTGAAGGGAATCGGTGATCCCAGGGGAAGGACAGCTGACATTTATGGAACCCCTACTATGAGCTGGGCCCTGGACTAAGCACCTTATCCCTGTTTTTTCATTTATTCCTCGCCCAGGAACCCTAGGGGGCAGGCGGTATCTCCATTTTACAGACGAGGAAACAGTTCAGAACTTGGCCAAAGTCACTGGGCCGGTAGGTTCTAGAGCATGGGTGTGAACTCAGGGTAGCCCCTTTCCACTGTTGCTGGCTGCCCACCTCCTCCCTCCCCTTGCCCTTGGTGTGCCCCCCCTTTCCCCTCTGAGCTGGGGTCCTTAGTGGGCACAGGGTCCAAATGAAGGGTACCTCCCTGGGTAGGCCAAGGGCAGGCTCAGGGTGGAGGCAGAGGCAGGCCTGGGGCCAAGGGCACCTGCCTCCCTTTGTCTCACCACAGGTCCCTCCCTTTGCAGTAGTGGCTGTCTCACCTTCATTCCCTCGCTGGTGTGAATTTTGCTCTGATGGGACCTCCTAGCCCTTGGGCATCTCTGGAACATCCAGGATGGTGTTACTGCCCGGCCCTGGGTCTGCCCATTCAGTCTGCAGACAGCCACGGAGCACTGATATCTGAGGTGCTGGGGACAGTGGTGGGTCCCCTGCAAAGGGCAGACCCAGGAGGAGCCTGCAGGCCCACCTGCAACTCCTAGTGCTGCTGTAGGTGGGGGTCTCATTCGTTAACTACTGGGCTGGGCTTGGAGAGGCAGCTGACAGGCTGATGGGCCTGGGCTCTTTCCCTCCATCAACCTGCTGGGTGCTTTGCTCTGCACCGGGGTATGTCCCTCCTCTCTCCTTTGCTGGCCATTATCTGTCATCCCTTAGGGATGAGCAGCTGGGCACCAAGTTCCCCCAGGCTTCAGTGCCCAGGCCCCATCTCTAGTTCTCCCTGGTCTGGGGGCAGTGCTAACAAAGGTTCTCCTGGCAGGTGCAGGGCAGAGAACACTGAGCAGCTCACACCAGGGAGCAGGTTGGGGGCTTGGAGCTGCTTGCCTGAGCCCAGCCTTCAGACCCCACTCTGCTCGTCCTCTGGGCACCAGATAAGCCCATGGACTTGCCTTCTCTTCCCTTCCCACAGCTTCACTGCCAGGCCATGAGCCCTGCTGTAGCCAGACTTGGCCCTTGCTCCCCAGGGGACCCCAGGTAGCCGCCATGGAGGCAGGGTGTGTTGAGGTGGAAAAGGCAGTACGGTCGGGGTCAGGGACCAAGAGTGGAATGTCCCATCTTGACGCGGCTGCCCCTGGCCTGCCAGGTCCCTGCGGCCTGATCTGCTGTCCCCATCCCCCACCCCCACCCCCGATGGCCTTCCTTGAACCTAGGCCCCAGGGACAGCCAGAGCAGATCTAGACCACATGTGTGTCGAGGTTGTAACTTGGTCTCTTTCTCTTCGCTGTCACTCATCTCCTCTTCCCCCCAACAGGTGACTCAAGTCAAGGGCTTGAGCCCCTTTGGATCCATGAGGGGAGGGGAAATGAGAGAAGAGAGGAGGGTGATGGGGGGGAGTGACACGTCTCCCCGCCTCGCCCCTGCCCACACCCCACCCACAGCTTCAGAGCTGTGCTTCCTGATCAGGCTTCTGTCTCCAGCCATGTGGGGGTCTAGGGATGACAGAGGATGGCCTCAGGATGGCCCCATGTCCTGTGCGCATACATGCTGGCTCATGGAGGTGGTGTAGAGAGTGGAGGGAAGGAGGGGAAGATCTAGAAGCCCCCTGGGCCAAGCCCAGCCCCTTCTGTCCTCTGGCTGCCCTGCATTCTCAAGGACTTCCTCGGTCTTGAGTCTCCTGTTTGCAGAGACAGGGAGAACCCCTCTGTGACCCGTTCCCCTAGCCCCCCATCCGTCTGCCGCTCCCCTCCTCAGGGTGTCTCAGATTCTCGGACTTGGGTTTCAAGAAGCACAATAGTTACATTCTCCAGCTCTGATTGCTGCAGGCCAGGCCTTTGGCTCCCCTTGAGGTTGGGTTTCTCATGCCCTGGATGCTCCTGAATTGCAGAGAAGGTGTGTGTGTGTCGGTGGGGGGGGGGGGATACCACACTGAGTAGGGCCAGGGATCAGCTCCCGAGTTGGCCGTTCAGAGTATGGCACCCCCAGAACAGAGCACCCCCCACCGGCTTCTCGAGCTTCAGACTTGGGGAGGGGAAGGGCGGGCACACCCCAAGGGCTGGTCTCCCCAGCCCTCAAAGGCCAATGGTCTGAACAGAGCTGAAGGGCGTTCCCCTCAGCGTTGAGCATGCTGACCACAGCTCTGGACACACCATCTCACTCCATCCCTGCTGGACAGCATGAAGTGGCTGGAGGCATCTCTAAGTGTGTGTATGAGTGTGTCTGGATGCATAGCAAGTGTTCGCCCTAGTGCATACACGTGCCTGGGTACGCACGTGTGGGTGTGGTTGAGCTGGGCCTGCGTGCCCCTCTCAGCCCCCGAAAAACGCACTCAATCTTTGATGTGCGTGGGGGCAGCCAGCCGGTGAATTACATGTGGCCCCTTTCTCAGAGAGAATTGGTTTCGGGTAGGAGCCGAGGCAGAGCATTTGCTGCAGTGAGCAGGAATTCCTCCCTCACCTAGTAGGAGCCATAAATATCTCCCTGTCTATGGCTGGAAATATATATATATTAAAAACATGCTGTCAGTTGGGGTTTATGTGCGATTCTGGGCTCCTTCTGGCTGCTGGAGCTTCCCCTCTAGAGCTCTGATGAAGAGGCAGAGCCCTCTCGGAAACACACGCACGTGTGCACACACGTGCGCGTGCACACACACACACACACACACACTTGTGCAAACAGGCAGGATTGGGAGAGGAAAGGGGGCCCAAGAGAGGGAAAGTGAAGGAGAAGGAAGGACAGAGAGAGGGGCATGGAGCCAAGACAGAGCAAAATGAGACCAGAAATAGGATTCCAGAGGGAAAGGCGAAGAGCTGGATAAAGTAGGGAGGCTTCAAGAACTGAGAAGAGGTAGAGAATGAGTAGAGCTGGTGGAGGGGGGGAGAAAAACAGTATTTCGGGGGCTTTGTGGCTGTTCCAGGAGAGATGGAGGAACCCTGAGGAAGGGAGGGTCCCACGCTGCCATCCTTTGGCTGAGCCTGGCCCAGGTCTGGGTGCTGCACAAGGCCTGCAGTCCACAGACGTTGACCCAGGGTGGGTGACTGATGACGTGTGGGGATGAATGGAGAGCAGCCCTGGACCCGTGAGCCAAATCCCATTTCAGAGCCTCGCTCTGCAGAGCCTGCTTGGGCCCACAACTAGAACGAGTGCAGATGCGTCACCTGCCCCTGCACAGTCCTCCCTTCTGGAAGCCTCTGCAGTGGTCTGAGCCCTGAGGCACCGCTGGCAGGCGAGGCCGCTGCCTCGGAGGTGTGGATTGCATGCGTGGCCCCAATCCTGAGAGGAAAACAGCAGAGCGTGCTCTCATGTATGACACGAGCCAGCCTGAACACACCCCTTCCACCCCGGCAGCATCAAGGACGAGCTGTGGCTTCCAAAATTCTCTTCATCCCCAAACCTGGACCAGGCAAGGGCCTGATGCCTGCACGCCCAGGCATCCATCATCAGACAAAGTGGCCGGACTTGGTTTTGAGGAAGCTGCATTTGATGGGCTGGATGGGAAGGAAGCTTAGAGCACGGAAGGCACTCTGGTTCTGAGCACCAGGATGCAGGAAAATGTTGTCTCAGGACTGGAGGGAGGTAGCAGTGCCTTTGGTCCCTCTGTCCCATCTCCAGTCTCTCCAGAAGGTGAAGGCAGCCTTAGTCCCCGAAGAGGGGTGCAGGCATGGGGGTTGGGGTTTAGTCAGGGTGGCCCTGAACTGGGGGTGTGTGGTCAGGGTCCCTACTGCTGTGGTAACTAGGCTGGAGAGAAAGCCAAGGCTGGAAAAGTTGCCAGGGGGACATGGCCCTAGAAGGCTGGGGAATCAGAGCGACAGCCTCAGAGGCGTGGGCCGGGCGGGAGAGGATAAAAATGGAGCCGGGCACCTGCCCGCCTTGTGCCAGCCAACACTTTCCCTGCCCCTCCACTGGCCCACAGGCCACCAGCTGGCCCATTGTCCCCAGTGAGAAATCAGACACTGGAGGGGGGCTCCCATGTGGCAGGAGCTCACTCATGCAAGGCCGCCCGGTAGGGACTGCCAGGGGAGAGCCACCCCGTGCTGGGCCGGGCAAGGCGAGAAGGGGGGGTGGCAGAGAGAGGATCCCTCACTGCACGGCAGTCAGGGCTCCTCCTGGGCCGTTGGCAGGGGGCAGCGCGTGGGGCCTGCGAACAGGAGATAAAGAGTTCAGGCAGAGGGTTTTCTCTCACTAACCGTGGATTTGTGTGTTTGTTCAGCTGGTGGCTCTGATAAGCCCCATTCTGCTAGATAAAAGCCAAGCAGCCATGAGGCGGGGCCTGGGCAGGGGTGTCCTAAAGGGGCCTGCCTTCTTCTGTCCCGAGGCCTGGGGTTATCCCCTCCCTTCCCTAGGGAGCCCAGACAGGGAAAGGGGTCAGGCGCTGGGGTCCCATGCTCCCCGATGTACCAGCCTGGGGTGCGGCTCCTGATCCCCGGGCCCTGACCTGAGGGCACAGCTCCCCAGAGGGCGCATCGTTTAAGAAAGCCGGCCAGGCTGCCTGCCGCCTCTGGGCGGGGAGGGCATCTCCTTGCCCTCCCCAGGAGCCTGCCCGCCACAGTCCTAGTGGCCTCTCTGGGCCCTGCAGCCCCTGACCGGGCTCCTGGCAGCCCCCTTCCCCTGTCTGCCCAAGGTGTGCCCCCCAAGCTACCTGGGTGGACAAGGGCCTGCCCCCATCAAGCCCCTTACTGTCCCGAGGACCCCGTCACCTCGTCGGGGCAGGGCTTTACTCGGTACACTGTCTAGGGCCCTGGGCCTGCGGATGGCCCGTGGGGGGCCTCAGCCACGTAGAGTGGGCCCTAGCCTCGGCCCTCCCTGTCCGTTGCACTTGGCATCGGCCAGGAGGGTGAAGGGGGTGCTGCCTGAGCGGGATGGTGGGGCCCCGGCCACAGCTGCCCCTGCTGCAGGGCTGGCTCTTGTGCCTCTGAGCCCGGGTCCAGATTTCTAGTGTCTCTGCCTTTTGTCCCGGAGCTGAGCTGAGCGTGCCGGGGGCCGGCCGCGGTGGCATTGCGGGGATGCTGGCTGGGGCCGCCAGCCGTAAGATGGCTGCCAAGGGCTAAAATGGCTGCCAGCAGCGCCCGGAGCACCGCCCGCAGGCGCGTGGCAGCGGGCCTTGCCTGCGCCGGATCCTCACTCCTGCTTTCTCCCTTACATGGAGATAATAGTAATAGCAGCAGTAATGTTTCAGGGCAGTGTCCTGGTTTAGAAGGATTTCCTGTCTGTCGCGCTCTCCTGGAGCCCCATTTGTCTCTGCCTCTGTCGCTGGCCCACCTCCATCTCTTTGTCGGGTTCTCTCGTCTTTCTGTCCCTGGGCTGGGTGTGCGCATGCGTGCGGCTTTCTGTCTCCACCTGGCCATTTTGGAAGAGGCGGGACCCGTCTCGTTGAGTAGCCTCGTCCATTTCCTCCTACTCCGCTGTCTCTGGCCCGGAGGGCTCCGTGGGGACTGCGTTGGTCCTGGGACAGGTGCGGTCAGTAGCAGGGACCCCTCGGCAGCAAAGCCTTGACTGTGTGCCGCCCCTCGCCGGGCTCTACGCGCAGGTGCTGCATCTGTGCTCTTCCTGAGCTATGAATCTGGGAAAGGACGGCCCTGAGCGACATCAGGCTCAGGGCCCCGGTCCAAGGAGGCCCTCAGGTGGGCTGCCTACTGCCTCAGCCCCCTTGCCTGCTCCCTCCTGCACCGGCTGGGGCTTGACTCAGACCCAGAGAGTCAGGAATGAGCTGAGGTGAGAGAGGAACAGGAAAACTCACATCCACAGAGAGGTTGCCCTCCCAGGAGCGTGGGAGGAAGTCCTGTGGGCTCGCTCCAGAGCAGAGTGCCACTAGCAAAGAAGTGGCCTGGGGTGGGATTCGCCATCCCTAAACACACCGCAGGGGTGTGTGCAGAGGGAGGTGTGGAAGGACACGCCCCAAACACAAGCGGGTAAGGGGCCCTGTTAGCACTTAGAAAGCTCCATTTTCTTGATTTGTGACTAGATTTATTACTATTGTATTTTTTAGAATTAAAAAAAAAAAAAAGTGAAACGAGATAAAGGATGGAGAAAGTGGAGGCTGAAACCATCCTGGGGGCAGCCTGTTTTTTTTCCCACCGGCCCCAGTGAGGCAGGAGGCCAGGAACTTGGTCGAGCCGCAGTAGGGCCTGGGCTCTGAAAAGGCTGCTAACTATTCTGCCCACCAGCCCCAGCACCCAGGGCTATTCCTTCCTTCCCAAGTGGCTGCAGGGTCCCCCCACTTCTATCTCTCGGGCCCATGTCACTCTTCAGGAACCTCCTTGCTGGTCACTCCCCAACGTGAGCAGCTCAACTGTGAGGCCAGTGGAGGATGGACACCCTGGTGAGCCGGCTGATTGTGAGGTGGTGGGCGAGGGTGGTGGAGGCAGGGTTACTCCAAAGAGTCGGGCAAAGCCCTGGCCAGTACCAGGGCCCGGTTTTCTGAGGCCACCCCCTGTGGTCCCCCTGTGAGAAGCTGATTCTTTACCCAATGCCTGCCTTTCCCCTGCCCCACAACCTGCCCTGGCCCCCCTCTGCCACCCTCTCACCAGCTGTCGTGCCCAGGCAAGCATTCTGGAGGTCCCCGTTGTGCCCCTGGCACACAAAGCTTTGAGGACCTGGGGGGCAGGGGCGGGGGGCTTTCCCAAGCTCAGCAAAATATTCACACACACACTCCACCCTGCCCCCAGCCCTCTGTGAGCTCCCACCGCACAATGGGCCCTTGTCTCGGGGCTCCCTCCGAGCAGCTGTGGCACTGGGGCATGAGACAGCCCAGACAGGCTGGCACAGAGCAGGCGACAGCGTCAAGGCAAACCTCCCACCCCCCACCCCCGCCCCGTGTTGCCAGGCACTGCCCGTAAGCATAAAGGTGAGGTGGGGGTGGCGTGGGCAGACAGGAACGGCTCTAATTAATGAAGGGAGGGAAGGGGCTGCTCCTCTGGAGCTTGAGCTGGGTAGAGAATGGGGGGCCCTTGGGTCCATCCCAGCTGTGCAAAGAGACAGTCGCCGGCTTCTCTCCTGGGCGCCTCCTTGCCCTGACTCTCAGCCAGTGCGTTCACTCGTGGGCAACTTGCCCCCAGGGCACATCAGGCAGTGCTTGGAGACCGGTTTTTTGGTTGTCACAACTGGGGTGCTACTGGCATCTAGTGGGGGGTGGAGGCTAGAGATGCTGCCAGACACCCTGCAGAACCCAGGATAGCCCCACCACCAGTTCCTTCTCTCCCTGGGCTCCTTGGGCTGCTCAGGGAGGGAAGGGGAGTGAAGGTGTTTATAAGGCTGGAGGGGCAGCGGCTTGCCTGGTGTTTGTGGAGCACTTTGGTTTTGACCCATCCCCACCCTTTGTGTCTCCTGCAGAATCCGGACAATCAGATAGTTCAAACCAGCAAGGAGATGCGGACATCAAACCACTGCCCAACGGTCAGTGCCCCCTGCCCTCTTGCCTATACCCAGCCTCCCTGGCCTGCTGTGCCCACCACGTCCTCCCCACAGCCTTCTCTGCTCTCCCCGGCCAGGGCAGGCCTGCCCCTGCCATTCCCCTTCACTCGGCTGTCCCTTGACTGAACTTGGGCTGCTATTCAGAGGGGGAGGGCACTCATCGGTAGCACACCCTAACTTCCAGGGAGATCTGAGACCCCTGAGGGCCAGCCTGGGGCTGGGACATGGGGCATGGGATGGAGCAAGTTGAGGGTGGGGAGAGCCTTGGGGAAACAGGCAGACATCCCTTCCTGGCCTTGCCTCCACTCACTCACTTGCCCTTTTCCCTCCTCAGGGCACTTAAGTTTCCAGGACTGTTTTGTGACTTCCGGGGTCTGGAATGTGACGGAGCTGGTGAGAGTATCACAGAGTGAGTCCTTCCTTCTGGGCCAGGGCTGAGTCAGCAGGGATGGGGGTGAAGCGGTGGGACTTGGACCCCACGTAGCCCCCCACTGACGGGGTCTTGGTTGGGGAGGAGGCAGACAGGTTTCCTGGGACACTCTCGGCCTCATTGGCACGGGGCTGGGTGGAATGGAGGCATCCAGAGAGCCCCACCTCTAACCTCCATTGCTTTGGAGGGAAAAAAATCGTAACCAAGGACTCTTCCCAACAACCTCCAGCCAGGAGGAGGTTTCCTCAGCAGCCTTCACAGTGAACTCACCCCAGGGCTTCTGGGGAGCTGCGCATGGCAACGAAACAGGCGCCCACACTTTCCAAACCTCATCACACTCTCCCTTCTTCCCAGCTCCTGTTGCGACAGCATCAGGGCCCAACTTCTCGCTGGCAGACCTGGAGAGTCCCAGCTACTACAATATAAACCAGGTGACCCTGGGGCGGCGGTCCATCACCTCCCCTCCTTCCACCAGGTGAGCCCCGCACCCCGGCGTTCCCCCGGCCCCCCAGGCATCTCAGGCGCTTTGGGCAGCCGTACCACTGTGGCCTGGGTGCTTCAGAACGTCATCCTTTGTTGAGGGCACTGGCTCCAGAGCTGGGGCTCACTGTGTTCCCCAACCCCTGAGCTTCCTGCTTTGTGCTGACACAGGCACTCGGCCTTGGGGACACAAACTCACACAAGGCATGGCTTTGCCTAGAAGGTGCTCCCTGTGGGCACTGGAGAAGGCCCCTCTCTTGGGGATGCGACACTTGAGCCCAGGGGTCTGGTACAGGCATGGGGTGGACGCTCCAGGTACAGAGAGCAGCCTTCAACCTGGCCAAGGCTGGGCGGGCTGGCGGGACTATCCCACGGCGGACTTCAGAGGCCAGAGGAGGGTGTTTAGGGCTTACAATCCACTGATGGGTTTTAAGTAGAAGACGCTGGGGACATGTGTTCTAGAAAGTACTTCTGGAAGAAGTTAGAGGCTATCCCAGCAGGTCGGAGGGGAGGAGGGCCTGAGTCAGATGGGGGATTGGCCCGAGAGGGAGGGATGGAGTTGAGAGATATTTGGGAGGTAGATACAGTAGGCTCTGGTCAGGGTCAGTCACGCAGGGCAAGGTGGGATCCTGTCCCTTTTTAAAAAAACCTTGGACATTTTGGTTCATTGTGAGGTTTAGGCATTCATTTTGATATGTTAGAATATTGCATTAAAATGTTATGATGTTTTCATACTTAATCATATTTTAATATAAAGTAACATAATATCACGATGACTGAGTTTTGTGTCACCCCCTGGCGTTTTTGTCCCTGGCCAGTGCCTCGCACGCCTCGCCCTAGCTGTGGGAGCTGATGGGAAGTAGAAGGTGGGGCTGAGGAAGCAGCTGAGGGTTTTGCCCACTTCTTTGACTTGGGCAGCTCCGGTAGATGATGGATGGTATTGTGACTGAGAAGGGGCTCAAGGAGGAGGAGTGGGTGGGCTGGGCCCGAGGGGCTCTCGGTCTGGCCTTGGGGGGTGGGCACACAGCGAGTGCCCTGAAGCCCTGCCGACGGCGGGCCCCCACTCCCCGCGCGGAAGACCGTCAGTGCAGGCTTCCTCGGCCTGAGCACCGGTGCCGCAGCTCGTCCTTGGCCCACCTGACCCCTTTCCTCCTTCCCCAGCACCACCAAGCGCCCCAAGTCCATCGATGACAGCGAGATGGAGAGCCCTGTCGACGACGTCTTCTATCCTGGCACGGGCCGCTCCCCAGCAGCTGGCAGCAGCCAGTCCAGCGGGTGGCCCAACGATGTGGATGCAGGTATGGGCGCCACGAGGCCCGACCTGGAGCAGGGGCAGCGTGGAGCCTCCTCTCCCCCTCAGTCTACCTGGCAAACCTCCCACCCTTCCTCCTGCTGTTGGTGGCACCGCCCGTCTTTTCACCTCCTCATCTTCCAGAGGAGGGCGGACCAGGAGAGCAGAGGCGAGCCGCTGGGTTGCCCCTGAGTGGGCAGTAGGGCCCACAGATGTGGCAGAAGGAAAGCAGAGGCCCCGACACTGAGCCTCTGGTGCCCTGCAGGGGGGGGGCATGGCCTCCTCCTCAGAGCCCCCTCATCCTCCTTCTCTTGGGACTTCTTTAGAGAGGTTGCCCCAGTTCTGCGGTCTTCATGGTTTTTTAAAGCCATTTCTCAAACTGGGCTCTCTTGACATTTGGGGCTGCGGTATTCTCTGTAGCGGGGCCATTTTGTGCCCTGTAGGGTGTCGAGCAGCGGCCCTGACCTCCACCCACTAGATGCCAGTAGCAAACCTCCTCAGCAGGTGTGATGACCGAAAATATCTCCGGGCATTGCTGAATGTCTCCTGGGGGCGGACAGGACCTTCCTAGGTTGAGGACCGCTGGTCTAAAGGGCCCACCTTCACAGAGAGGAGCAGAGCCTGGTAAAGAGGGAGCAGAATTGTTTTCAGGCCTCCCAGTCCTCTCTAACCACACCCTTGCTGGTGAATTCGCCCACCTTCACCTCCAGTCTTGACAGGAGGTGTGGGCACACCTGGAGAGCCCAGGTGGGATAGAGGGGGGCTGTGTGCGTGTATGTATTGCACAGGTGTGTATAAGGAGGCTGCCTGCAGGACGCTTGTGCCGGACACATTGTTGGTGCAGCCTGTGTGTGTCCTCAAAGTATGCGTGTCTTGGGACCAGGTAGTGCAGACCTCTGTGTACGGGATGCGCATGAGGTGTGTCTGTGTCGGTCAGGCCTGGGGACAGGGGCCTTGTTCTCTGACGCAGGAAGATGAGGGGCTACCTGATGGTGTTTTGCTTGGTATTTTCCAGATGTCCCCCTACTGGGAAGGGCCAAGTGGATGGGCAGGGGCCAGGGCTGAGGGAGAAGCAAGACTAAAGGGCAAGGGGGTGCTTCTGCTTTCCTGCTGCCCCAGATGCAACCTCTGGCTTCTGCTCTCAGCAACCTGGGAGGAAGAGAGGACTCACCTCCAGGCCTTGGGCTGAGGGAGAGGGTTAGACCACCAGCAAGGTTCACCTCTGCCGGACAGCGCTCCGGCACGACTCTGGGTGCCCCTCCCAGGGTGTGGTGGCCAGCGGGGGCCCGGGCCAGCACAGCACAGATGCTTCCCTGGGGGGAACCTCTGGAGGTGCAGAAAGAAGGGGTTGAGAAGGCCCCGAAGACTCCCCAGCTAGGGCCTCCGTGAAGTGTTTCCTCCAGGACTGGTGTGCCTTGAGGGCCACGTCCACTGCTGGCTCCTGAGGCGTGGGCCCCCAGGTCCCAGTGCGCAGACCTGGTTCCCGAGGAGCCCTCCCCTCCGCGGTTCCCTGTCTCTCCTTTCTTGGCTGCCTGCTGTCGAGCCTGCCATTTCCGCTCCTTCCAGCAGCCCTGCCACGCACGGCCCCAGCATCCTCCTGCAGCACCCCCAGCCCCCTCGCCTTCCCCCCTTTTCCTCTGTACTCGTCCCCTCCTCCCACCAACCCTGTGCTGTCTTCCTGCTCTGGGACAAATCACCAATTAAGCAGCCCAGCTGCAGGACTGGGAACAGCTGAGGAGGCACTGTGCGGCCATGGTGACAGCTGTGCACAGCTGGTGGAGGCGCTCCCCCCACCGTGCCAGCTATCAGGTGGCACACAGCTGCTGCCAGATAACACCTCTGCTGGCGGCTGGGAGCTCGCCCTTTCCCCGCCTCTTCCCTCTGTGGTTAAGACAGCTCTTCTTTCTGTGTTCTGAAGCCTCCCCCCCCACCCCCCGCCACCCAACACACACACACCCCCCACCCAAACGGATTCAACTTGTGTCCCAATGATGGCAGCTCTGGATATCTGCCCTGACTTCACCTTATCCCTCCCAGCCTGGGCACAGCACAGCCTCAAGGCTCAGCTGAGGACGGGAGACCACCTCCCCTGGGGGACCTGGCCTGGGGGCCCTGCTTTGTATAGCATCTTGGATGTCATGCCCACTGGGCACAGAGATGACCTTGACTGGCAACATCAGGCTCTTAGAGGCAGAGCTCAAATGGGGTATTCTCTGTGTCCCTGTCTCCTGCTGAATGTCACCCCATCTCTGGTACCGGGAGCCGAGCAAAGCCCTGGAATTACCCATGCTGTGACAGTCCGGCCTTTGGGTCCCCTGACTGAGGGAGTCCTTTCCTGTCTAGCTGTAACCCCAGCACCCGCCCAGGCCCTCCAGCCTCCTCCCTGCTCTCTTGTCAGATGCTGTTTCTCCACAGTGGTCCTTCCCAAGGGCCAATAGCTGTGCTTTCCCTTCCCGTAAGGAGCTCTGGTTTCTTGCCATCAGAACCTCCCAGAGCCCAGGGCCCACGCTGCGCAGGAGCTTAGTTCCCTGACCAGCGATCAAAACCGCGCCCTCACCCCCACCCCACCCCGCATGGAAGCGCGGGAGTCCTAAACCACTGGACCGCCAGGGAAGTCCCTGGGCCGGCTCACTCTGAAGCTGCTCTCCCGGGCTCCTCCTGCACACCTTCCCTGCCCTCTGACCCTGCATCCCCCCTTTTACTCTGTTCCCCTTGAGCTCCTTATCTGCTTGTCAGGGGGCAAAACGGGCCCCCTTGCTCACTCCCTGCCCAGTGCACCGAAGGGCCTTATTTTCCTCTCCTGTCAGCAGCACCCACGGCAGGATGGTCTGCACACGGCCTGAGAAACAGAGCCACAGTCAGGCAAAGGAGGCAGGAGGGAGCCTGGTGGGGGAAGGGGCGGCCGGGAGGGGGCCGAGGAGAGAAGGAGTGAGCTGCTGGCTTCCCACCTTCCCCTGCTCCCTCCCCAGCCCAGCTAAACCTGCCCTGTGTTGCTGATTCCTCCCCCCAGGCCCGGCTTCTCTAAAGAAGTCAGGAAAGCTGGACTTCTGCAGTGCCCTCTCCTCTCAGGGCAGCTCCCCGCGCATGGCTTTCACTCACCACCCGCTGCCTGTGCTTGCTGGAGTCAGACCAGGTGAGAAATGGAGGGCCCGGAGGGGGGCAGTGGGGGTGGCAGAGGAGCCCAGGTGGGCAACTGGCCAGGCAAAGGGGCCAGGGCCGACCCTGAGTGACAGCCCCAAGCTCTCTGAATGGGCCATGGTATGGCAGTGGGTGGGCATGGGAACGGGCCCTCCCTCCGCAGCAGCGCCTCCTCCAGACCCAGGCCAGCCCTTGGGCCTCCTCACCTTGTTCCCCAGCACTCTCCCACTTGCTTCTCACACCCCCTGTGCATGATGCATGCTTGTGCGCTGTGTGTGCACGTGAGTGTGTGTGTTTGCTTGTGTGCGTGTGCAGGTGCTGTGTACATGCGTCGGATGCATGTGTGCTCGTGCATGTGCTGTGTGTGGCACAGGCCTGTCCTGAGGCTTCCTCCCACTTAGCCCTGACTGCAGAAGCCTCAGGCCCATTCCTGCCCAGTTCTCCTGTCCTCCCTCCAGCTGTGGGGGGGGGATAGCACAGGCTTCTCCCCCTGCCCTCCTTTCAGCTCTTCTCTCTCAGCTCCTCACAGAGCCCGGGGTCTGTTCTCCCAGCACCAGCCCAGGCTGGTGTGAGCGCAGGTTGAGAAGAGTCCTCCTAGGAGCCCAGGCTCCCTTCTCGAGGCCTCCCTGCTCTTTTCCAGAAGTGAAGGGCTAGGCCAAGGGGAAGGTGGTACCTGGGCTGCT
This sequence comes from Balaenoptera acutorostrata, assembly GCF_949987535.1. Classification (NCBI taxonomy): domain Eukaryota; kingdom Metazoa; phylum Chordata; class Mammalia; order Artiodactyla; family Balaenopteridae; genus Balaenoptera; species Balaenoptera acutorostrata. Next base: position 176,501,986 of record NC_080065.1, read on the forward strand.
CTTCAGGGAAAGGAGCTGGCCCTGCTGCCTTGGGAGCTCTCTTGCTTCAGTCTCACGGAGAGCGTGCTTGGGGGCAGGATGCCTCCGTGTTCTGGAGGGGTGGAACCAGGCGGGAAGCTGTGGAGGCTGTCCTCACCCGGCTGCTCTCTCACTTGCCTCTTCCCTCTCTTGGCACCTGTCTGGCAGAAAGAGGCCTGGAGTTTTTCTGAACACTGCCCCGTGTCCACCCGCTGTCTCCTGGGCCCTCCTATAGGACCCGGAGAACACTGAGGTTTACCCTCCTGGCTTCTTCCTCAGGGCCTCCTGGCTGGGAGCCCAGAGGCAGCCAGCAGCGGGGCAGGGCGTGGTGGCCGCAAGGTGGGGGCGGGGAGCCCAGGCCCTCTGCACAGGCAGCGGGAGGGCAGCAGGCCCTGCTCGACTCAGCTTTTATGAACTCCAGAGAGAAGCCAAGTTTCTTCAGGCCCCTAATGAAACTGAGAGCAAGAGGGAGCTGATTGGAAACAGACAGGAGGGGGAGGACTTGGCCAGGGAAGAGCTGGGGCCTGCTCCAGGGTGGGAGTTGTGCGTTCGAGGACGTGTGTGCGAGCGATGGGGCTGAGCACAGAAGAATGTGGCCTGGGCAGCAGCAGCCAGGTGCACACCCACCCGCACGCAGGAGATGTGTGTGCGCACTGCAGGGGCCCCTCTTGCACTGGCGCAGGGCTGTGTGTTTATCTCCTCCTCAAGGCTCCCACCCAGGCCCTGGACTGGGGTGAGGTGAGTGAGGCACTCACCTCGGCGCAAAATGTCAGGGAGCCCCTAAAATCTCAGTCATCAAGGTAAATTTTATTTTAATGCAATATTTCTAAAAATTAAAACTATTGCAAAAAATATACGATGAGCAAATATCAATATTTTAAATAAAAGATAGGACTGACCCTGTGCTTGCATGACCCTCACTTACCTCACTCTAACTCTGGCCCTGGTTCCAATCAGACTTTATTTACAAAGATAAGCAGCAGGTCTGTGGGCCCCGGTTTGCCAATTTGACTTTTTAAAATATTGCATTAAAATGTTATTTATCTTGATTTACTGAGTTATTTGGCGCCATCTTAACTTTCACACTAGCGGCCGGTGCCTCGCTCCCCTCACTCTGGTCCCTGCCCTGCTCCTGCCCGTTCTCTGGACCCAAAGTGCTCTGACCAGCAGTTCTCCTTGTCTTCAGTGCCCCCCCCCCACTGCCTCCTAGGCCCTGACGATGCCCTTTTCTTCCTGCCACGTGCATGCAGGGAGCCCACGGGCCACAGCATCAGCGCTGCACTTCCCCTCCACATCCATCATCCAGCAGTCGAGCCCATACTTCACGCACCCGACCATCCGCTACCACCACCACCATGGGCAGGACTCGCTGAAGGAGTTTGTGCAGTTTGTGTGCTCGGATGGCTCGGGCCAGGCCACCGGACAGGTGAGTCCAGAGGACCCCACGAGCCCCTCTACAGCTCATCTTTGCGTCTGTCTGTCTGTCTCAGGGCTCACAGGGAGAGGGCCCAAAAGCCGGGAGCCCACCTGGGGCTGCAGCAGCAGAGAGCCGGTAGTGCCGAACACCTCGATCTTCTGGGCCTGGGAGTAGGGGTCCACGTATCGGGCCGGGGCCTGTTCGTCATGGTCCAGAGATGAGGGGGCAGTGGCTGGGCCCGCCTTGCTTGGGCTTTTTGCCCTCCTTGTGGTCTTTTCCTCTAGCAGGAGTGTACCCATGATCTGTCCAACCCGGGCCCAGGCCCCTTAGCTCCTAACACCCCTCTTAAACCTCAGGGCTGCAGGGATTTGGTAGGTTCTAGACCAAGCTTTCCCACTATTGACACTTGGGGTTCTTCATTCTCTGTTGTGTGGGGACGTCCTGTGCACTGTGGGGCATTGGGCAGCATCCCTGGCCCCCACCCACTCTGTGCCGGCAACACCGCCCCCTCCCCAGCTGTGTTGATCGTGAATGTCTCCAGATTTCAGTGTGCCCTGGGGGCATCACCATCCCCCAGTGAGAAGCCCTTAGTAGAGGGCAGGCCCAGTTCCACAGGGTCTTCCATGAGACTCTTGCTGGCAGGACTCTTAACAAGGGGTTCTCAGGTCAGTCGTGGTTCTGGAGTGAAGTCTTCTGCTCCTCAGCCTGGGAGAGAGACTGGCTCCCCATGGAGCTCTGTGGCCCCACTGTCCTTCTCCATCCGCAAGCCCTGGGGCCTGATCACTGATGAGCAGAAACGCAGAGCCACTCAGCAAAGGAATTATCCCGGACGGCAGTGGGCCAAAGGTGACCCTTCAGTGGGACAGTGGTCCTTGTTTAGTCCCTGGGAGACCATTCCAGGTTGGGGCATGGTGGTCTCTAGACCTCTGGGAATGTTCTGGAACTCCAGCAGCATGCTGTGCTACATGAGAAGGCCCAGCTCCTTTCCCCACAGTTGGTCCAGCCTGGAACCCCACTGTGAGAGATCAGATGGGGAGGACACTCACAGTGCCTTGGTAGGGAAAGACATGCGGAAGCCCATGCCGGAGGCAGCCCAGGGAGAGCAGCGGCCCTCAGCTGCTCAGCCTAGAGATGCCTCAGGGCGCCCTGCGCAGTGCTGGTGTATGGATTTGGGGCAGGGCCATGGCTCGGCCTCCTTGCTCTCGCTGTCTAGGACAGAAGCCAGTCTTCTTCCCTCCCTCCCGCTCTTCTTCCTCTTCCACTTTTCTCATCTTTTTTTCCCCTTTGCCCTGCAAGGGTTTCTTTTGCTGGCTCTGCAGCTCCTTAGCACACTCAGAGCTTTGCCCACCTCTCTGGACAAGCTCTGTCCACTTTTAGGGGCATGGAGGGAAAAGTGGACATGACTCCAACAGCTTCCGTGCTTCCTTCAGAGATGCTGGCAGAGTCTACGGGAGCTGCCAGCATGTGTCCCAGCCCCCAGGGGGCCTGGGGTCTGGAATATGGATCAGAGAGGCCAGGAACCCTTCCGTGCCTGCTTCTCACCTAAGGACGCAGCTGGGGTTTGGAATCAAAATGAGAGCCACCTGGGGGACCGACTTAGCCCAAAGAACCGAAGCTAACCCACAGGACCCACAAGAGTGGGGGTCAGTCCATCCCTGGGCACTCTGATGGCCAGGTCTTGAGCCTCTCCCTTGACTTGATCATTCAAGATCAAGGGCTCAGGAATTCCCTGGAGGCCCAGTGGTTAGGACTCCGTGCTTTCACGACCCAGGGCCCGGGTTCAGTCCCTGGTCGGGGAACTAAGATCCCGCAAGCTGTGTGGCGTGGCCAAAAAATAAATTAAAAAAAGATCAAGGGCTCACTTGGCCTAGACGGTTCTCTTCTCAAGGCAGGTGCTTGCTTGGAGTATACCGCAGACAAAATGCTACCGACAGGGGAGCAAACAGCCCCTCTGGTTAAACAGAGAGTCTAGTTCGGCTGGAGAGCAGTCTCTGTAGGTTTCCTCTTGCGGCCTGTTGCGCCCAAGAGTCGGGGGTGGAGCTGGAATTCTGCAGTGAGTCCGCTCCATTGGGCCCAGTGTCTGAGAGGAGGCTAGGGATGGTACCACGCTATGGAGGAGGGGGAGCCGGAGAGAGGCCCTGGGCTCTGCAGCTGACCTGGTGGCAGACAGGGGCGGTACAGGGCTGTGCTTGTGCCACGGCCCCCTCCAGGGTAGTAGTTCTCAGTCTCAGCGTGTATGAGAGTCACTTGGAGGCCTCACTAACACACGGGTAGCTGGGCCTCACCTAATTCTGATTCAGCAGTTCTGGTGTGGGACCGAGAATCTGCATTTCCCCCCAAGTTCCCAGGTGATGCTTCTTCTGGTCAGCGGACCCACTTTGAGAACCACTGATCTAGAGACTAGAGGAGTAAGTTCCTAATCTCCTCGAGAATCTGAAGTTATGGATCATCTTTGCAGAAAAATATAGGCATACAAAATTTTACAGACAACTTGCAGAATGGTTCCCAGGCACCTCTTAGACCTCAGCATAAGGCCCCGATTGAGAAAACCACATCGGTAAAGGCCAAGGTCAAATGGAGACACCACTTAGAGGACTTGCAAAGGGCAGAAAGAGGATACCCGGTTAGCTGTATTTCTGGCATAGAGAAGAGACTGCCAGGTGAGCACAATGGAGAAGTTGCAGGGCCTGATGGGAGAGTATGACTCTGGGAGGCAGAAAGCCTGGTACTAGCTCAGCCTTGACCACCAGTGCCAGAATGGCCAGGCCCACATCTTCATCTGTCAGATGAAAGTGAGGAGCTATCCCAGCCCCTAGGTTCCTTCTAAGATCTTAACTCACAAGGTCTTAAGGCACTGCAAAGTCACAAGACCTTGAGATTTTTAAAACCTCAACTTGTACCCCAACCAGAGCTGAGACATCCTAGCCTGGCTGGGACTTGCTTCTAGAAAATGAATGTTGTAAATCAGCAGGTTTCAATGTCTGGCCATATTGGGCTGGGATTTGCTTTATTGGATGGGATTAGTGATTTAGATCCTCCTAGGGAGAGACGGGCTCTGAGGAGGCAGAGGCTGCCCTATGGGAGCAAGGGCCCCCTGGAAAGCCCCCGTGTCCCAGCCCCCCTGGAGCCCAAGCTCAGGACAGCCCAGAGAGAAGAAGTGAGGCTGTGAATCTGTTGGGATCATTCCATTTCCTGCCCTGATGGAAGAATGAGATAGGAACAAGATAGACTGTGGACATGAGGGAAGGCAGTTTCCACTTGTATGTCAGAATCACCCTGCAGAGCCGGAAACCCTTGCCCTCTGGCCCGTGCTGTTGCTTGGAACTGAAAGGTCCATTTCCAAAATGACACCCAGCACAAAGGGTCTTCAGCCCAGGACGCCGATAAGCACTAGAAGCAGCCACTGCTTGCTTTTGTCACGGGCCTCTAAGTGGGCAGGAAAGATCAAGTCAAGGGAACCATTTGGAGGGACAGTGTCAGACCTAGGTGACTGGTCATTGGAGGTGAAGGATGGAGGGTGGGACAGCAGAAATTCAGAAGGGCGTGGCCTGCGCGGGTCAGCCATGGGGCTCTCTATGGTTTTAAAGTGCAGCAGGATGGACTAGTTGATTCAACTCAGTCAGTGGGACTTGAGTGCTACACGCTTGGGCCACACAGAGGTGACATTCCGCCTGCTTGTTGGGGAGCCTTGGAGGTGGTCTGCTGCAGAGGCTCCAGTGGAGGTCAGGAGTGTCCTGGAAGAACAAGAGAGAGATGGATGGTGATTCAGGAAATCTGGCTGGTCCCCACGCTGGGGATGGTGTTTTCTGAGCGGGCCTTGAAGGGTGTGAGAAAGGGTATTCTAGAACAGAGGGTTCTGCAGTTAGCAAGTGTGCAGCCCCGACTGCTTAGGCTGTGTTCTGGGAACCCCAGTAGGTTTACAATGGGAAGTACTCAGGGGGAGGGAGTGTAGGGGCATGAGTGGTGGAAGACCCCATCTGGGCTCTATCACGGCGGCCTTGCGTGCCTGGCCGGGGAGATGATGTTTTACGTCAGATGTAGTCATAGCTGTGGAAGGTTTTAGGGCATCGGAGAAGTCTGAACTCCTTTGGGTTTGGGAAGAGGGTTAATGAGTCTGTTGGAAAGAATCCGTAGGATCCTAGGAGTTAGACAGACATGACTATGAATTTCAGGCGTTTCCAATTACAGCCGGGTGACTTTTTGGCTAGACCACTTAATCATGAAGAGCCTCAGTATCCCCTGTGGTGAAAGGGGGAGAATAGAGCTTCCCTTGCAGCGAGGTTTCTCAGCCACAGCACTGTTGATCTTTGGGCCAACAAGCCGTTGTCCTGGGGGCCGCCCTGTGTGTTGCAGGGGTTGAGCAGCAGCCTCTCAGCCTCCATCCCCAAGCTGTGCTAACCGGAACGTCTCCAGACACTGTCAATACCCAGAACTGCCCTGAAGCAGGAACCACTGCCTTACGGGGTGGTTGGAGGATTGGACACAACCTGAGTGAAATGCCTGGTACAGAGCCAGGTGCCAAGGGTGCTGAGCTGATGAGCATGCTGTCGGCAGAGGGGAGGCCCCCTGGGAGTCTCACTGTCATAGTGAAACCAGTGAAACCAGTAAGGACAGAAGGACGACCTAGCTGGAGACGTCTAGGGGTGGGCCCCACAGGGTCTGCCCTCCAACAGAAGGAGGAGCATAGGAACCTCCCAAGGTCCTAAGCCTGGGTGGCTGGGAGGGCAGAGGTTTGACCCACAGGAGAGGGACCAGTTTAGGATGAAAAGCTGTGGCCTGGCCCCCTTGAGCCCAGGCTGCAGGTGGTCATCGAGGGCACTGCCCAGAGCAGCAGGAGGTATGCAGTCCAGGGAAGCTGTGTCTGCAAGAGGCTGGGGACCTCTGCCCTTCCTTGTGGTTCCTACACCCCCCGAAGCCCAAAGGCTGATTGAACACAAGGCCACACATGGGGCCTGGAGGAGGGAACTCAAGTGTAAGGCACAAGAGGGAATAAAGGACAATTAGTGGATCTGGTGACCAGACATCCCCAGCTTCTGAGGGAAAGCCACTCAGAGAACCTTGTGGGAACCAGAGCTGCCAGCAATGGATTTTCCTCTTGGGCTGTTCTGTGGCAGATAAGCCAGCACCCCACTGTCCTCAGGCTACCAGAGCCCAGGGCATGCTCCCTGGCAGCCCCCTGAGGCCATGACATGGGGCAGATGCTGGTGGGCCTGTGGTCCTTGGTTGGGTCAGCTGGACCTACCCCAGGGGCCCACGGAGGGGAGGCACGTGTGTGTTTTAGGGGGGCACAGGAGGTAAGCTGGTACATCTTTCCTGCCATAGGAGAAGGTCTTCAAGAGCGTGAGAGTTCTGAGTGCAGCTGCTTGTACGGCTAGGTGGCATGTTTCGGTACCTAAAACCTGTTCCCTAAGAAATAACAAACCACCCGTCGGACATCCCCCTTCCTCCCTCCCACAACTTCAAAAGAGGACTACAAAAAAAAAAAAAAAAAAAAAAAAAAGAGAGAAACACCTGAGAGACCAAATAGAGGCCTCATGCCCTCACCAACCCTGTGCCCTGGAGGAGAGAACCCCATCCTGCATCATCTTCCGCCGGGAGCGCCCGCTCTCAGGAGCGAGCTGGCGTGGCCGCGCAGGGGAGCGTGTGTCTGTGTGTGATGTGCCTTCATGCGTCACTCTATTTATGTTGTTCGCAGCCCAACGGTAGCGGCCAGGGCAAAGTCCCGGGGTCATTTTTGCTACCACCGCCGCCTCCAGTGGCCAGACCTGTGCCCCTTCCTATGCCTGATTCCAAATCCACCAGCACTGCCCCAGACGGCGCCGCCTTGACTCCTCCATCACCTTGTAAGTGGACGATGAAACCGAAACCACAACGCCCAGCGTCCCCAGCCCATCCAAACAGTCTCCACTGCAAAAAGAAAAGCCCCCTCCCTCACTGCCAAAGCCCCCCAACCCAGAGTGCCACGGAGCCTCCCACCTGGACAAGAGCAGAGCTGAGCCCCCCAACCACGGCCTCCTGGGCCTTAGTTGCACCAGCCAGCACCCCACTAGCCCCCCTGCCCGCCCGCTGCTCCCAGCTGGGGCCCCTGGCCCAGGCCCCTCCGGGGGGCGGGAGAGGGAGCACAGTGGGGCACACAGGCCAGGGGTGCTGGCCAGGGGGGGAGGGGGGAGGGGAGGCACAGCCATGCCATCTTCATGCCTAATTGCTGTTTTTTCATTTTTTGTTTTTTCGTTTTTTGATTTTTTTGTTGTTTCGTTGTGCCCCCCCCCCCACACCAAGAAAATTAAATGTGACCACAAGGCGACGCCACCACCATCCCCTTTTTGCCTTGCCCCCCCCACCTCCATTCTGGGCCCCTCAGGCCTCTAAAGGTGCAGCAGGCCAGCCCCTGATCCCCTCCCCTTCAGCCTTCAGTCTCACATTTGGTTTCTCGTTGTTCCTCTTTTTTTTTCCCCCCCTTCCCATCCCTCTCCCTTCCCTCAATTTCTTCCCCAGGTTGGATGTTCCAAGGACAAGGAAGGGCTCTGGGCCTTGACTTACTTCATCTCTTTCTCTCTCTCTTTCTTTTTTTTTTTTTTTTTTAAAACCGATGACAAATTTTGTCAAAGGGAAGAGAAAAATCTGAGTTGAGAGGCCCAAGCTAGACCCGACGACGCTTGAAGGACAGGAGAGGCGGAGGGTGGGCGGCGTGCCGTCTGTGGGACTGTGGGCGGGGGGTGGGCAGCGCTTCGGGCGCTCTGGGGGCTGGCAGGCCGTGGGCCAGGACTTCGGGACAGCGGCGGAAGGGGTGGCCCATCTCACCACTTCTCTTCGTCTCGCGCTCTCTGTCTCACCTTCTTTTTTCTTGGTTTGAGTTCTTTTCCCCTGTCCATCCTCTTCATGCCATCTTCTCATCTGCATTCGCCACAAGACACGAAGTCATGGTCATGGTCATTGGAGGTGGGCAGGGTGGGAGAGGGGGAGCCAGGCTGCGGGTGGCTGGGGGCCACTTATGGACAGAATCTGGTGAGCACGGGGTCCCTGGGGTGTATCTGGTGCAGGGAGGGGTGGGGTGGGGGCTCCCAGTTAGCTGTGACACTCCTCATCCTCTCTGGGGGCATCCTTCCTCCTGGGGGTGCAGCGCCAGTCCCCTCCCATAGGGCTCCAGCCAGACAACCCAAGAAGAGCTCCTGGGTATTTGGCCCATTTGCCCCCCCAGACCCCAGAATAGTTGCCCCTGGTGCCCAAGCCCTGGGGCTCTGCCAGGCCCTCTGGCCTCCTCCTCCTCTTGTACCTCGGGTCCCTGGGAACCGCAGGACCATAGGACCTGGCTCATCCATCAAAGGAGGAGAATGTCTGCCGGGCCTGAGCCTTGCCACTCCTGTGCCTGAGCCAGCAGCCAGCTCCCAGACCCCTCTCTGACCCTGACCCACCCAGCTCAGCCCTCTGTTGGGACCCTTCAAGTTTCCCAAGCCACCGGCCCAGTCCTTGGGTCCAGGGTGGTAAGTGGTGCAGCACCCAACTAGGCACCCCAGTTGGAGGGGTGGCCTGGCTGAGATGGCCTTCTCCAAGCAGGGTGGGGCCCGTCTGCCAGAACTCCCACCCTCCCAGGCTCCCTCTTCTCCAGACCCAAGAGGGCCAGTAGGAGAGCACGGGTACTTGCTTCGGGTGCTCTGGGAGGAGGGGTATCCCTGGCCCTGCCTAGTGCCTGTTGAGGGGACAGAACTGGGTCCATGGGGCCTCAGCTGTAGCCTCCAGGGCCATGAAAGAGGATGCCTGGCTGCAGCGGAGTGCCAGGGGTGGGGGACTGTGTGCTCCTGGTCCAGTGAGAGGACGGGGGGGGCCCTCCGGCCTGTCCTTCCCACTGCCAGCTTAAGCCCAGGCAACACGGTCTAACCTAGTCTCTCCCTCTCTCAGCAGTCCCGAAGGGCAGTGCCCGGGCAGGCTCCAGGTCCTCACGGGGTCTCTCCCTCTCTCCCCTGCTCCCCACAGCATTCGCAACGACAGGCGCCGCCTCTGCCAACCGGTTTGTCAGCATCGGACCCCGGGACGGCAACTTTCTGAACATCCCACAGCAGTCTCAGGTAGGAGGCCCTGCCCGCCAGGTGGATGCAGGCAGGGTTGGGGGCATCTTGGTGTCAGGGAGGAGGCAGGGATCCTTGGGGCAGTCCGGGAGAAGAGGCTGGGGCAGGGCTGGAAGGCTCAGGCTTTTGCATGCCCAGCTGAGCCTGCCTCCCCAGGCAGCCCCCAGGCCCCCTGGCTAATCAGCTAATTGGATAATTAGCTCTGACAGCCCTGGCCCTGGGGAAGGCAGCCAAGGACCCAAGGCTAGAGGCGCTCTGGGCCAGGCCTGGTGGAAGCAAAGATGGAAGCAGGAGGCTCCATCCGGAGGAGGACAGGGTCTGCCTTGTTGCTTTCCTTTTGCTCCGGCTGGATGCCCTAGCCCCTGGCCCCCCCCTCTTCCTTGGTTTTGGGTGGGCTGGGTTGGGGGTGGAGGAGGGACAGAGGCGGCCTGGTGGGCCACGTGCCCAGAGACTCTGGCACCGAGGGTAAGGCAGGGCTCAGAGCCGCCCTGGAGGGGCGGCTCCCCCACGTCCTATGAATCCTGTTAGAGGGGAGGCCAGGCTGCTGGAGCCCCCAGTCCTGCTGCCATCTGCCCCCAGTTCTCACAAGGAAATGCCACCCCTCCAGCCTTCCTGCTGGGGGCCCCCGGACCTGGTTTTGCACAGGCATCTTTGCAGCCACATGCACGCAGGCCCTCTCCTCCCTGTGCCTGTCCCCCGGAGGCCGGGAATAGCCTGTAGAGCCCAGGGCCCTCAGGGCACAGGGACGAGCCTCAGGAGCAGGGCAGAGGCAGCGTTTACAGTATGAGGCTTCCGGGGAATGGAGGGGCGGGGAGCATGCAAATATCTTTTCCTTTTGCCCATTTTACAAAAACACACCCTGTGAGCCGAGGGCCTTGGAGGCTTCCTCAGCCCTGGGGCCACCTCCTTCAGCTCCTGCTCCCTCCGTGCTCTGAGGCCCAAGTCCAAAGAAAGTTGGTGGATGGAAGTTTTGTGTGTGTGGTTTAAGGTTTTGTTTTTTTCCCTTTTCCTTTCCCTCCCTAAAAAAAAAAAAAAACAAACAAAAAAAAAGAAAGCCAAAAAACTTTGTCAAACTTCAAACTTCAGAGCTCCCTAGTGGCAAGGAGGGGAGGGGAGGAGAACTTCAACCCCCTCCAGCTTCCCACCCCCTTTCCCCAGAGTCACGTCTGACCCGTCTGGTTTCCAGGAGCAACCAGACATGATGTAACACCCAGATGAACTTGAACTTGGGGGTGTTGAGAAGAAAAACAATGGCTCCGAGCAGGGGCTGGAGCCAGCCCCCTCCGCTCTGTGCCAGGGAGGCCAAGAGAGCCCTGCTGGTAGAGGGCAGGAGGGGGTGCCAGAGGAAGGGACAGCAGGAGGGCCTCCCCTCCTGGCTCTGGGCTGGCACCAGGCGGCAGGGCTCCAGGGCTCCTGCCTACCCAGCCTCCCTCCCGCTGTCCGCCCTGCAGCTCTGACTGTATATTCGCTTGCGCACTCTCGGGGACCACTGCCACGAGCCCTCCCCATTCACCCCGTTTCCGCTTCCACATGCTTTCCCTTCTTCACTTACTCTGCTCACTTTGCTTGGATGTTGGGGCCAACTCAGAATCTGAGGCAAGTTTGGGAAACAGTTTTTCTTCCCCTTGTTCCTACAAGGAGCCTTGGGCCGGGGCCCTGAGCAGGCAGGTGTGTCTGGGGATGGGGGTTGCGGGGCCGGAGTCGGACAAGCCGAGCCGGGAGCCCTGGGGCCTGGGGGCAGGCAGGCGGCTGCAGCGGGCGCAGGGGGTCCAGTGGGGGGCGGTTTCCACAGTAACCAGTGACTTTAGCTGATCTCTGGAGCACCAGATGGAGAGAGAACAATAGAATGAGGGAAGAAAAGAGAATTTTACCAATTTTGTCATTCCCTGGGCAGCGCTTTTTACTTAGTTTTAATCAATTTTGGACCTGGCTCAGGAAGCAGGGAGGGGTGAGCAGAAAAAGCCGCTCTGTGCTTGGCAGCAGATCCCCCGTTTCTGGGACCCGTGGGGAGGCACCAGGGAGTCCCGTTGGAGTTGTCTTTGTCCCTAACTCCAGGCCTGGAACCAGAGTCTTCCTCCTCTGAGGCGGGGGCTGGGGCCTCAATCTGAGGACTGGTGGTTGTCCCCCCTGCCACTGTGCAGCTCAGGAGACCCCAGCGGGGCCAGTCTGGGGCCTCGGCTTGGCCTGCCAAGGGCAGAGGGGCCAAGCAGGTCCTCCCTGTCCTGGTTGTCCCCGGCCTCTTTTCCCTCACAGGAAGGGGGAGGGGCAGGCGCACAGCCAGGGTGATGGTGTAAGGGTTCCGGTGTTGCCTCCCCTTGGGAAGGTGGCGCAGGGATGTGTCCCAGAGAACACTAACACCCGAGCCTGCAGGGACGGGGGCCCACCCAGGCAGCTCCCCCATTCCTCGGGCCGGGACTGCTGAACCAGCCCTCCCCCAGCCACTCTGAGAATGCCTCAGGCTTGGGTTTCCTCCACACCTTGCTAGGCCCCCGTGAGCCTCCATTTGGCCTAAAATCAGTCGATGGGGTTGAACTTTGGGCAGGTGCTCCAGGAGCTCCATCCCAGGAGGGCTCCTCTGTGCATGTTATCCAGTACATGGCAGGAAGTGTAGTATCTCTGCCCACCCAGTAAATGCTAACAGTGCCCCCAGTCATTGTGGCAACCCCAAACCCCCGTGTTTCCAAATGCCCTCCACCTGCACTATCCAGTGTGGCAGCCACTGGCCACATGTGGCTGTTTAAATAACTAGAGAAAAATTTAGTCCCTTGGTCACAGTAGCCATATTTCAAGTGCTTAGAAGCCATGCATTGTTAGTGGCTACTGCATTGGACAGCACAAATAGAGAGTATTTCCATTGTCCCAGAAAGTTCTAGATGATCTCCAAGGCCCTTTCTATCTTCTTTTTTCCAGTTTTATTGAGATATAATTGACATTTAGCATTGTATAAGTTTAAAGTGTACAACATAATGACTTGACTTACATCACGAAATGACTACCACGATAGGTTTAGTAAACATCTATGATCTCATATAACCAAGGCCCTTTCTAACTCTAAAACTTGATGTCTCCATCTCACGGTGGACAATGGCCTGCAGTTCCAAACCAGAGCCTGAGGGCTGTAGGCATAATCTGTGTGACCAGAACAAGTGTTTTAAATATTGGAAAATTTCACATGAAATTGTGGGGACTTTCAAGCTTCTTTTTTTTTTTTTTCAAATTAATAAATTAATTAATTTATTTTTGGCCGCACCACATGGCATGTGGGATCTTAGTTCCCCGACCAGGGATCGAACCCGCACCCCCTGCATTGGAAGCTCAGAGTCTTAACCACTGGACGGCCAGGGAAGCCCCTCAAGCTTCTTTTGAAAATTCGGCTGATCTAGCCACCCTAGGCCCTCACCCTGATGTGGCGGCCTTGGCCACAGCCTTGGAAAGGTGCGGGTGTCCTGGTCACCACAGACCCTGCCTCCCTGTGAACACGCCACACAGAGCAGTTAGGAGCACTGAGTGTGAGCTGCCCCCTGCATTTGAGTCCCAGCTTGGCCCTGTGGGCTGTGTGGCCTTGGGCACTTCAGCCACCCTCTCTTCACCTGGCTTCTGTGCAGGGCTGGAGTGAGGATAGAATGAGTCAGCACCAGGTGCATGCTCTGTAGTTAGCTGTGCTTGGCCTCTGCAGATCTGAGTCTGTGACCCAGAGCCGGGGAGAGGCCCCAAGATGCATTTTCAGGGACCATCCCCCACCATTTTGCCCCGAGGGTACCACCAGGCATACCCAGGAACTTTAGACCATAGAGGAGAACCCCCCTGCCCCGCCCCTTGGCCATGAGGTGGGGCCAGAGCCTTTTGTGGAGGGTTCTGCCAGGCAGCCCAGTTCCCAGGGGTCCACCCTAGGTGTGTTTTGTACTGAGTGGCTGCCAGAGCCTGTTTGTGGGAAGGCGGCGCCCCCTGCTGGCACCCTGAGGGAAGCGATGCCCACCCGAGGGAGCCTCAGGTCTTCCCCAGGGCGTGGTGCCCAGGAGGGTAGAAGAAGATCAAACCCACTGGGCTACTGATCCCTTCCCCCAGGCCTGGGACTGCTAGGGACTGAAGCCATGTGGTACCCACCCCTCCCCAGAGTTTCAGGCTGTGGGACCTTAGCTGAGTTATGCAGATGCGAATTTCTGCTTTTAATCCAAAGAGACAGAAAGAAAACTCAGCAAGAAGCTGGGCTACCCCCCACGCCACTCCCCAAACCCCTCTGGGGACAAAAGCTGTAGCCTGGCATCCTCCCCCACCCTCCAGGACCCACACAAAAACCTAAACAATTGGAAACATGGCCAGATCCCAGGTCTGTGCTTGTGCCAGTGCCAGCCACGGGGGTTCACCCGCTGGGCACGGTACCCATGAGAAGGCCAGCTGGACTCTAGCACCGGAGGCAGGGTCTCTTGGGTCAGGATTCCCATAGGAGGGACCGACAGAGTGGGGATGTACCTCTGCATGAGGTGTTGGTGTCCTTGGCTCTGCTTGAGCTGGACCCTCCAGGGGCCTCAGGAACCAGCCTGGAGTCACAGGACCAGGTGGGGGCAAGAAGGGACCTGCCCCTGCTATTCTCAATATCGCCTCTTTTTTTGTCCCATTTCAGTCCTGGTTCCTCTGATAAGATCGACAAAAGAAATGGCAAAATGAAAAGAAGAGGTTCCTCAAAAGGGGGGAGAAGAAATTTTGAGACGTGGAAAAATCCCCCAGCCCAGCCCAGCCCCACCGAAAAGCAAAAATTAGACGTCGTCAGCCACTCAGCCCTTCTCTCCTCCAGCCCGGGGACCCCTGCAGGCCCCCAGAAGCAGCTCAGTTCTCGGAGAGCCTCAGAAGAGGTCTCGGTGGAGCTGTGCACCAGCAGCCAAGCAGAAAGAAACATGCAAAACGGACTCTGTCAAGTAGAGGACAGAAAGAAAGGATGCAGAACTGCCTTCCTCCCCCCACATCCCGTCCCGGCCTTCTGGGGAAGGAGCAAAATCCCCAAACAAAGCAACCAGCACAATTCTGAAGGGGCCTGTCCCCCACCCTCACCCTTCCTAGGGGAACCCCACCCTCGACTAGGGCCGGAGCTTCACTAGGGAGCTCAGAGGACCAGCTTGTAAAGATGATGGGGTGCAGATCCAGAGGGCTTTCCCCTCCAGACTCCACCCCCTCCCTCCCTCACTGCCTTTGCCTCTGGCTTCTTCCCCCAGCTGCTCTGGACTGGGTGAGGCAGGGTAGCCTCGATGTCCCTCTGCCCCACCCTCGGGCTAGAAGCCCCCCGACCCCGGCTGGGCAGGGGGCATCTCCCGGAGCTAGTTTTGTGCTCCCAGAATGGAGGGTGTTCTACCACCCGACCCTGAGCTGCAGGGGCAGTTCCCCGGGCCCCAAACCCCTCTGTACAGTCCATAGGAAAAGGTCGGAATGCTCTAGACAGCCCATCCCAGCCTGGGACAGGTCCCCTCTTCCCTCTCTCCCAAGGCAGGCCAGGAAGGTCACCGTCCTGACATGCTACAAGTGAGGGGAGGTGGGCCCCAGGTTGCCCCCACACCCCAGCCCCGCATGCAGGTGCCCTCGCTCCGCCCCATTGGTCCCTGCCCCTGCCCCTACGCAGACAGCCCTGCTGTGGCCGGGCCGGAGAGTGGAGCAGAAAGGGGACCCCGGAGTCGAGCGAGGAGGACGAGGCAGCCGCCGCTGCTGTCGGCTAAACCGCCACCTGCGCTAGGTAGGCGTCCTGCTTGCCGACTTTCAGTTCCTTTGGAGGGTGTTGGGTGTCGTCCTTTTTCAAAAGTGTTTTGGAGCTTTCTCTGCCCCCCCTTTCCCCCCCCACCACCCCCATGGCCACTTCTCTCTGGATTTCAGCTGTAATGTCTTTACTCTTTATTTAGGGGTGGGGCATTCATTGTTTCGGTCTTTTGCTGTTGCAATTGGGAACTCCTCCATTTGAGCAACTTGGGAACAATTTGGTTAACACACCACAAGAAGTAGCTCTCCCCCACCACCACCACAGCCCCCTCCTCCCCCAAGGGATGGTTGGGGGCCTGTCCAGAGGGTCTTCAGAAGCCCCCCTGGGAGGGAGGGGAGCAAAAGCACACCCAGCCCGCCTCCAGGGTGTGACTTGGCCCCTCTGGCTTGTCTTTCTGTGCCTTACTCCCTCCTCCCTGCATCTTGGCCCCCTTCTGCAGTCCTTGTGCCTCTCTCTCTCTTTCTCTCTCCTTCTTAACTGTATGAAAACACAAAGCACAGGTCAGGATCCTCTGAAAGTCAATCAACCCAACGTTGCACCACATGGGGTGGGTTATGGGCTTTATTTATTGTGAATCTAGTTTGTGAGGCTGTGGCCCCAAGCGAAGGGAGGGAAGGAGGGGAGGGAGGTGGCTGGGGAGGAGAGGAGAGCTCTTACCTGGGGCAAAAGGGGCCAGCTTGAGTGGTGCCTCCTCCCCAGCTGGAAGCCACAAGGTGGCTGGCCCCAGGGGTGGCTTTTGTTGGAAGTTGAGCGAAGCCCCTCCCCCATCCGCGTGCAGCCCTCGAGGAGGACCGGGTCTGAGAAGCAGGGGATAGGGGAATCCGCGGGAGCCTGGGGGTCGTGGGGAGTAGGGCGGGGGGTGGGGGGCCGGGTGGGCCGGGCGTGACGCGCGGTCAAAGTGCAATGATTTTTCAGTTTGGTTGGCTAAACAGGGTCAGAGCTGAGAGGGGAGCAGAAGGGACCCCTGCCCCCCTGCCCGGCCGCACACGCCCCTTCCCTCGAAGACAATCGGGGCCGCGGGCGCGGTGGGCCCTCGGGGGCGGGGGTCTGCGGGGCGCCCGCCCAGGCGAGGTCAGAAGCTGCAGGCCAGCTGGGCCGGGGCGGGAGCGCGCCCTGCAGGGCTGCCGGGGTGGGCACGGGGGTTGGGGGCCGCTCCTTTCCTAAGTGTTGTTGTGAGGGGCAGGCGAGGGGCGACGAGGGCGACAGGAGATGTGGGGACGTGTTAGAAGAGAAAAAACCCACAAAAAATATATATGGGGGAAATGAACTTTTTTTTTTTCATTGAACCAAGTGCAATGCATCAGAGAGTTTTCCTATCTTTGTATGTTAAGAGATTAAGAAAAAAAATTCTATTTTTGTTGTAATGTCCTCGCGGCTCTGGGGACGCTAAAAGAACCGGGCCTGCCCCGCCTTGTGCGGGGGTAACGAAAGCTGAGTGTTTTTTCCTTTTTTTTTTTTTTTTTGGTTCTTTTTTTTTTTTTTTTTTTTTAAGTCGTTTTCCTGCGTTGACGAGGATGATCTGGGGTTTTTATTTGTTTCGTCGTTCGTTCTCGGTTTCGGTGGGAGGGCTGAAGGAAACGTTCACATTTTAGAATTGAAAAAAAAAACAAAACAACACCTCGACATTAAAAAACCAACACAAGATCAAAAAGGAAAAGGACGAGAGAAAATTATTTTAAAGATAATTCAACATAAAAACCCTGGTGCTTCTTACATTATAAAGTACGTTTTAAAAAACCCACAAACTATTATACATAAGTTTATGAATCAATTAAATATCCTGCACTTGTTAGGAACACGCATATCCCTTCTTTGTTGAGTTTAACGGAACGGGACAGCGGCGTGCGCCCGGCGGCGGGCTGCTCTGGCCGCGGGTCTCCCCGGGCGTCCCCTCCCCGGGGCCCAGCGCCCCCTCCTCGCCCCATCCCCGTCCGGGCCCGGGGGCGCGGCGGCGGGTCCCCAGCCCCTCCCCCGCAGAGGTCAATGCCAACGAACAAACGTCCCCTCCCTCCCTCTCCAACCCGAGCGTCCTTCTTTGAGCCAGACGCCAACTTGACCCTCACCAGCATTATCAGGAGCGCGCTCAGCAAGTTGGTAGTTTCTCCCCTCCCCCCCTCCCGCCCCCCCCCCCCGCTTCCCTGGCGCCCGCGACTCAACATCACCCTCCCACCCCCACCCCGGTCACCCTCCGGGGAGTACGGGGAAGGCTCGACGCTCCAGGACAGGACCAGCCAAGCTGACAGGTCGATTCGCCCAGGCCCGCGCACGCACGCACGCACGCACACGGCCCCGCACACAGCCCCATCCTACCCTGCAACCAACCCCGTCGACTGCCTTACACACCCGCCCCCGCGCTGGCCGGCCGACCTAGTGCCTTGTTCTCACCCCCGTGCTGGCGGAGCGGACGCCGCGCTCTGGGTCCCAGAGGGGCCGGGTGGCTCAGACGACCCACCACTTCCCCACCCCGACCGTGCTGAACGGACACCCCCCCCACACACACGAGAGAAAATAAAGGAGCAATAAAGTCACGAGAACTTTCGTCCCCCAATCGAGAGCCCGAGGGGCACCCCAGCCCCGCCTCTGCTCCCTCCACCCACCCTTGGGGCGCCCCCCTCCCCCCGCCAGCCAGCCTGGGCCAGCCCCGCTTCGGCCCCGGGAGATCCGTGCGCCCGACCAGCACCAGCATCGCGGACCGCAAAGGCCGCCCGTCCCGTCAAACAAGTTTCTTCTTAGGCTAAGAAACGCAGTATATACGAGTATCTCTATATATAGTACTAATGGATTTGGTGTGCTTCCCCCTTAGCGTCCCCGTCCCTCCGCTCCTCTTCCTTCAGCCTGGTCTCCCCCTCTCTGCCCTCCACCCCCGTCTCTGCACTGAGATACATAAGAAACAAGGGTAGTTTACTGTCTGTTTTGTTTTCTGGGTTTTCAGTGTCCTAGCGGAATGCAAGTAGGCAGCCAGCCCGTACGTTCCCTCTCCGCCCCGCCCCACCCCACCCCGCCCCCGTCACTGCGCTTCTGTTATACCATCTTTGCCTGACTCTCTCCGGCTTCTCCATTGAATGGCTAATGTGTATGTGAAATAAAGAAATAAAGAAAAACAAAAGCAAGAGCGCCTGAGCCTTCGCTAACGCGATCGTGCGGGACAGTTTCGGGATGGGTGGGGTGGGGCCACCGCAAGGATTCTGCGCCTCTCTCCTCCCGCCAGGCCGGCGGCCGCCACCGTCGAGGAGCGCGTATCTCTTAGTCTCCGGGAGGGGGCGCCGGTGAGAAAGGAGTAGGCTCTCCGGTCCCTCCCCACCTCCCTCGGTGACCCCAGCACAGAAAAATGCGGCACCACTTGGGTCCGATGACCGCTCTGACGTGTTGGTTCCCAGACCCCTCCCCCGGGAGGGGTACGCGGACAAGGCCACTTCCAGCGGGCGGTGGGCGATAAAAGGGTCTGCAGGGCCCCTGGGGGCGACGGTCGCCCTTCCAGACCCCCGGGCCCTTTCCCCTGTAGGGGACTCTTCACTGGTCCTTCTTCGGGGGAGTCATCTCCAGAGCAGGCGCTGAGCATCGTCCGCCCCTTCCTGGACGGCCCTGGGCTGAGTTCCCAGTGCCCTTCGGCTCAGAGGCGACACCGTGGAGGTCATCGCACCTCCGGGCTCACAGCCGCTTTTTCTGTCTTGATGGGTCGGCCCGCCCCACCGGGGCTGCCATCGGGGCCGCCTGGGGGCGCGGGCTGCGGGCGCGCCACCACCTCGGCCCTGCGACAAGGCCCGCGGCGGGCGCCGTCGTCCAGGGCTCGGTGCGCCGGCCGTTTGCGGGGCCCTGGAGGGGCGGAGCCTGCGGCCAGAGCCGCTGCCTGGTCGCGCAGCAGCCGCACCAGGAAGCCGATGTATTTCATGGCAAGGCGGAGCACCTCGTTCTTGCTCAGCTTCCGGTCGGGCGGGTGCGTTGGCAGCAGTTTCCTGAGCTCGGCGAAAGCGCCGTTCACGTTCTGCTGCCGCCAGCGCTCCCGACTGTTGGTGAACACGCGCCGGGCCACCTTCTGGGGCTGGTGCCCTGAGGACAGGAGTGGCAGGGTTGGCGCCATGGCCTGGGGGAGGCAGGCACCCCCACCTGCCCTTACTCCAGGCTCCCAGCACCCTCATGGGACTTCAACCCCGGCGGGGGGCTGGGGCTTTCTCCACCCAAGGGATACACACGTAGGATCCACGTGTAACTCTCCTGCCAGTGAGCAGCCCCCGCAGCCCCACCTCTAAGCTGCCCAGACAGGGACTATCACAGGCCCAAGCTGCAGACAACTGAAGCCTTCTGTACCTCTGTCTACACCTTGATGTCAACGGCTGAAATTCTCTAGGGAATGTGGCTGCCGGTCCGGGGAGCTGTCCCTATGGTTCTCATTCTCATTCTGAGAGTTTCTCTCCCTGTGATTGTGGTGCTGTTCATGTCTCAGGTGGCCTTGTGAACTCCTGGTATATCTAAATGGCTGTGGTGTGTGATCGTTGCCAGGTGGTTGTGCTTGTGTGGCTAATTCCTGTGTGGCCATGGACCTCAGTGGCTGTGGTTGTGTATCTGTCTCCTGTGTGGTTGTGGTCCTGTGGCTCTCTCTTGGACGGCTGCTGTCCCGTGGCTGTTTCCTGTGTGCCTGTGCATGTGCGTGGCTGTCATTTTGAAGCCCCCATGCCATGCTGTGTTTTGCCGTGACTCTTTGTGGCTCGTTGGGTGGCTGTGCTTGTGTGGAACTGGCCGTGGGTCTGTGGTTTTGCACGTGGGTGTAACCTGCCTGAGTACTGAGCCCCTGTGTGGGCTGTCCTGTGTATGTCTGTGTGCAATGTCACATAACCTTTCCCTGTGGAAGGTTACGTGACAGACGTGGGCCCCAGCAGAGATGGCTGGGCGAACACAAACCCGTACTCACCCTCAGCCAGCTCCAGCTCACAATGGCTTGGTCTCCGCTTCAGCCGGCTGCTAGGGAAGATGCTGAAAGGTCCTGCCGGCCCAATGTAGAGGCTGTAAGGGGTCGTGGGTCACTAATGCCTTGTGGGTAAGGACCCTGACCCCGGATTCCCCCCAGGCCCCAGTCCCCCACTGACCTGTTGAGGAAGGGGTGAGGGTGGTAATGCAGGGCCAGGGGCGGTGGGGCGGTTCCCAGGGTGGAGAGTTGCAGCAGCGGGGGACGGAGGGTGCTTAGTTCCGTGGTGGCCATGGCTGCCCCTGGGGGCCTGGTGTGGCCCAGGCTGATCACTGGCACGCCAGGGGGCAGCCTGGGTGGCGAGGAGCCTCTGTGGCCCACCTCCCCCGCCTTTGGGGGCCCAGGCGAGGCAGGCTTTGGGGGCGGGGCAGGCACTGGGCTGGGGGCACACACCATCTTGGCCTTCTCGGTCATGGTGGGGCCCACCTCTGCCTGGGCCTCGGGCGGGCACATGGACCCCGAGGGGGTGCTCACCTGTGGGAGGAAGGAAGCCAGTGGGGAGGAAGGAATCAGAAGCCACTCCCCACCCTTAGCCCAACAGAGCCCTCAGATGGGAGGAAGAGTGGAGGGGATGGCAGTTCAGTGGGCAAAGGCAGATGCGGGGTGGGCCCAGAAACTACCAGGACATGGGAGGGGGTCCAACACAAGGACAGGAGGTGCCCACTGAGGTGCTGGGCAGCACTGAGCTCAGCAGTGCTGCTTCTGAGCTGGTTGTGACCCATGAGGCCTTAGTTGTACAGCCCCTGAGCAAATTTCCCTTTTTCCAGAATCCCCTCTCGCCTGGAGCCTGGAGGGAAGGGCAAGGCAGGGAACCCATGATGGACCCTTTGACCACAGGATGCCCCTGTAACCCTCAGATCTGATCCCAAGACCCTTCATTGACACCATGGACCTTGGAATCCCTCCACGACTGACTGACCCTTTACTGACCACTGCCCCCTGGCTGACCATGTGGCCCTCAGCTATAACCCTGAGGCTCTTCCCATTGTCTCCATGTCAGACCCTGAAAGTCCTCCATAATCACTCCAGTGACCACGCCCCCACCCGCTGAAAATGTCCCCTTTACGAACCCTGTGACCCCACTGCTGACACTGAGTCCAGGCGCTAACCCTACCGCCCAGCACAGAGTCGCGCCCCAATCCGCCCTCTGGCTCTTGTGTCCTCCCACCCTCCCACCCCCCATCAGTATCCACCCCTTTGCCCCCTGCTTCCACATCCCTGTTCACTCTTGGCCTCATGGCCTGGCGTGTCCCAGCAATGTCTGGGGTTCCTGGCCCCTCTGCCCTGTCTTCCCTAGCTAGGTCCTGGGGAAGCTGGCCTGGTCTTTCACTTAGTGGGCCCCCTAGATGAATGAAGGAAGGAACGAATGAATGAATGCAGGTGGGTCCGGGATCCCCCAATTTCAGGCCCACGCCACTCTTACCCCAGCACTGCTCCAGATGCCTGCTGATGGCCGTGACTCTGTCCTTCAGGTCCAGGATGCGGTTCCGACTTCAGGCAAGGCACCGCCACCCGCTCGGGCCTCTGCGCTCCCCTCCGTGCTGCTGGCAGCCGGAGGCCCTGTCTGGGCCGCAGCATCAGGCCGCCCCTCTTCCTTGGCTCCCAAGGGCCACCGCGGCAGTGGCAACAGGGTAGGTCCCTCCAGGGAAAGTGAGCAGCTCCGGGCCGCCCGCCCTCTCCCCGCCCCTGGCGGCCGGGTTTCCTCCCTCTCACCCCTGGCGCAGCGGCCGGAGGATGCTGGGCCAGTGCAGATAAGGGCCTGGCTGCCTGGCCGCGCCTGATAAGGAGCCGGGCTGACCCCGGAGGAAACCAGCGGGCGGGGATCTCCTAGCGCGGGCCTCAAGTCCCCGCCCCCAGCCGGCACATGCAGGACTGACTATCACCCCTCAAGGCCTCACCTTCCATCCCCCCAGGCACTGAAGGATCCCAGCCAGGGTGCACACCCCTAGGAGTGAGGTGCCCAGTTGCATGCAGAAGGGACACTGAGGCAGGGATGGATGCAGTGGTCCCTATGTCACTTGGGTCTGTCCTCCAGCTTTGAATACCCCTTGCTGTGTCCGTGCTGATGGGGGTGGAGGAGAGCTCTTTCCGGCCCTGCTGGGGCCTCGTGACCCAGGGGCCCCCTTCTCCTCTCCTCACCCTGCCTGGTTCCTCTTTCTACAGAGTGCCTCCCCGCCTTTCTGCCAACCCCACCCCGGAGTGGGGCACTGACTGGAGGGCAGTTCTGACAGTTTGGCCTTGGGTGTCCAGCCTAGGCAGGTGTCTTGGGCCCCCCCTGTGCACTATCCACACCACCTTTCCAGGCCCAGGAGGGTGAGAGGAAGTGCCACAGCTGGGGGAGATTTCCTCTGATGCCAGAGCTGGCAGAACCTTCTAATAGGTGCCTCCCCAGCAGGTCCCCACAATCCTGGGCCTCTACGTCACAGGATCACATGGCCCCAACTCAGAGGTCCTTGGCCCTCATCCCACAGTGGGGGTCACTTCAGGGTGGACGGTGATAAAGAGGCATTGGGTAAATATCTTGGAATGGTGGTAAAGCTCAAGATCCTGCTGGACCTCACAAAGGGAGAGGTGCTGGGTACAACAATGTAAGCAGTGACAACACTGTCCCTTATCCCCAGCAACCTCCCACCGGGTCAGTCGTACTTTGCCCAGTGCATATCTGGGTGACTGCAGGAGCCCCAGGCAGGCCCTCAGCTGCCACCCAGCACCGAACTATCGCCCCCCTCTCAGGAATCAGGTGAAGCCCAGGACCCCACAAGCAACCTTCCTACTGTCCCAGGGAAGCAAGAGTACAGTTCTAAACAGACGGGTTAACTCTGGTATCCCTACAAGGTGGGTTCTGGAATTAGATTCATTTTACAGATGGGGATGAAGCAAGGTAAAGGGTGCTTGCAGGGTCCCACAGCTACCACGTGGCAGGCTGGGGATTCTGCCCCAGGTCTCTTCGTTAACGCTGCCACCCGCCCCTGCCCTGGGGGGGAGGGGTTGCAGCAGGCTGCCGGGTGCCTCAGTGTGCGAGCCCGAGGGGCCGCAGGGCAGGAAGCACCTGGTCTGGAGCGGATGCATGAGGCGCCTGGTTCCGGTCCGGCTTCCGCCACCGGGGCCCTGGGGGGAACTGGGCCAGAGAAACCAGGCGGCGAGGTGGCGGCGGCGGGGGCGCGAGTCTAGAACACCAGCCTGCGCGCGTGCCTGCGTCCAGGGGGCGCGCCCACGCTGGGAGGGTGGGAGGAAGGGGAAGGGGGTAAAGGTCCCTGCGGGCGTGAGCGCACGGCTGCCGCCCCGTGGCCATCTCGGGAACGGCAGGCGCCAGCAAATGGGTGGCTAAGCACCTTGCAGGAAGACGATCAGCTCCCCACCTCCCCAATACAGACAGAACACTCCAGTCAGAAACAATGACAACACCTCATTCAGGCAGGGACAAACACAGCCCAGATGCACAGAGCTCCCCAAGGGGGTTAAAACAGATGGACAGAGGAACAGACCCCTGACAAGCAGCTGAAGAGATGGACAGAGCCCCTCCAGCAGATGGACAGACACACCACAGGCAGCCTCCCTATTCAGACAAATGACAGTCAGGGGAAGGTGAAAAGTCTTTATTATTGGCTCAGTCTTTGCCTGGACCAGCAGCAGCCCCAGGCCCAAGGGGGTTCTGATCGGGGGCCTCTGGACGGTCAGTGGGGGTGGCTTCAGCAGTGGCCTTGGGTGTCAGGGGGCTATGCGAGTAGCAGCACTGGTCCCCCCGCTGACAGGTGCCCTGGTGGGAGTATGACGGGTGTGAATGAACCCTGGCCCGGAGCTCAGCAGCCTCCGCTGGGTTCCTTCCCTGGATGGGGAGCTCACTCCCACACACTTGCCTGGCCCCAGTTCTCCCAGCCCTGCCTGCCCATTGGCCCAGCCCTGTTGCTGGGAGGAGAACCCATGCGTGCTTCAGTGGGGGCTGGGGGGCACCTCACCTCCTTGAACCTCTTGCAGGGAAATGTCTTGAGCTGGGCAGCCCGCTGGGCCAGGTCCTCATCCGGCTCCTTTCGCTTATTTTGGAGCAGCTTGCGTCTCTCTTCCATAGCTTCGCCTGCTGCCTTGCCTCTGTGTAGGGAGATGAGTAGCGGGGGCTCCATCTGGCCTCTGTGCCCACTCCCCCCAGCCAAGCCCCACCCCCATCCCACTCTCACTCACCCTGGCCGGGCGCGGGGCCGGGGACCCCAGTTGGCCTCGGGGTTGGCCTGGAAGCGCTTGAGTCCTCGCTGGCGGGAGCTGGGGTTGGCATCGTCCCGGATGGTGAAGTTGGCCTGCAGCCTAGGGAAATGAGGGTGGGGGCTGAAGGGCAGCTGCCAGGCAGGCGGGCACACACCGCCCAGGCTGCCTGCCCACCTCAGTGCAGGTCGATGTGCTTTGGGAAAACTGTGTTTGCAGACGTCAGGTTTCTATCATTCATTTAATAAACATTTATCAAGTGCCTACGGTGTGCCTAAAATCTGCTGCCGGTAAAGCTGACATTCTAATGCACAAGACACGCAAGCAATGGGGCAAATCAGAAATCAGCAAATTATAATGTGTGAGGGCATGAGATTAAGAGTTTTGGGGAAAAGAGAGCACGGTAGAGAGAACGGGGAGTCTGGGAAGGAGTGCAGCAAGGACACCGGAAGAAGGTTCAGGGAGAGCCATGAGGGGACCTGAGGACGGCACTCCAGGCAGAAGGAAGAGCCATGCAGAGGCCCTGAGGAGCGGCTGTGCCTGGTGAGTTTGGGTGAGGAGGCCAGTGTGGAGTTGGGGCGGTGGACGAATGAGGACAGGGAAGTGAGGGGGAGATGGTGCAGGGCCTGCAGATAGAACTGTTTCTAGTGAGTCAGGTGGGAGCCACAGAGGGTTCTGAGCAGAGGAGGGACGGGATCTGACTTGTGCTCACAGGTGCCCTCTGGCCGCTGCGGGGGGAACAGAATGTGTGGGGAGGAGAGCTGGGGGACCAGGGTGAAGGCCACTGCACTGGTCCAGGTGAGCAGTACTGGGGCCAGAATAGGGTGAGGGCAAAAGGGGAGGGAGAGAAGTGGATGGATACTGGATCTCACTTGAAGAATGAGCATGTGTCTGTGAGGAGAAGGGTCTGTGTCGTCTACTTCCTGTGCCTGTGGGCAGCCGTATCTGTGCCATGCCCTTACCTGGGCTCCACACTGAGAATGCGGAAGGCCGGACTGGTCTCCGACAGGCGCTCCCGCTTCACTGGACACTCCTTCTCCTGGGAGGCAAAGGTCAGAGGTCAGAGGATGCTGGCACTGACCATCCCCTGCCTTCCCAATTCCATCTGGTCAGGCCTGGCCTCACCCAGCAGCGCATGATGTCCCAGAGGGCCGAGGAGGGGGCGTCCGTCTTCACAGCATTCTTACAGGCGTGGGAGAGGGAGACCCGGAAGCCAGCATGGAGGAGGGCAGACCTGGGGACCGGGAGGGATCGTGAGGGGGAGGAGAAGGCTGGACCCCAAAGTCGGTGCTGACCTGTGTGTGAGTGTGACCCTTGTTTCACGGACTGGCATGGCTGCACGTCTCCTGGTGACTTACATTGCCTGCATAATGCCAGCTACCTTAAAAGTAAGACTATCCCCCTGGCCAGGGCTCATGGTTTCTAAGAGCTGTTCTAAGCCCTTGTGCATGAGAAGCCCTAGACCTGGGTTATGTTTGATCTCCATTTTATAGGGGACTCTAGTCCAGGAGGGACCCGACTTGCCCAAGGGCACGCAGGGGTCAGGCACAGGCTCCGCCCCGGGCCCGGCCTCACCTCAGCTGCAGGAGCCTGGGCGTGCTGCAGTGGATGGTGCTGCTCAGCTGGTCCAGCGTGTAGTAGAGAGGTACATCCAGGAGCTCCTGCGAGAGGGGACGGGATGGGTGTGGGGCGGACCGAGGAAGGATGGCTGGGCACCAGCGGAGCCTCCTCCCGGTCACGGCGCGGTCCCCACCTCAGCGACGACGCTCAGGACCCCACGGATCCGCTCAGCGGTGTGGAAGCGGCCAGGGTTGGCGCTCACAGCCTCTAGGACACGGCCCACGAAGTCTAGGTCGTGGAGGGGCTCTGCCCACATGGGGCCACCAAGCTGTGGACACACAGGGACCAGATAAGCAGGGATCAGGACAGCCAGGACCCCCGCCTCTCCCTGGCCTTTCCCCCCCCGCACCCCCGCCCAGCCCCACCTGGTGTCGCTGCCCACAGTGCTCACACTCTGGGGCCACAGGGGGACCGCAGGCTGCAGAGAACTTGACCCTGCACAGAGAGGGGTGAGGCTGGGGGTGGTGACCCTGGCTGGGATGCCCCCTTCACCTTCCTCCCCAGCTCACCCTTGCTCACCGGCCACCAGAGGCTCCTGATGCTTTGCCAAGGCGCTGGAGGTGGAACGCCCCGCAGCCCACACACTGGAACACCAGCGCCTGCTTGCTGTGGGAGACAAGGGTGGCCACCAATTCCTAGAATGGCCACCACACCCCAACTCTTCCCTCAGGATGACTGGGTCCCCATTGGGCTCCCCAGGGCAGCCTTCCCTCCCCCCGCCCCGGGAAAGGCCCCGTTACCTCCCTCATCCATCACCCTTCCCTGCCCCAGGCAAACCTGGCCGAGGCCTTGACCTTGGCCTGGCCGGTGAAGACACGGACAAAAACGCGCACGTAGAAGTCAGCGCTGATGCTGAGCAGCGGCACCACAAAGCGCTGGTAGCAGTTGGCGTGGAGGTCCAGGCTGTGCAGGACAATCCTCAGGGCCTGGCGTGGGGGACGGGTGCCAGCCATCAGTCCTGCCCCCGCGGCCACCTCCCCTACAGGGAGCCACACGAGGCGCTCGCAAGTACAGGCTTAGGGCCGGCTCCCTGGGTTCTCAGCCCAGCCCTGAGTGACCCTTGGCAAGTGAGAGCCTCAGTTCCCTCACCTATGAGATCACACCAGTCTGTCTCTTTAAGGCCCTGGCACTAAATGATTAAGGAAGGGACTTCCCTGGCGGTCCAGTGGTTAAGACTCCACGCTCCCAATGCGGTGGGCATGGGTTCCATCCCTGGTCGGGGAACTAAGATCCCACATGCCGTGCAGCACGGCCCTCCCCCCAAAAAAAATGATTAAGGAAAGCACAGGCCCAGTAAAACCAAACCTCTTCTAATTAGCATTCTCAGCATGCCCCATGCTGTGAGATGTGGCACAAGGACCTGCATTCCTCTGGGCAGGATACTGGGTGCTGCAGAACTACTGGGGCCGTCTCCTTGCCAGAGGCTGCAGTAAGACTCTGACAGGGGAAAGGAGGCAGCATTTTCCAGACTGACCTGACAACAGGGTCCTTAAGGAACAAGGACAAGAGCTCTCCTTTCCCAGCCCCTCGACATAGCCAACCCTACCTTCTTGAATCCCCATAGCAACCTGGTGGGGTCTGGGTCATCATCATACCCATTTCACAGATGCAAAAACAGAGGCCCAGAAAAGGTGAAGTCACTTGCCCAAAGCCACCAGCAAAACTAGGACCTGAACCCAGAGCCAAATGCAAACCTGGAAAAACTGCCTTTAAAAAATAATTTTGTGGACAACCCTGATGGCACAGTGGTTAAGAATCTGCCTGCCAATGCAGGGGACAAGGGTTTGATCCCTGGTCCAGGAGGATCCCACATGCTGAGGAGCAACTAAGCCCGTGCACCACAACTACTGAGCCCACACGCTGCAACTACTGAAGCCTGCATACTCTAGGGCCTGCGTGCTGCAACTACTGAGCCCGTGTGCTGCAACTACTGAAGCCCACGTGCCTAGAGCCCGTGCTCGACAACAAGAGAAGCCACCGCAATGAGAAGCCGCGCACCACAACGAAGAGTAGCCCCAGCTCGCTGCAACTAGAGAAAGCCTGCATGCAGCAATGAAGACCCAAAGCAGCCAATAAATAAATAAATAAGAAGCATAAAATTAAAGATAATAATAATAATAATAATTTTGTGGGAGTTCCCTGGTGGTCTAGTGGTTAGGATTCCGGGCTTTCACTGCTATGGCCTGGGTTTAATCCCAGGTCGGGCAACTGAGATCCTGCAGGTCATGCAGCACGGCAAAAAAAAAAAAAAAAGAAAAAAAAAAGAAAAGAAAATTGCAAAGTTGTTGAAGTAGAGAATACTAGAAAGAATAATGTAATCACCCACTCTTATCCTGGGCAAAACTACTGCCCCACCCCACCCCCAAAGGACCATATTTGGCAGCCATGCTCTCAGGAACTATGCAGGTTAAAGAACGTGCTTGTTGGGACTTCCCTGGTGGCGCAGTGGCTGAGACTCCGTGCTCCCAATGCAGGAAGCCCGGGTTCGATCCCTGGTCAGGGAACTAGATCCCACACGCGTGCTGCAACTCAGAGTTCGCATGCCACAACTAAGGAGCCCGCCTGCTGCAACTGAGACCCAGCGCAACCAAAAAAATAAATAAATAGATAAATATTTTTTAAAAAAACAAAGAACGTGCTTGTCATCGAAATCCTGGGATGAATCTGGCCAAGCAGGTCTGGGGGTGGGAGGAGAGTTGGGAGGCCCCTCACCATCTCGTGGCAGGCCCGGCTCTTGAGGGCCATGGCCCCGTACTTGCTGTAGCATGTCTCCCCACTGTTCCCCGCCAGCACTGCCATGTCTGTGCAGGTCACACACAGCAGCCCTGTGGGAAGGGACCCGGCAGTGAGGACCCTCCAACACCCCAAGCCCTGCTCAGTACATAACCCCTGCAACCCATCCCCACCCCGCCCTCGCATCAGGCTGGCCTCACCTCCTTCACTCACAGCCTGCACGGCTGCATCCAGGAAGGGGGCGGGGCTGCCATAGGGGTCCAGGTCAATGACGTCAAACCGCTCCGATGCCTTCTGGTGCTGGTACATCAGCATCCTAGGAGCAAGAGGGCCAGGTCCTCAGCCCCCTGCACCAGGGACCCGTGCTGTTCTCTACACATGTTCACTCATACAGTGTGACGGTTTTGGCCTGGACTTGGGGCCAGCTGCCCAGCTTCAGATCCTGGCTTATCCATCTGCTAACTATATTAACTTTTCCTCCTTGGGTCTATCTACCTATCTAACAGCGGCAATAATAATAGGGAATTCCCTGGCAGTCCAGTGGTTAGGACTCCGTGCTTTCACTGCCGAGGGCCTGTGTTCAATCCCTGGTCGCGGAACTAAGATCCCATAAGCCATGCAGCGCGGCCAAAAAAAAAAAAAACCCCAAAACAAAATAACAGAAAAACAAAATGGCAATAATAATAGCCAATACCGACGTAGCACATATTTACCTGACACTGTTTCAGGTTTATAAATGTATTAACTCATTTAATCACACAATCTTCAACAGATTTGAAACTATTATTGTTCTTTGCAGGTGAGAAAATGCAAATGCTACTGACCATGTAATTTATAACTGCAACCCTTCCTTCGTCCATCTCTTGTACCCTGTTATTTCACCCCTGCCTCCAGCACGTCTCACCTCTAGTTTACTACACAGTTTATTTATTTGTCATGATTATTGGTTATCATCTGTGTTTCCTATTAGATTCTTTTTTAAAAAAAAAAAAAGATTTATTTACTATTTATTTATTTTTATTTATTTTTGGCTGCATCGGGTCTCTGTTGCGGCACGCGGGCTCTTCGTTGTGGTGAGTGGGCTTCTCTCTAGTTGTGGCGTGAGTGTTTTCTCTCCTCTACTTGTGGCGCGCGGGTTGCAGAGCGTGTGGGCTCTGTAGTTTGTGGCACGCGGGCTGTAGTTGAGGCACGCGAGCTCAGTAGTTGTGGTGTGCGGCCTTAGTTGCCCCGCGGCATGTGGGATCTTAGTTCCCTGACCAGGGATCGAACCCGCGTCCCCTGTGTTGTAAGGTGGATTCTTTGCCACTGAACCACCAGGGAAGTCCCCCTATTAGATTCTAATATGGTCAAGAAAGCAAATATTTTAAATTCATTTATTTTCTGTAAAGGGTCAGGTAGTAAGTATTTTAGGCTTTTTGGGAGACACATGGTCCCTATCACATATCCTTCTTTTTCTAAACCTTTAAAAATGTGAAAAACATTCTTAGATGGCAGGCCATAAAAAAACAGGCTGTGGGCCTCGCAGGCTGTAGTTTGCTGACCCCTGCATTATGAACTCCACAAGGTCAGGGATTTTGTCTGTATTGCTTACCGATGCAGTCTTGACAGGAAGAATGGTGCCTGGGGACTTCCCTAGTGGCGCAGTGGTTAAGAATCTGCCTGCCAGTGCAGGGGACACGGGTTCGATCCCTGGTCTGGGAAGATCCCACATGCTGCGGAGCAACCAAGCCTGCGCGCCACAACTACTAAGCCTGTGCTCTAGAGCCCTCGAGCCACAACTACTGAGCCCACGTGACACAACTACTGAAGCCTGCGTGCCTAGAACTCGTGCTCCACAACAAAAGAAGCCACTGCAATGAGAAGCCCGTGCGCCACGACAAAGAGTAGCCCCCGCTCCCCGCAACTAGAGAAAGAAAGTCCACGCGCAGCAACGAAGACCCAACGCAGCCAAAAATAAATAAATTTATTAAAAAAAAAAAAAAAAAAGAATGGTG
Source organism: Balaenoptera acutorostrata (assembly GCF_949987535.1). Classification (NCBI taxonomy): domain Eukaryota; kingdom Metazoa; phylum Chordata; class Mammalia; order Artiodactyla; family Balaenopteridae; genus Balaenoptera; species Balaenoptera acutorostrata. The sequence goes on from NC_080065.1 coordinate 176,532,725, forward strand.
CCTGGCACTGGATATACACTGGTTCACTTGATTGAATAAAAGTACAAGAAGTTGAGTCTAAAATGGAGACCAGGGGGCTTCCCTGGTGGCGCAGTGGTTGAGAATCTGCCTGCCAATGCAGGGGACACGGGTTCGAGCCCTGGTCTGGGAAGATCCCACATGCCGTGGAGCAACTGGGCCCGTGAGCCACAACTACTGAGCCTGCGCGTCTGGAGCCTGTGCTCCGCAACAAGAGAGGCCGCGACAGTGAGAGGCCCGCGCACCGCGATGAAGAGTGGCCCCCGCTTGCCACAACTAGAGAAAGCCCTTGCACAGAAATGAAGACCCAACACAGCCATAAATAAATAAATTAAAAAAAAAAAAAAAATTAAAATGGAGACCATAATGGTACTTACTTCCACCTCCGAGCACAAGCTACACAGCTATAATCAGTAACCCCTATAAAATACAGCAACCCCTATAAAACTACTGTCCTTGTTTTATAGACAAGGAAACTTGGGCTCTAAGAGGCTAAGGCCACTCTCCCAAGGTCACAGAGCAAGACTATGACACAGCCAGGATTTGACCCCAGGGACCTTTGTTCCAGAAAGCACCTTCCAGCAGCTAGCCTCTACTGCCCAGCACCTACCGGGCATCTGCCTGGCTGGGCTGTACAAGGTGGGCCACATCGTTGAGCTGCACATTACGGTGCATGAGTTCCACGGCTCGGGCAGAGGCGTCATTGGCAACCACGGATCGGAGCCCAGGCACCTCTAGCGCAAAGCGAATGGAACGTAGGCCGGAGGCTGCCAGGCCTTCCAGCACTCGCAGGCCTTCCTGTTGGAGTAAGCAGGGAGCCCCACTCACATCCATGCCTCCATCCTCTGCTGAGCGCCAAGGAGCCCCCCCCTCCCAGGTCCTATTGCTCTCCCCCTCCAGGAGCCTTCCTTCTTTTACCACCCACTGGACTCCAGGGCTGCTACCTCCTACATTCAGGCCCCACCTCGCAGATATCCCGCACGGCAGCTGTTCGAGGTTGGTCTCCCGGGGCCAGGTTTGCACCCTCTTTCAGTTCAGCCTTGTCCTCCTCTTGCTCCAACAAGTCCACGACCACCTTTTGCACATCCTTCTCACCTGGCACCTTGACTGCAGCCATCCAGAAGCACAAGTTAGGGGATATCAAAGCGCCATCTGAGAAACCTGCCCCTACTCCTCAGAATACAGAAGATTCAGGGAAGAAAATCTTCCCCAAAGTCCCTGGAGAAAGCCAGAGGAGCAGAGCCCAGGGCCTGCTATACGGCTGGAGTCTTTCTGGAAGGTAAGGGAGAGAAGGGGCGGGGCAACGAGAGAGCTCTGCGTGACACCCCTGCCCACCAGGAGCCTGGACCCCTACTCACTCTGGATTCCTTTGGCCCCAAGTTGAATGCGAGCAAACTCGGTAATCACAGCACATCTGCGGGAGACGGAGAGTCAGCTCACACCCCTTCATCCTCATAGACCCACTGCCCTCTGCCAAGCTGACCCCGGACCGTGCTCACGTCAGGTCCCGGTTGAACTCCTGCACTGGGTTGTAGAAAACTTCGTTTGCGCTGGGGAAGACGATCTTGGCGGCCCCCTCAGTGACCGTCGTCTCCTGAACCTCAGGTGGGCGCTCTTCTCCGCAGGGTTCGGTGCCATTCTCCATTGCCGCTGGATTTGGCGGCCCTTGGGGCTGCGCCTCCATAAACCGGGCTCTAGAAAAGCTGCGGGCGGAGCGGAGAGTCAGGCTTAGCCACAGAACGATCCTCGCACGGGACATCCGCGGGCGCCTCTGCCCGCCAAGCCTAGTTCGGAGGGCGGGGAGAGAATAGCCAAAGCATCAGGGAGCTGCTTTCCTGGCCGGATGGCCTACACAAGTGTAAAGTAGGGACTAAGGAAACTCTGTGACCTCAGTAAATTGACACCACCCCCCGTCTTTGGAGGACTGTCCCTGAGAAGCCGGAAGCCCTCGAGCGGGCCCACCCATGGTCCGGATCCCTCCCCGCGTCGCCCAGGTCCCCCTCACCTTCTCTTGCGGCACCGAAAACCAAATTGGTCTCGGTGCACGTTTCCCCAGATTAGGACCTGGGCGCCGCCATGTTGGCACAGTGGGAGAGCAGATCATGTGACAGAATTTAGTCAATCATTGATGCTACCTATAGTGGGCAGCTGGGATCAAAATGCACGGCGGAAAGCGCTGAAAGTGTTGTGTGACGGCCTTAATCATTGCGGCTCCCCTGGGAGGGGACACGTCACTAGCCCCATTTCACGGATGAGGAAGGTGAGACTCAGAAAAGGGGCGGTAAGCGGAGAAATCTAACATCTATTGATCGTCTCCTGTGTGCTGGGTTTTGTAAACACAGTATGTCAGGGCACCCTGCGGGAATAACTCAGGCTCTGAAATCAGATTTCCTGCGTTTGAATCCCAGTCCTACCACATGCTCTTGACAAGTTACTTAAACTCTCTGGGCTTCACTTTCCTTACCTGTTAAATAAGAGTCCTAGCTTCCAAGACAGAGCAGAGATTAAGCGACAGAATGCCTGGAAAATGTGCGAAGTAGGCTCTCTCACATAGCAAACCCTCAGAAGGTTCTAACCGGTGTAGGAAAGGAGACCGTAGTGTCGATACTGACTGGTTCCAGCCCCAGCTTGCCTTCCTACTTGTTCTTAATGCTCTCTGCTTATATTTCCCCATTTGCAAAATGGGCAGAACTTTTTAACGTTCGTTATTGAGTTGTGATGAGAATTAAACGAGTTAGTGCAGGTAGAATGCTTAGAATGGAATCTGGCGTCGCATAAGCATCCTACAAGTGTTAACGTTTATTGTTTCTTCTTGGGCCCGGTTTTGAAACCTGGCACCCGCCACCACTTCCTTGCTGTGTGATCTGGAGCAGGCTTCTTCATCTCTCTGTGCCTCCCTTTCTTATTTTCTATAAAGTGTGTGTGTGTGTTTATAAAATAATTCCTACCTAAAGATACTACTGTGAAGTTTAAACGAGATAATCCCGTAAGGAACCTAAAACAGTGCCTGGCACAGTAAACAGCAGATATTATTGTTTGCGTTTTTACAGGAAACTAAAGTTCCGAAAGGCAGAGCGACTTGTTTAAGGTCGCGGGACTAAATGGTGGCGAGGTCGGGACTCGAACTCTGTAGCAGAGCCAAGGTCCTGACGGGGATTCCGAGGGGCCGAGGGAAGAGACTGAGGAGAGAAGGGGCGCGCTCGGCGCTCGGCTGGCCTAGCCTCGGGGGCAGGCACTGGGGGCGGTGCGTAGGCGGGGCCACGGCCGCTCCTCCCCGGCCCGGCGGCGGCGGCGGCGGCGGCGGCGCGCCTTGCGCTCGCTCGGCGCTCGGCTGGGGCGGCCTGGCCCACAATGAATGGCCGCCGCGGCTGCCGCTGCTGCTGAAGCGGAGGCCGCGGAGGCCGCGGAGGCGGACGCCGAGGCCCCGGCGCAGGGGGGCGCGCCCCGGGCCCAGGCCCGGCCCCAGCCGCCGCTGCGGAGCTCGCCGGGAGCCCCCGGAGCGCGGCCACGGCGCAGGTGAGGCGGCCCGCCCCAGGCCCGGTTCCGGCCTCCTTTCGCCGGGGCGGCCGGAGGGCATCCGAGGTCCGGCTAAGGGCTGAGGGAGGAGGACATGGGGGCCTCCTCCGACCGGGGAGGAACTTGGTTAGCAGCCTGCACTGTGCCCCGGCCCGAGTGCGGAGAGTCCCGGTCCCCGCGAGCGGCCTTGAGCGTTCAGCCCCGGGCCGGGCCGCGGAGCTTCGGGGCGTCGGGATCGGGCCCAGACCTCCTCCTGTCATTCCCCGCGAGAGGGGAGCGAGACCAGGCCCGGGCAGGTGCAGGGGTGGTTGGGGGCCGGAAAGTTGGAGGGAGGGCCGGTGGAGGAAAAGTGAGGAGGCGCCCGGGGAGACCGGAGGGGGAGGGGGAGGAGGAGTCGGGCTTTGGGCCGGCCGAATGGGGGAGGAGGGGAGAGTGGCTTGGCCGGAGGGAAACGGCCCCGAGGGGGGGCGGGGAGGGGCCGGGCTGGCAGGTACGGTCGGGGCGCTGGAGGAGGTGGGTCAGGTTACAGGCCTGGGGGCGGTTGAGGAGAAGCCCAGGAAGTGGGGCAGGGTGGGTGTGGGCGGAGTTAGTTCTAGTGGGGGCGGTTAGGAGATCCCTGAAATGTTTGCAGGGGTCACATGAGGTTTCGGTTCGGAGAGTGGGGAGGGGGTGGCGAGGGCCTGATACGGAGGCGATCAGGTAGGTTGAGGAACTACTGTAGGAGCTTTGGGAGTCCGGGGGAGGCAGAGCCTTTGGGCTAAGTAGGCTAGTGGGGATGTGGGAGCGGGTCCGGAGAAACTAGTGTGATCAAAATGCAAGTGCCAAGGCGCACCCCCTCCCCCCCTTTCCCGTCCAGGTGTTAGCTTGGGGCCAAATCTGAGGGGTTTCTTCTTTCTCACACCTCATCCCTGCCTGTCTCAGGCTCTGGGTCCCGACAAACCCTTTGGGCAAGCCTCTGCTGGCTGCTCCAAGGTGCTAGCCCGGCAGCTGGGCGTTTGTGTGGGCAGCTTGGGAAATAGTCTGGAACACCTAGCTCGGGCATCTTGTTTACCACCCTTTTGCCCACCCCCACCCCATATATCGGCAGGGAGGCAGCCCAGCCCCTGTTATCTGAGTATCTTAGGGTCCTAAGATTCTTTCCCCACTTTTTGTGACCAGAGCCTTGAGGCTCAAGCCCAGGGGTTGGGACCTCACTACCTTTCAGGCACCAGCTCTCCGCAGGTGAGTTACTGGGAGGTGAGCATATAAAGCTCTGTTCATTGTGTCTTGAAGCCTGGAGGCATGGGGTTTGGAGAGGGTTGCGGGTTGGTCCAGGAAGGTCTGACCCGGCTCATCATTGTCTTGAAGGCTCCTGATGGGGTGAAGGCAGGTCACCAAGAAAGGGATCAAACCAGGCACCTACACCCTGGCCCAGGCCTTTGGCGCTCCGGGTCCCAGGGCTCTGCCTCTGCAGTGCTCTTCCTGGGGCAGACCCTGTGCTGAGCTTGCTGGTTAGATGAGCTCATTGATTGCTCACCACCACCAGCTCAACTTAGGCCTTCTTCATGGTACAGGGGAGGAAGCCGCGGCTCCGTGGCTTGTCCCAGGTCCCACAGCTAAACAGTGGCAGACTGGGATTGACTGACCCTCAGCCCCAGCCCACAGTCCCCTGGAGCTGGCCTTTGAGGGGTGTGACTGGAAGAGCTCACTGTTCTGGATTCCCTGGTGGGAATTCTCTGTCCAGGACTTTTCTCTTGCCTATCCCAAGGGATGGGTCAGTACCCTTGCGGACAGTTTTCCTGGTGTTCCAGGGAGCCAGATCAGTGGAAGCTTTTTTCCCAGAGGCAAGGTCATCCCTGTTCTAATGGGAGCCAAGAGGTCAGGGGTCACAGAGCTGTGGGCTGGCAGAGGGAGGTGGTTATGAGGATGGAACCTGGCTCTGGAGCTGGATTTTTGCTTTTTTTCCTGGTTTATCTTTTCCTCTGTTTGGTCCCCGGTCAGACCACCCCTGCTTTTGTTCCTTCTCTCTGGGCTAACTGCAAAGCTGCTACCAGTGTGTCCTGGGAACGTTGACTTGGGAGCCTCAGCACCGGAGGCAGGAACCACAAACTGCTGGGTCGAGTGGTATCAGCTAGATCTGGGTTTAGTGATGGGTTGTCACCTCATTCCCTCCCTTCCCCCAATCTCCTTGTAGTTCCTAGAACTGCCCCCACCTGGGCTCGGCCCTCCTCCCCTCTTTGGCTGGCCGCCTGGTTCTGGGAGGGGTAGAAACTGGGCCAGCAACCCCATGTAAAGAAGCCTTCCCCCTGCCTGGTTGGGCTGAGGCTGGCTGCCGTGGCGCAGCCTGGGGCCTCAGCCGGGGCTCCGGGCTGGGTACTTAGGATGGGGCAGCTGCCTCCAGTCATAGAGCTGGAATGGGGGCAGAGACTGGTAGTAGTTGGCTGCTGTGTGTGGGTGGCAGAGAAGGGGGCAGTGAGTCCGAGCCTGTGCCTGGAGCTGGAGAAAGCACTCTTAATAATTGCTTTTCTGTGAGGATTTAGGGTGCCCAGACCTGGGGCGCCAGAGGAGGCCAAAATAGCCTGGCAGGCAAGAGCAACAAGTAAAGGGACCCTTGGGACAGTTTGATTTCACATGGGTGCCAACTCCCTGCTGGGGCCTGGGGAGCAGCCCTGAAAAGCAGCTCCTAGAACTGCTTTCAGCAACTTCTAGTGAAGGTTAGACAAAGGTTTGTCTGAAGGTGACTGACCTCAGACAAACAAATGATCAAGCTCATTTCTGATATCCCCGCATTCATGAATATAGTAAAACCAAGTGAAGTGATGGTGCTGGGGTGGGTGGAAAGCATTAGATTTGGGTGGTCAGGGAAGGCTTCCAGGCGAGCTGAGCTCTGAATAATAAGAGATCAGCCTGCTGGTGGGGGAGCTGGGGCAGGGAGGGGCGAATGTTCTAGGCAGACAGGACAACACATTGAAAGCCTTTATTTAGCATGTGCCAGGCTCCTGCTAAGTGCTCTAAACATTTTGTGTTTATGAGGGAAGGAGTGAGGGGTGACCCTGGTGTGGAGATAGAGACCCTTAGTGCTGTTCCCAGAAAAGAAGCGTCTGATCTCAGGGTCTCCTGGATCCCCCCCATCGCCCCCAGATGCAAGTCCAGACCCCTTGGCCTGCATCCAAGGCCTTCTAAAATCTGGTGCCCTGGCCAAGCAGTGGGGAGCCCCAGCCGGTTCTTGCGCAGGGCTGCAAGGAAATGAGTTTTGGTCAGTTTGGCAGGACCCGTCATGGAGGTCAGCCTGGAGGCATGGGGTTTGGAGAGGGTTGCGGGCTGGTCCAGGAAGGTCTGACCCGGCTCATCAGTGTCACTGCCAGAGACTGTGGTGGAGGAGGGCCTGCCAGGTTCAGGTGGGGCTTGCAGCATTTGAGGCGACAGTGAGCCGGCCTTGAAGACACGGAGGTGGTGTTTGCACCAGCCTCTGCTCCTTCTCTTGGGTCCCCCCTGCCTCCCATCACTCCCATCCCTTTCCTGGGTGCCACGCTGCTCTGAGCACTTTTCACCCATTTGTAAATCATTTAAGCCTATGCCTAGCTTGAGCACACAGGCCCGCCTCCCTGCCTCTGCTCCTGGGTCCCCTTGGCCAAGAGTGTCATCCCTCTGTCTCCTCCTGAAGAGCCTTCTGAGCCACAGAGGCTGTGAGGTGGGACTGAACAGGTGGCTGTCTCGTTGTGTACAGTATCTGGTTGTGATCATTGCCCGTCTCCTCAGGATAGACAGGATGTGAAGGTCTCAGCATCCTTGGAGATCCGAGGGCCCTCTCTGAGGACCATGACTGAATTAAGCAGAGGGTGGGTAAAGGTGAGCAAACATGGTGTAGTGGAGAGTCAGATTCCACTGTTAGCGCCACCTTGCTCAGCCAGGAGACCCTGGGCAAACGTTGTGGCCTTGGCGCCTCAGTTTCCGCATCTGATAAGTGGGGACAAGCAGGCATACCTGCACTGCAGTGGTTCTCAACCAGAGGTGATTCTGTCCCCCTCAAGGGATGCTTGGGAAATGTCTGGAGACATTTTTGGTTGTCACAGCTGTCACAGTAGAGGCCAGGAATGCTCCTCAATATCATATAATGTACAGGGCAGCCTCCACCACAGAGGATGATCTGGCCCCAGTGGCAGCAGGGCCTCAGTTGGGGCTCCCTGCGGCGTGCTTATTGGGAGGGTCATGTGAGAGGTTGGTGTCTGGGGTGTGATCAACTGGTGCTGGGAAGGCAGTGCGGGGAGCTCTCAGTAAGTACGACTTGATAGCTCATGAAATGGCCTAAGGTTCTGGGAGATGGTGAGCGGTATAAGATGCCTGTGCTGCTGTCAGGGAGTTTGCAGTCCTGCGAGGGGCTAGGGGGGCAGACAGAAGGGAACATAACTAATAATAGCAGCTGGGCACTGGCTGCAAAGTCAGCACCAACCTACCTACCCGTGTTACCTTAAGGTGGTTTAATCCTTAAAACAGCCTTGTGAGGTGGCTGCTTGTTTCATAGTTGGGAAAGACTGACGTGGGGGGGTGGTAAGCACTAGTACAGATAAATGTTTTCTGGGAGCGTAGAGGAAGGAAAGCGTAATTCTAAGCGGGAAGCTTTGTAAGGGATATTTGAGCCTAGTAAAACAGGATTCTGATTCTTTTGTCCTGCCAAGGCCCTGCAGGGTCTCCAAGCACATCTCCACGACCCATCCCCAGTAACCGCCCACCCGCCTGCCTCCTTTGTGTTAGCCTCCCCAAGGTCACCTCAGGGCCTTTGCACTTCCCTCCACCCTTTGTGCAGCTGCTGCCCCACCCCCTTGTCCTTGGGTCTGGAGGCACACCGGGAGTATGAGGTAACTCACAAAGGTGGGCTTGAGGTCAGAGCGGGAGGGGGGTGGGGCCTGGCTGGGTTCTCCTAGGAGCTGCTGCAGGCGGAAGCCAGATTGCTGAGGACTTCGAGGAGAGAGTGGGAGGAGGGAGGGAGGAGAGGCAGCAGGCTAGAATGCTCATTCTCGGAGGTGGCAGTGAGGGGAGGAAAAGTAGAGAGTAGCTGGGGGAGGCTGGGTGAAGGAAGAAGGCCTCTGGGGGGGAGCAGGAAGAGCAGCACCCAGAACCCTGGGGTTGGGGCCCCAGGTGGGCAGCAGACCCCAGCTTGGGTCATGGCTTCCCTTCTCAGCTCTGGTTTCTCAGTTTTCCCAGTCATGAAATGGGTCTAGCTGAGGTGGCCGCCTGCCACAGGGAGCAGCAGGACCATGCAGAGGACGAGTGCAGCCTGGGCCGGCCGTGGTCAGGAAGCCCCAGCACTCAGCTCCAGTGTCCCCTCCTCTGTGGCTCTTGGACAGGAGCCACGTGGCCTGGGTGCCATCCTGGGCCTTGCTCTCCTCGTCTGTAAAATGGCAGGAAGACTCATTTCTTCCTCAGAAACTGGTGAGAGGAATAGCTGAGCCCTCATCAGGTGCTGGTGCACAGTAGGGGCAACGTCCGTGCCACCTTCCATGCCACCTATGGTTGCTAATCCTGTCACCCACTGTGGAGTTAACAGGAGGTTTTCAGGGAAAAAGAAAATGAATTAAATGTGCATGTACCTAAAAAAGATCTGTGCAGTCGGGTATCGCCTTGTTCTTCACTAGCTAATGTTTGCCTAAACTACCTTCCAGTTCGGCTCCTGCAGAGGGTCCGAATGGCTTTGGGCCAGGAATGCACCCCGAGCAGCCTGGGGGGTGTGCCACTTTCCTGCCCGCAGCTGTCACTCTGACCTCATGCTGAGCTGGGTGAAGGATTGTGGGGCTTTCCAGCGGCCTTCTGTCCTTCTTAGGCTTGGAGTTAGTGGGTTCCCTTAACCAGCTTACATGTCAATGGGCAGCTCACCACTTCCCTGGAAAGTCAGCCAGAAAAGACAGTCCTTGGTGAGGCAGACACAGATCTGTCCCCCAGCCTCTGCTGGCTGGGGTACTCAGAGCTCCCTCCTCAAAGAGCTGGCAGTTTCCACCCCCAGGAATTGCACTGCCACACAAGCACTTCCGTTTCAAGCCTGCCGCACCCCAGCGGGATCAGGCAGTAGGGCAGCAGTCGGTGGGAATCCCAAGTTCAGTTACATTGAGCCCCAAGTGGGACCCTGACTGCAGGCCACCCACCTGCTATGGCTGCCAGAGGAGGGTGTCTGTCTGAGCAGCACCCTCTGCGTTGGCCCCGGCGGCCCCCACTGCGGTGCGGGTGGCACCCCTGCCCAGCCTCAGAGACCTCTTCCAAGTCCCCCTCTGTTCTAGTCACAGTGCGACTAAAAGGGGAGTGTAGTTGGAAGTAACAGAAATAATTCTTCATTCATTCCGCAAACAACGATTGTGCGTCCACTGTGTGCCTGTCTAGTTGGAGGGGCAGGGGACATAGTAGTGTGAGCCAGACAGGCAGTCACCCTGCCCTGGTGGAGCTCACACAAAGCCAAGGACACATCTAGTTGGTAGATGGTGGGAAGTGCCAAGGAGGAAAAATGAAGCAGGAGAAGTGGCCGGAGGAATCGGGGTTGGGAAAGGCTGTCTTTGGAAATCTGAGCTAGGGGATCAGGAGGGGATGAAGGGCTGTGACCACCTTGGGGCCTGCATTGTAGGAGGTCTGAGAGCAGGCAGTCCTTACTGTGCAGGGCCCCCATACACATCGTAGGGGCCCAGGTGGTGAGAACTGGTTTTGAAGGAATCGGAGGTGTGAATCCTAGGGTCTTCACCCAAGCAAGGAGGGCTAGATAGAGCCTGTGTACACTGCAGCCAGAGCAGGCTTGAGGGGAGAAGGGCTCGGCTGAGGATGCATTGTGTGGACATCTGGGGTATGTGCAAGTCTGCCGTCCAAGGGGAGGTCCAGGCCAGGGGCTCCATGAGGGAGTTGTGGGGTGAGTAGATGGTATTTGTTTGTTTAGTTTTTTTTTTTGGCCGCGGCATGCAGGATCTTCCCTGACCAGGGATTAAACTTGTGCCCCCTGCATTGGGAGCATGGAGTCTTCACCACTGGATCTCCAGGGAAGTCCAAGTAGATGGTGTTTTGAGCCTGTCTTAGTCTGCTTGGGTCGCCATAAGAAAATACCATAGACTGGGCGGCTTAAACAACAGACATTTGCTCACAGTTCTGGGGGCTGGAAGTCCAAGATGCCAGCGCGGTCAGGTTCTGGTTGGATTCTAGTGTGCTCACGTGGCCCTTAGTGTGTGCGCTTGGAGAGAGAAAGAGAAATCTCTCTTCCTCTTCTTATAAGGACAAAGAGTTCTGTTGCATTAGGGCCCCACTTTTATGACCTCTTTTAACCTTAATTACCTTCAAATAAGACCCTGTCTCCAAATACAACCACACGGGGGATTAGCACTTCAACTTAGGAATTGGGTTGGGCGACACAATTTAGTCCACAGCAGAGCCCTGAGACTGGGTGTGATCCCCCAAGGAGAGAAGCAGACTAAAGACTGAGCCCAGAGCCAGCTTTGCCTTCCTCCAGTTTCTGGAAGGGCCGTGCCTGCTTCTCCCTTGGGGCTCTGCACACCTTCCTTGTGCCTTGAGGGCCACGCTCCCAGCCCACCACTGCCCCATTAGATCACCCCCCACCTCCACCCCCTTGTGCCCCCCAGGTCTCAGTTCCAGCGTCCCCTCCTCTGCGTGAGGTCAGAGGCGTGGACCTGCAGCTCGTTGATCCGAGTGACCCTGGATAAATGGTCGTGTCTCTCGCTGGACCACGAGCTCCGGAGGCAGGGCCTTGTCTTAGTGGTGGCCTGCCCCAGGCTCTGGGCACTTCCTGCCCCAGGCAAGGCGCTTGGCAAATATTTGTTGAGTGACTGTTGAGAGGTCATGGAAACCATGTGTCGTGCCCTTGCGTCTCGTCAGGAAACCCACCCTCTTCCAGGGCCAGGAGTAGCGATGGAAGGGTCCCCTTGGCCTTACGTGGGTCTGGGGGCTACCCCTTCCCTCCAGGGGGATCTGGGCGCCCCAGAAGGTGTGCGGGCTGATGTGCCAAGTTGTGAGGAGAGAGAATTCAAATACGGTTTTCTGCCCAGAGGAGATTATAGTCAAGTGGGATTTAATGTTCTCAGAGGTAAGCGTAAGGGCCCTATGGCTTGGGGGTTGAGGGGAGTGCAGAAGAGGGCATCTTCTCCAGTCCGGTGAGTTCTCAGAGCACGGGGCAGCTGAGGGTGAACGAGGAAGATGTGGGTAGTGGGAGGAGAAGGGCGCTCCGGGCAGGGTGCACAGCTTGGGTAAAGGTCTGGCTGAGGGGAACCGTGCAGTACAGGCGAGGGGCTCGGGCTGGTGAGGACTGAACTGTTGGCTGGTTTAGAGAACCGCCCCGCCCCCCCTGCACACACACACACACACACACACACACACACACACACACACCACCCCACCCCCACCCCCCCCCCCCGCAGCTCTCCATCCTACCACTTCCCAACCAGCAGGTGACCCAGGCCGAGCGCCAGCTGCTTTCAACCTGTTTCCTCTGGAAGCCCGATCTGGCTCCATGGCTCCTCCCTCACGGGTGGTGTAGGTGAGGGGCAGGACCACCGGCCATTGTTCTTCTGAGTCCGGCAGCCTGGATTGGTGCCGCGATCCAGGGGTGGGTCTCTGGGGTCTCCAGTGGTCTCCAGTGGCCTCTTCCACCTCCACCCCCCCCCCCCCACATACCCTGTCCTACTTACAGGGGCAGCGAGGCAGACCTAGCACCCCACTCCCTGTCACTGCAGAGGGTGCGTGCCTGTGCACGGATTGCATCAGCCTTTTGCACAAGTTGTGTCCCCGCCCCGCCATTGCTAGTCGAAGGCTTCAAAGCGCTGGGTGCTGGGCTCTGAGGCCCCATGGGGTTCACGAGGCCTGGGGACCCCAGACAATGTCAGGTTGGCTCTCGCCCTTGGGAGCCCTCCTCCTTGCGTCTCTGTTCCCTCCTGTTGAGAACCTTATCGCCCCCATGCTGAGCGCTCACCACAAAGCCATCCTGCACCAGTTCCCGGTGAGGGGTCAGGCCCTGAAGTCCAACTGCTTGGGACGGGGCAGGGCGGTGCTGTGATCCCCACCCATAAAGTGGGGCCCTGCTAGCCTTCACTGCGGAGTGCTGCGAGCACTTTGGTAGCCTTCGGGAAATGCGTGCAACAGTGTCCAGCACACCGAGCACAGTTAGGAGGACACTTTGGAACGCCCTCCGTAGCCCCAGAAGCATCCACACCCATATGTGTACTGCCTCAGCCCCCTCCCCCCGTTCCCCCATGCTTCCCCACCCCCACCCCGCAGCTGCCATTTCCCAGGCAGGAGCAGTCTATTCCTGCCTTGGTACACTATTTGACACGTTTACAAATATTTATTGACCGCCTCTCTCTGTTCTGATGAGCTAATCATGAACAAATCTGCCAGCATGCCTGCCCCCTCTGGAGTTGACAGTCTCCTTGGAGGAGTACCTATCTATACAACTTTTTTTGGCTGCGCTGTGCAGCATGCAGGATCTTAGTTCTCCAGCCAGGGATCGAACCCGTGCCCCCTGCAGTAGAAGCACGGAGTCTTAACCACTCGACCGCTAGGGAAGTCCCCTGTCTACAACTTTTAAAACAATACCCTGTCTCCCGTAGAGACTCATTCCTGAGTCACTCACCCCCTGCTCTCTGTCCCCGCCGCTGATGCTGGGAATTCTCCCAAAGCTGGTCTGGGCCCAGTTTCCCTTGCTCCAGGCTTCCCATTGCTCACTCTGACATTCATCCTCACCAGGCCAGGGCCCACCTGTCCCACACCCCGTGCCGCTCTCCAGCCACACTGGCCTCCTTTGGCATCTCCAGACCGCACCTGGTTCCTTCCTGCCCAGGACTGTTGGTTGCTGTCTCCATCTCCCCATCTTTAACTCGCCCACTCAGTGACACACTCACCCCAACTAAAATTAAATCACGTCCTGTGTCTCCTCACTAGACAGTGAGCTACGTGTGGGCACAACCAGTCCTCTTCAGGGCTGTGTGCCCAGCACCTTGCAGTCCATGGGGTGGGTTGGATGTATACCTCCCCATTTTACACATAAACAAACTGAAGCACAGAGAGGTGAGGGGCTGGCCTGAGGTCATGCAGCTTCAGAGTGGGGCTAGCAGCAGAACCCAGGTCTGAGGGGCTCTGGCTCCACCGCATGCATGTCCTGCCTTGGTCCTCCCCCTTGGGGTGTAAGCCTTCCAAGCCAGGGGTCTAGAGCACGCCTCCAGGGACTAGAGGCCAGGCAACCTCTTCCTTGGCTGCTTGGGCCCTAGGACCCGGGGGGTCTTCAGTTTGGCAGCCTGGGGAGGTGGGTCAGGGCTGCCAGGGCCCTGGAGGAGGCTCTCTGGGCTCTATCCTTTGCCTCCTCTTGGTGCCTCAGTTTCCCCTACCGCCTCGTTCAGAGGCCCAGCTCTGAATGAGGAGGTAGGAGAAACTGAAGCACCAGCTCCTAGCCTGTCCGGCCCTTAGTTTGACCTCCTGGGACGTGCATGCTGCCGTCTAATTAGGATTTCCCTGTCTCCGTCTCCCCCTCCTGATTGCCTTTTTGTTTTTCACGGTGGCGACAATGATTTTGATGAGGAAGAGGAGGGTACAGCAGAGGGGAATCATGGATTTCAGTGCCCAGACAGATCTGGGTGAGCCAGGACTCACTCTTGCCCTGAAGTGCACCTCTGAGCCCATGGGCACATGGCCCCTTGTGTTCCTCCAGGTAGCCCTTTCTGAATGAACCTGGGTAGGGCCCAAGTCTTCACTGCATCCCCAATCCTCAGCCCACAGAGGCAGCTTAGAATAGACTGGTTAATGAAAAAAAACTGAAAGATGCATGAGAGCTAACATGGGAGTGAGAGAAGAACAGCTGGGAGCTCTAGTTAGTTCCTGCCTCAGGGCCGTTGCACACACTCTTCACCTTTTTCCTCTTTCTTCTCACCAGCCTGACTCTCTGCTCAGGCCTCTCTTCTCACCCGTACCTGCCCATTCAGGACTACTGCCCTCCACAACTATAGAATGGCAGGGGACTCAGTTTTACCAATGGGGGCACTTGTAAAGCCATATCTTACCTCAGAGCCCTTTTATGATTGCCCCCAGAGCATCAGGCATGCCGTCCTCACCCGACCAGTTCTTCCCTCCTGGGTTGGAACATGCACTGATGGAATAGGCTCTGATGCAGAAGGTCACACATTTGAGAGGTGCCAGGGCCCCCCAGGTGGTACTTCACAGGTCAGGATGGGGGTGGGCTCCCTGAGCAGGGTCTCATGCAGTTCCTTAAATTCACATTTCTTTCTCCACCCACCCCTCAAGCACTTTGGGGTGAATTGTTTGTGGTGTGATTTCACACACTTTATTTTTTATTTATTTATTTTTTTTAAAATTTATTTTATTTTTGGCTGCGTTGGGTCTTTGTTGCTGTGCGCAGGCTTTCTCTAGTTGCGGCGAGTGGGGGCTACTCTTCGTTGCGGTGCGCAGGCTTTCTCTAGTTGCGGCGAGTGGGGGCTACTCTTCGTTGCGGTGCATGGGCTTCTCTTGTTGCGGAGCATGGGCTCTAGGCGCGCAGGCTTCAGTAGTTGTGGCTTACGGGCTCTAGAGCGCAGGCTCAGTGGTTGTGGTGCACGGGCTTAGTTGCTCCGTGGCATGTGGGATCTTCCCGGACCAGGGCTTGAACCAGTGTCTCCTGCACTGGCAGGCAGGTTCTTTTTTTTTTTTTTTTTTTTTTAATTAATTTATTGATTTATTTATGGCTGTGTTGGGTCTTCGTTTCTGTGCGAGGGCTTTCTCTAGTTGTGGCAAGCAGGGGCCACTCTTCATCGCGGTGCGCGGGCCTCTCACTATCGCGGCCTCTCTTGTTGCGGGGCACAGGCTCCAGACGCGCAGGCTCAGTAATTGTGGCTCACAGGCCTAGTTGCTCCGCAGCATGTGGGATCTTCCCAGACCAGGGCTCGAACCCGTGTCCCCTGCATTGGCAGGTGGATTCTCAGCCACTGCACCACCAGGGAAGCCCAGCAGGCAGGTTCTTAACCACTGCGCTACCAGGGAAGTCACACACGCTTTATTTTTAAATATTACTTACTTTTGTAAATAGGCAATACATTCACCAGGTTCAAAACTTAAAAGACCCTAAGATGGAATTCCCCGGCAGTCCAGTGGTTAGGACTCTGAGCTTTCACTGCCAAGGGCCTGAGTTCAGCCCCTGGTCAGGGAACTAAGATCCCACAAGCCGTGTGGTGTGGCCAAAAAAAAAAAGAAAAGAAAAAAAGACCCTAAGAATGTACATGGTAAGTCTCATCCCCAGTTCTACACAGAGGACATTAGTCTTACAGTTTCTTTCTTCTTTTTACAGCTTTATTGAGATGCACATACCAAGCAGTTCACCCGTGTAAAGTGTACAGGTTCAGGAGTTTTTAGTATATTCAGAGTTGTGCATCCATCACCACAATTTCTGAACATCTTTCACGAGGGCAAGAAGAAACCCTGCACCTGTTTGCTCACACTCCCCTAATCCTCCAAGCACCCCCAGCCCCAGGCAACCACTAGTCTGCTTTCTGTCTCTTTATCGATTTGCTTGTTCTGGACAGTTCATATAAATGGGATTGTATAATATGTGGTCTTTTTGTCTGGCTTCTTGCATTTAGCATAAGGTTTTCAGAGTTTATCCCAGTTGTGGCATGTAGCAGTAGTGCGTTCCTCTCTATGACTGAGTGGTATTCCATTGTGGATCGACCATATTTTGTTTATCCATTCATCAGTTGATGGACATTTGGGTTGTTTCCACCTTTTGCCTATTGTGGACAGTGCTGCTGTAAACATTCACGTACAGGTGAACGTGTGGATATATGTTTTCATTTCTCAGGAATAATTCCTAGAAGTGGAATTCCTGGGTCATATGGCAACTTCATGTTTAACCATTTCAGGAATGGTTTTCCACAGCAGCTGCACCATTTCACATTCCCACCAGCAGTGTAGGAGGGTTCCGGTTCATTTCTCATCCTCACCAATACTTATCTTTTTTATTCTAGCCAGCCTAGTGGGTGTGGAATGGTGTCTCATTGTGGTTTGGATTTGCATTGCCCTGATGACTAGTGATGTTCTCATGCAGTTTCAGGGTTTCTCGAGTGGTCATTCAGTCATTCAGCAAATGGTGATTGAGGGTCATGTGCTCAGCACTGCAAACGCAGTGTGAAAAATCGGATGACTCTGCCTTCTTGGTGTCTCTATGCCTGTTACCCTATGTGTGTAGTGCTAGTGGTGGTTCATGCTCATGGGGGCTCACTGTGTTATCTCATTTAATATTCAAGCACAGACGTGTAAGTATGCCTTTGCCCTCCTTTCTGCAAAGGGACGGCATAGGCCACCCCGGCCTATAGCTGACTTAGCTGATTTGACAGTCTGTCACAGAGGAAAGGCCATGCTGGGACAGGAGTGGGCGGCACCTGCGATTCTTACAGTCGTGGCAAATTCCACCACATGGATGTCCACGCTCCCGTGTGTCTCCCTGCGGCGGGCTGAGTCTGCCGTCTGACCCTGTCCCTCTGTCTCTCCCTGTCCCCTGCGCAGCCGCCGCCGCCATGGCCCAGACCCTGCAGATGGAGATCCCAAACTTCGGCAACAGCATTCTGGAGTGCCTCAACGAGCAGCGGCTGCAGGGCCTGTACTGTGATGTCTCCGTGGTGGTCAAGGGCCATGCCTTCAAGGCCCACCGGGCCGTGCTGGCCGCCAGCAGCTCCTACTTCCGGGACCTGTTCAACAGCAGCCGGAGTGCGGTGGTGGAGCTGCCGGCGGCTGTGCAGCCCCAGTCCTTCCAGCAGATCCTCAGCTTCTGCTACACCGGCCGGCTGAGCATGAACATGGGCGACCAGTTCCTGCTCATGTACACAGCTGGCTTCCTGCAGATCCAGGAGATCATGGAGAAGGGCACAGAGTTCTTCCTCAAGGTGAGCTCCCCCAGCTGTGACTCCCAGGGCCTGCACGCCGAGGAGGCCCCCTCGTCCGAGCCCCAGAGCCCTGTGGCGCAGACGTCGAGCTGGCCGGCCTGCGGCACCCCACTGCCCCTCGTGTCTCGCGTCAAGACGGAGCAGCAGGAGTCGGACTCCGTGCAGTGCACGCCTGTGGCCAAGCGGCTGTGGGACAGCAGCCAGAAGGAGGCCGGCGGTGGCAGCAGTGGCAACGGCAGCCGCAAGATGGCCAAGTTCTCCGCGCCGGACCTGGCCGCCAACCGGCCGCCCCAGCAGGCCCCGGTGGTGGCGGCGGCACAGCCCACCGGAGTGGCGGCGGGGCCCGGGGCCGGGCAGCCGGCGGGGGGCGTGGCGGCAGCGGCAGGCGGAGTGGTGAGTGGGCCCAGCACGTCAGAGCGGACCAGCCCGGGCACCTCAAGCGCTTACACCAGCGACAGCCCCGGCTCTTACCACGAGGAGGATGAGGAGGAGGACGCGGGCGAGGAGGGCACAGACGAGCAGTACCGGCAGATCTGCAATATGTACACCATGTACAGCATGATGAATGTCGGCCAGACCGGTGAGGTGCCCCACCACAACCCCAAGCCTGGCCCCCCGCTCCCGCCCCCGGCCCCACCCCCAACACACCGCTTTTGCCCCCGACAGCCGAGAAGGTGGAGGCCCTCCCTGAGCAGGTGGCCCCCGAGTCCCGGAATCGCATCCGAGTGCGGCAAGACCTGGCGTCTCTCCCTGCTGAGCTCATCAACCAGATCGGCAACCGCTGCCACCCCAAGCTCTACGATGAGGGTGACCCCTCTGAGAAGCTGGAGCTGGTAACAGGTGGGCTGGCCTTACTTGCTCCCTGAATTCCCCCTTCCCCCACCTTGGGCCTCAATGCCCTCTGGGCCTGCAGCCTGCAGCACAGTGCTTAGGAGCCGGGCTCAAGGTCCAACCCCAGCCCTGCCGCCCGCTGGCTGTGTCCTGGGGCAGCTCACACCTCTTTGCATTGATATAAATCAAAGACTGGCTTGTAGGTTTCCACCCCGGAGTCTAGTGTAAGTGTGGGCCAGCATTGTTGGCCACGTGGGAGTAGATCAGTGGCTTCATAGCGTGGTTTGAGGGTTGATTAACACGGTGGTTAAGAATTTGGCCCTCGGACTCAGGGTGCCAGGGTGCGAGCCTCTGCTGCTGTTCTTTCTGATGCTTGTGGTTTTGTGGGCAAGGGCCCGGCACGTTGGGTGTCCCTCGGACGGTGGCGCCAAAGTCTCTGTCCTTTCCTGAGTGTTGAGGAGGACGCTGTAAGTTGATTGGTCGGGGGGGGGGGGTGGTCTTGGTTGGGCCCAGGCCGGGGCGTGGCTGAGTGGGGAACATGGCGGTTTGCCCCCCACACCCATCATCTTCTGGTTTCGCCCCCCCCCTTCAGGCACCAACGTGTACATCACCAGGGCGCAGCTCATGAACTGCCACGTCAGTGCGGGCACGCGGCACAAGGTCCTGCTGCGGCGCCTCCTGGCCTCCTTCTTTGACCGGTGAGGCCCATGCCAGAGCCCCGGTGTGGGGGAGGACGGGGTGCCCCATGCCCCACCACCACCACAGGGGGCCTGACTCCCCTCCCCCATACCCCTCGCCCAGGAACACGCTCGCCAACAGCTGTGGCACCGGCATCCGCTCTTCCAGTAACAACCCCAGCCGCAAACCGCTGGATAGTCGCGTCCTGCACGCTGTCAAGTGTAAGTGTCCAGCTTTCTGGAGTCGGGGTTGGGGGATGGAGGTCTGGGGCGGGCAGGTGGTCCTTTTCTCTGGTGTTGGCCCTGATGGATGGGTAGGTAGGGTTTGGTGTTAAGAAGGATTCTGAGGTTCAGTCTAGGCTTGTTGGGAAGAGGGCTGTGATTGGTTAGAGGGTTCTTGGTTAGAGATTTCTTGAGGGGGTGGGTAGGACACTGAAGGAAAGCCACAAAGCCTATGGGAGGGGGGGGTCTCAAACTTATGCTGGTCGTCAGAGTGATGAAGTGGCCAGGCCTCAGCCAGTTGTCAGGAGGGAAGTCTAGGTTTTCAAGTGGACTCTCCCAGTTTCTAAGTTCTGGTAAATGACCCACATTTTTCAAGAGCACTGGGCCATCCCGCATCAAATCCACACATCCCATATGCATGGCCAAGCTGTCAGTCCTGGGCCCACTGATGTGGTTTAGCATGTTGTCCGCAAGGCCTCAGTTTCCTCAGCTCCAAGGGGGGGGCATTCAGGGGTGCCATGGTTGGGGGGGGCGGAGATTCAGGAGCAGCGTGGGGCTGAGTGCCTGCTGGGAGGGTGGGAGGCCCAGGCCACGCTCGGCATGAGCTACCCATTCTGCCCGCACAGACTACTGCCAGAACTTTGCTCCCAACTTCAAGGAGAGCGAGATGAACGCCATCGCAGCCGACATGTGCACCAATGCCCGCCGCGTTGTGAGGAAGAGCTGGATCCCTAAGGTCAAGCCGCTTATGGCCGAGGGTGACGCCTACACCACCTTCATCAGCTACACGGGCAAGATAGAGCCGGACATGATGGGTGTGGAGCACGGCTTCGAGACGGCCAGCCATGATGGCGAGGCCGGCCCCTCGGCCGAGGAGGCCCTCCAGTAACCCCCACCGGAACCTCCCGCGGGGCTGTCACACTCCCCCTCCTGTCACACCCGCCCGCCATCTTGGTCACGAGCTACTGTCTGTCCTTCCCCAGGACCCGCGGGGGGCACTGCATGCTCCCGGCCCCTCTGCCTCCCCGTCCCACCCCCTGACCCCAATCCGATCGGGGATCCGGGCTGGGAGAGGACGGCAGGTGGTGCGAGGTCTGCGTTGCCTTCTGTAGCACACACTCGTGCACAGTTGGGGGGCTCTTGCTCCCCCTCTCCTAACCCCTAGCAACTGTCTCCCCACTCACCAGGCCAGGCACAGGGAGGGGCTGGCCTGGGGGGCTTGGGAAGACCCCCTTCCCAGGCGCTGGGCCACCTAGCCGGAGCATTCCTCAGCCTCCGCCCACCACTGCAGCCCCTTGGGACTCACAGGGGCCCCGGGTTCTCAGGACCCCTCCCGCCACCACCTCCCAGTGCTTCCATGTTTCCAAAAGCGCCTTCCTGTCTCCCTCGTCTGTCCCTGCGCCTGGGGGCTGGGGTAGGCGAGGCCGTGAGGACTGCCCATTTTACAGCTGAGGAAACCGAGGCTCAGAGAAACTCCATGACCGACCTAAGGTGGCGGGCGGTGGCAGGCCCAGCGCCCTTCTCTTCCCCCACCTGTGCTCAGCCTCTCTTGCCGCCACCAGCCCTCTGGGGCCTGAGAGGGGCAGGTCCTGAGAGGGGGGCCCTTGGGGGCAGACCGAGGGTCTCTGAGGATAGAAGAAGTTTCCGGGGCTCGCAGAAGCGTGTGGGTGTGCATGTGTGTGTGTGCGCGCGTGCGTGTGTAGAAGTTTTGCTTTTAAACAGATGAAGACGTGAGAGGCAGTAGGACCAGGGGTGGAACCCAGGGGAGCAGGCTGGGGGGTGCTGCTGCCTTTCCCTCCCTTCCCCCCCCCCACCCCCCACGGCAGGGCTCCCAGCCCCCACCCCCTGTACATACTTTTTAAAACATTTTTTTAGCTAATGAAATATTGAAGTATAAGATTCCTTTTATTTTTCAAACCAACGGGACCGTGTCTGATGTCCCCTTCGGTCCTCGGGGCTGTGGAAGGCAGGACGGAGTGGGGAGCCAGGGGCAGGCTGAATGTGCGCGTGTGTGTGGAGTGGGAGCTCGTGTTGCCGGGGGGGGGGGGGGGCCAGGCCCCGCTCTGCCTGGGCTCCCGTGGGTCTGGCCGGCTCACACTCAACCCCAGGGCCTCCTCCCAAGGGCTACATTGCAAGGGTGTCCCTGGTTTGTCCAGTTGGCTGAGTCCAGCTCCTGGCAGGGCCGGGTCCGCTTCATGGTTAAAGATTGTTTGCAGAATCTTCTTTTACCATTCCTCTCTTTCTATCCTTGGCCTAGCTCCACGAGTGGTTTTGTGTTTTTTTTTTGAGTTCTACATGTAAACTCAGAGGGTTCTTTTTGTTTTTTTAACTCTCCCCCCTGCACCCCTCCCCACACACGCTGGGTGTCCGTTTCTTTGCAATTTCACATTTTTGTCTCTAGCCCTGGTTCTCACCGCCTCTGTCTTCCCCCGCAGTCTGACTAGCCCATTGCTCCCAGCAGCCTCTCTCTCTCCCCAAAGGCAAGGGGATTACAGGAGGTGGGGTGGGGGCCAGCTGGACCACTGGGATCTGACCTGGAGGCCTGCCCCCCACCCCAGGAGCCCCTGCCAGCCTGCGGGGAGCGGGTCCTTCCTGACATCTGCTTGCTGCCGGGGTGGGGGGCGCGGGGGGGGGTCAGTCCAGCGGAGCCCTGGCGCTCTACTTTCCTGGCCCAGCCCCAGTACCTTAGCCCTCAGCCAGCCCGAGTGCGTGGGGGGAGTCGACAGCCCCAGCTAAAGCACAAGCACCTTAGTCGCACCTCCCCTGCCCCCTCATCCTGGCCTTGACACCCCACCCCAGCATAGATCCCAAAGCACAATATCCTGGTTACTTGGCAAGCTGCCGGGCCGACCAAGGCCGAGGGGTGGGCTGGGGCTCCAGCCAGACCCCCAAAGGAAGCAGGAGTCCCCAGGCGCTCCCCTCCTTCCAGGCCTTAGCGGGGGCCAGCTCTCTGGGACTGGGGTCTTCTCCCTCCCCACCCCCTTGTCCTGGGCAGGCCCCTGTCCAGCCCCTCCTCGCCTTGTCCTTGGGTGGGGCTTGCCCCGTCCCTCCTCCGAGCCCCTGCAGCACTGGGTTGGGTGGCAGAGCCCTCTTGTTTCAGGGACTCTAGGAGGTTCCCCTGGCTCCCTGGACTGTGTGTATAGGTCTGGGGAGGGGGCGGGGGAGAGGGGCTGGGCAGGGGCGCAGGGGAGGAAACTCCTCACCAGGAGAGCCAAAGACAGGGTTGTGCCTTACCCCAGGAGCCACCCCTGCGCCCTCCCGCCCTGCCCTCCCCGCTCTTGGGCGGCCTGCTGCTTTTCCTGCTTTCCTTTCCCCTGGCCCGGCCCTGCCTTGAGCTGCATGGACCCCCCCGCCCACCCCCACCCCCCGGGGCAGCCAGGAAGGAACATGAATGGAGGATCACCGACCAACGCAGAAAAGACTATGAGGGCCCCCCCTCCACCTCCCCCGGCCGCCCATTCACCCACATCTCTTTCACGCAGGACAGACCACCCGCCCTGTCCGCGTGGAGTGCCAACACCCTCCCTGCCCTGGGCCGAGCCCCTCCTCCCCGGGCCCATAAGTGAGATTGCACATTAACTACTGTAAGAAGAGGAGCCGCACTGGGAAATGTGAACCATGAGAATATCAGTGATACTGATGAGGAGAATAAACTAAACGCCTTTGTAACAGCCCTGCTGCAAGCTGTTCACTGGGGGCGCGGGGTGGTGGGCCCAGGAAGGGACGCTGGCTGCACACTAGGGCCCCCCTCCTTCCGCAGAGCAACATCCCCATTCCCCAGGGCTTCACACTGACAAATGCAGTGGGGGCCCAGCTCGGGGTGTGCTCAGAACGGCCATGCCAAACGTCATGCCTCAGAATGTCGGCCTGAGGGGAGGGCCCTCTTTAGGCGGGAAAACAGCTTCCAGCAGCTTCCAGGTTGCCCCAGTATGTACAAACAACACCCTCCCTAGGCTGTTCCCTCACACGTGTGAGCCCTAAATCCTGCATGGGCATCCCACGGGAGCCCCTCCAAAGCTAGAAGGGTAGCTGCTCCATGGAATTATGTGTATTACAGACCCACTCGCTGCCTTTCCATGGTATTTGACACTCCCAGCCCCAGAAACGTGTCCTGAACATAAGCCCATACCCTTCGCCCTGTCCCGAGCCACTGCGTCCAGAAGGAACATTAAAATCAGAAGAAGGAACACTAAAGTTGGGATGGCAAGCCTAAAATCAGCCGGTGGTTGTTTAAAATACCTGGAAGAGGGACTTCCCTGGCGGTCCAGTGGTTAAGACTCCGCGCTTCCACTGCAGGTGGCACGGGTTGGATCCCTGGTCAGGGAACTAAGATCCCACATGCTGTACAGGGTGGCCAAAAAACAAACAAAACTGGAAGAGCTGTAGGGTCCTGAGGATATGAGTGGGAAAATGTTATAACAACCGAAATAGAAAAGATGCAACGTGCCCTAGGGTCCCATTGATTCAGAGATGTCTCAAGTAGTGTGGGAAGACTACTGACAGACCTTAGGGATTCCATCAGATCAAAAGATCTTTGCTGGGGAGGTGGACAAGGGGTTTCATCTCCGCCCAGTCCAGGTCCGACCACCCCATGATAATTGGAGGGAGCTCCAAACTTCCTTGGGGCAGATAATTGAGGGTGACTCAATTCACAGGGTGACTTGGGCATGTTTCAGTAAGACCAGCCCCCTCCGGAGTCCTGAAGCCCAGCTTCAGCCAACAGAAAGCAGGGGTTTGGGGGAGCCAACAGCCTCGTCAACAAAAATCCTCAGGTGACTCTGGTTCAGAGTCACCTCAAGTAACAGGAAGTCTGTCTGTCTTAACATGTAGGCAAGCCCAGGTAGGTGGAAACACTGTCAGACTCCCAGAAGCACATCTTTTTAACCCCAGGAAGACTTAGAACCAAGTGTAGAATGGATCAAGACAACCTGAACCACAGTATTAGTGGTAGTGGTTTTGCATTTAAAAAATAAGGGGCGAAAAAAAAATAAATAAATAAAAGGGGCGGGGGGGCGCAGAATTCCCTGGCGGTCCAGTGGTTAGGACTCTACGCTTCCACTGCAGGGGGCCTGGGTTCGATCCCTGATCGGGGAATTAAGATCCCAAAAGCCACATGGTGTGACCAAAAAATAATAAAGAATCTGAACATATTTGGTTCTCTTTGACAAATCAGCCTAATGGAATGACAGACATCCTTGTAACAGCACTTTACAATGTGTAAATGAGCGACTGAGAAGGGTGGGCCTGATGCCTGATTACATAATGCTCAAGATGGAAACATCTAAGACAATAAGTTAAGATTCACAGCACTTACAAGTTTTCCTGGCTTATAGGAATCATTGCTCATACTCAGGAAGGCTCTATGGCAAAGCCCTTAAATTTACAAACGCTTTCTTGTTAGAGTGAAGCATCACAGGGATCGAAGTGACCAGGTGTATGAGGGAGCCCAGTGGTATTCAGAGGCCCCTCGGAAGTGACAGCTCAGTTCCACAGCTAAGGGGCTCACCTACCTACCTTAGACAAAGAACAAGCAAAAGACGTTTAGGGGGAACTTCAAAAACTCAAGAAGAATCAGTGTTTGGAATTTCGATGGTAATAAAATTATCCGTCATGAAATCCAAGAAATAAACCAGAATAGTCTTTTCTGCACCAAATATCAACCACTGAAATCCTTAACACACACATGCGCACACATGCACACTTGGCCCCAGCATGTGCAAGCAGGGGGCTTAGAACAGGAGTTCCCATTCAGGGACAGCCACAAGTTCAGATCAACACATCATATGATACAAATGTATATAACAAAGGCTGGGATTTTATTTCCAAATTGACACATGTAGAAGGCACACGGGCAAAGCGATGGCTTTGGGGCACGGGAAGGAGAGATGGGGAGGGGCGTGTCTGAGGTCCCCCTACCTCCACCACCCCCTAAGCGCACTTGAGACAGAACCAGTGGTGGGGGCTCCCACCCAGGGCCCTGAGGGCCCTACTGGCTCTGGATGAAGCCTTGGGACAGCTCCCCAGGCATGATCCCCCTCCTCCCAGGGGGCAGGGCTCTGCTGGCCCCCCCAGCTGGAGGGACCAGCTTCCTGGGGAGGACCAGGATCAGAGAGAGAAGAACAGGATGAGGACCAGGAGAAGCACCCCCAGCAGCACCACAATGGTACACCACTGTCGGCGGTCTGGGGGCAAGAGGGTCAGAGTTCACAGAGGGGAGGCAGCACCACCCACAACCCACTCCCCCCACTGCCGAATTGCCACCCCCCCTCCAAGGGACTCACCACTGGTCATGTGGGATACTTTGGCCATCTTCCTGAGGACCCCATCCATCCGGGACTGGGTGTGGTCCATCTCATGAACAAAGGTGTCCAGCATACTGCCGAGATCAGGATGTCATCAGCCCCTGGAGGGTCTGTGCACACCAGTGCAGCCGGCCGAGGGTTCCTGGCCCACCCCCGGGGTCCTGGCCTCACATGCCCTGCTCATCTAGCTCCTCCCCGACGCGGCCGGACATGTGTTTCAGAACCTGGATACTCCCAGACACCATTTCCAGCTGTTGATCCTGCTGGTCCATGATCAGCTGCAGGTTGGAGGGGTGGGAACTGTGGTCGGCAGGGAGCCCTGAGCTGCCTGAAGGCTCCTCCAGCCCGGGGCCTCCAGCCACCCACACACACCTGCTGTGTGGCCTGCTGCTCTTCAATGTAGCGAGAGGTGGTTGAGACCACACTGGCGTCCAGCAAGTCACTGGATGACTTCAGGGTGGCTGGCTTGCCTGTCAGCATCTGTGGAGGCCAAGACCACAGGCTCAGGGAGGGTTGCCCACTCATGGCAGAGACAGACAAGGTTTGTGGCAAATTTAGATGGTGGTTTGTCAGGAAGGCAGTCTCTGGAGTGGGACGGCCTGGGTTCCTCAGAGCCACCACTTACTAGCAAGGTGACCCCGAGGCCATATCACTTGACTTCCCTGTGCCTCAGTTTCCTCATCTGTAAAATGGGGAGAGCTATAATTCCTGTTTCCTGAGGATGGAATAAGGATTTAATGAATTAATCCAGGGAGAACAGTTATTATCCTATAAACACACGTATTTAAGAATTGAACTTTAATACCCAAAGCAGCACACATGGAAGGCATGTGGACCCTGCTATAGGACTCCAAGCTGCTGCAGACCTCAGCCCTCCACCCTCCCAGACCCCATGTGGGTTTAATGGGTGAGGCTGCTGTTTACAACATGCAAGAATGAACACACAACATAGAGGGAAAAGGTGTACAGACAGAGGCAGCAGAGAGAATGCGCACAAAAGGCATGAGTGGGTACACACATGGGGCAAGCACACCCACAGAGGGAAATGGTGTGCATGCACAAGGCAGATGGGGATCCACTCAGAGGTCAAGTCCAGAGAGGTCAACTGCATACACAGATTAAAAAGGTAAGCATCAAATCCTGAAAACAGTAACACAGAGAGCTAAAAAAAAGAAAAAGAAAGAAAGAAATAGGCCACCCCACACACACAGGAAACCAGTATAGACCCACAGGAGAAGGCAGAAGAGATTATACACACAGAGAGCACTCAGGTGTACACATCCAGAAAGAGCAGGCAGGTAGACAGCCTGGAGACAACTGTGCACAGAGAAGATGAGCACTGACACAGAGGGTGGCTTGCACTCAAAGTGGAGGGTCACCCCGAGAGACAGGGGGTGAGGATATTGGGTCGGGACGCCTTACCTCTCTATTATTCCTTTCCATGAAGGCTATGGCTGCGGGGCTGACCATATGGTCCTTCATTTCCTAGGGGTAAGGACAGCATCAGAGAGTAATGATACCCCAACCTCCCCACCCTCACCCCACTGGAAACTCTCTTCACCTGGACTGCTTCCCGCATCCTCTCCACAAACACCTTTCTCTCCTGCAGGTCTCCGGCTGGGAGCTTGAACTTGCCTGGGTTGGCTTCCACTATGCGTAAGCCGCGGGTCAAGAGTCAAGGCCAGAGCCCGACAGAACGCCCTCCTCTGCCTCAAAGCCCTCAACACCTCCTAGGTGTCCAGCCTCCCCGAGGGCTGGCTCCCACCGTCCCCTGCCACTTCAGTGGGCTCTCCCATGCCGCCCTCCAACTCCCCAGGATATCGATGGTCTCCTCCAGGTCCTCGAGGTCCCACTCGATGCTGCGCAGGCCATTCCGCAGCTCATTGGTCGTCCAGTCCAGCTCCTCGCGTCCGACCGCCGCGCCCTCATGCAGAAGCTCGCACCACCGCTGGTACAGCCCTCGGGCCGTGTTCACCGCCTTCTGCACCTCGCTGCGGGTAGGGGCACAGCGGGCGCGGCTGGGGGCAGGCGGTCCTCCCTCCCACCACTGCGCCCCCAAACGAGCTGGGGACTCAGGAGACCCTCATATCCCACTGCGTACCCCTCCCACACGGCCACGGGGCGATCCCGACGGCCGTGCCCAGAATGCCTGACATGCTCCGGCTGGCACGCGGGCACTGGCTGGCAGGGGGACAGCACACCCTCTGTCCTCCCCCATCGCTGTCACTCACCCTCGGACTACAAAAAACGGATCTTCGAGAGACATGTCACGCCCCTCACCCGCCCGAGGCCGAGCCCCCTCCCCTCTCGGCCTGGGAAGCTGGTTCCCTCCAAGAGGTGCAAAACGAGCCGTCACCCCCGCCCCCCGTCACGTGACCCCTGCCATCATTGAGAGCTGGGCCGCCAGGGGAGAAAGAGAGGCCTTGGCAGCCCGAAGTGCGGAAACATCCGCTCTCTCTTTCGCCATCTTGGTTGTGGGCAGAGACGGCTTCCTGTCTGCACGTACCGCCCCTTCGCGTCCTGGTCCCCGGAGGTGTCCTAGTTCTGTCTGGCTGGGTTCGACTCAGAGCTCCAAATCCCTCGGTTCGAGACCCAACCTCTCGGATTGTTGCTGCGCAACCTGTTTCCCTTCCGGGCAATGTAAATAATAATAGTCTCCTTTAAATCAGGCGAGATTATGGCTGGGGAAGGGGCTCATTCAATTCGTAGATCATCTTCATGGGCTCCCTGAGCCTGCGCCTCGATCCTGTCCTAGGAGATGGGAGATGAGAGATGGTCTCAGTCCAGGGTCGGGAGTGGCAGGTTTGGTAAGGAGTATTGGGAGAGGTTGTATCCCCACCTTCTCGCGGGGTCAGGGTGAAGTGCGGGCGTTCTGTGGGGAGTTCTGCTGGACTCTCCCCTCCTCCTCTTTTCTCCTGCGGAGGAGGGACGCCTCGAGATCGCCCTGGGGCGGGTTGGCCGCGAGTGGGGGTCTGGAGATGCTTCTGGGGGGTGAGGTCTTTCTGGGTGCGATCCTGGGTGTCGCGGGAGTGGGTGTGGTGGTGGCTCTGAGGATGGTCTGCAGGGAAGTCCTCTGCTTGTGAGGAGGGGTCAGGAATGTCTGGAGAGGGACTCATAGGGTCGCCACCTGTGTGACAGAGCCCTTCTGTGTGGGGTCTCCGGGAAAGCACTTTTTTTATGGGTGGGGGCGGCAGCTGTCGGCTGAGTGGGGTCCTGATCTCTGGAGCGGGATGTCTGAAGAAGTCCTCGGAGGGTCGCCCCCGTTGTGTGTCAGAGATAGCGTCTGGGCTGAGGATGTCATTGTGGAGTTTCGTGGGGGGGGGGGATGGGGGCGTCCTCAGCAGGTTGCCGTAATATGTGGCAGGATCGCTGAATGGGGACAGTTTTGGGAGAAGTCTTTTAGAAGAGAGAATAATTGTTGTTTCCGTGTGCCGGGGTTGGGAGTGGGGGACATAAGCATGCTCCAAATGTGCACGAGAAGAGCAATTTTTTTGGCGGAGGGGCAGGAATACATGAGAGGGGGCCTGGCAGGGTCTCCTTGGGGGGGGGAGGGGCGGGGACAGGAATGTAGTGGTCCTCAGGGAGTAGCTGCTTGTGTTGGCAAGGTCTTTGTGTAGGTCTCTGGGAGATGGCGTCAGTGTGAGCCCTGAGGTGGCCCCTACCCGCCGGCAGGGGGCTTTCCGGAGAGGCGTCACACCTTCCTGGCCTCCGGAGGGAAGGAAGCGAAACTTTCTTCTCCCTCTCCGCGGGCCCGCCTGGACGCCACTCCGGAAACCGGGAGTTCCAACCAGCTCTAGCGGCTGGGAGAGGGAGAGCGGAGGGGGCCTGCCCGGAGGGTAAGGCACCACCCCCGCCCGCCCGCCCGCCCGCCCGGAAATAGCCAGCTAAAGTCTTGTATAGAGAGCCTGGCCCCAGTCCTTATATGGGCAGACGGAAGCGGCTAGCGCGCATGCCCTACGTCATTATTTCCAAATTTAGTTGTGGAAGTCTGGCAGATCTAGTGGCGGGAAGGTTCGCGCACCAGTGCGGGGGTGTGTGTGTGGGGAAAAGCCTCCCCTTAAAGGGCCCGCACCACGAATGAATGGAGCTGTTCGAACAATTCTGCATTTTCTGAGGAACTGGAATTAGGTTTTCTTGGAACTGTAGTGCGTAGCGGAAGGTGGGGCCGATGTTTTCTGTCTATCTGCTCTATCTCTGCGTTGCTCAGTTTCAAGGTTCTATCCCAACTCCGCCTCCCGGGAAGCAGAGGCGGAGCACGGCTGCGTCGTTTGGGGGACCGCAGCCACATGTTCACTCGGGCTGTGTTGCGGCCGGGTCCTCCGCCTTACGAGCTCCACACCCACGGTGGATTTCGTGCCGACGGAAACTGGGGTGGGGGTGGGGGCGGAATGCTCAAAGCGGAGCGCAGAGATGGCAGCCTGGGCTGCGCTTGTGTCTGCAGACGTCCTCCGGCCGGTAGTGGGCAACTTTGCCCTAGAGCCAGCCAGCGTGTCCCGCTTTCTTACCGCTTCCAAATGAGGGGAAGACGGGGTGGCGGACGGGGGCTGGCAGACGCTGGAGAGACCGGAGAGCTTCAGGTTACACTGGTCCCCTTTCACCGCCGTGGCTCATTTATTCGTTTAGCAAATATTGGACGAATCATTCTGCCTCGGTTTCCTCACCTGAAGAAATAAGATATAACTACCCTCCCCGGAGTGGAGGTGAGAGATCAATGAGATGTTTATGAAAGGAAAGCCTTTAGCGCCTGGCACGTAGTAAGAGATTAGTAAGTGTAAGCATCGTTATTGATTAAACAAAAACAAAAACAAAAACAAGACATTAATTAGGCGCCTGGTAGATGCTAGGCACAGTTCCCACGGGGGATGTACCGGTTAGAACCCAAGTCTTCCCGGGCGCGAAGGGAAACGTGCCACGTACGACCCGCAGGGGTCTCCAGACGCAACCCGTGGGTGGACCCTGAGCCCCACCCACGGCCACTCTCCCCTGGGCCCGCGCGCGGGTGCAGTGGGGGGCCCTGAGGAAGCAGACCACCCCGAGAGCTCAGCTTGGACTGGGGAACGCTCCTCCTCACACGAGTTCGGGTCCCTTTTCTTTGCTCGGTAAATTCCACCCTGTCGCTTTAAGGAGTCTCTCGGCGCGGAGCTGTGGAAAGCCCGGATGCGGCTTTCTGATTGGGCGGGGCGTCTCAGTGACTTCACTTGGGCTACAAAAGGGCCCGGGTGGCGGGCGCTGGGGCAGAGCGTCCTGGCAGCGTCTCAGCGTGGGTTGGCCCGTAGAGAGGCGTGAACGGGCGCCTTGTTCAGCGTGCACCTGCCACCTGCCCTGTCCAGCCCAGCTGGGAGTCCCCGCCGCCTTCGCCCCGCCGTCAAGCAGCTATGGAAGTGCAGAAAGAGGCGCAACGCATCATGACCCTGTCGGTGTGGAAGATGTACCATTCGCGCATGCAGCGCGGTGGCCTGCGGCTGCACCGGAGTCTGCAGCTGTCGCTGGTCATGCGCAGCGCCCGGGACCTCTACCTCTCAGCCAAGGTGGAAGCCCAGGAGCCCGAGGTGACCTTGCCGCCCGCCCGCTCCCCTGACCCTTGCCTGCACCCGCCGCGGGAAGCGGAAGCCGCAGCAGAGGCAGCGCCCTCCGACGGTGAGCAGCCCTCTCCGGAACCCATGGACACGCAGGAGGCACCGAGAGCGGAGGAGACCCCTGCCCGCTGTGCCCAGCGCCCCGCCAAAGTCAGCCGCAAGCGGCGGAGCTGCACCCTGAGCGACGGTGGGGACGCCGCACTGGTCCCGAATAAGAAAGCCCGCCTAGAAGAAGAGGAGGAGGAAAGGGCCTCTTCGGACGTCCTTGATCGCCTGCAGCCCCCTCCGGCGCAAGCGGAGGGCGCCTTCCCCAACCTGGCGCGTGTCCTGCAGAGGCGCTTCTCCGGCTTCCTGAACTGCAGCCCCGCCGCGCCCCCGACGGCGCCGCCGGCGTGTGAGGCGAAGCCGGCTTGCCGCCCGGCGGACAATATGCTGAACGTGCTGGTGCGGGCCGTGGTGGCCTTCTGAGGGTCCGTGAGCGGCGCTACCAGATCCCAGAGCGCAGGCCGAACCGTCGGCCAGAGTGCGCAGACCCGAAGCGAGGCCCACCCCCGGGGGAGCGCCCGCGGAAACCGTGGAGAGGAGCAGCCGCCCGGGCTGCCGAGATGCCCTGAGAGGGACTCTACCCACGGGGTGCCGTCGCCACCTGTGTGCAGCGGCGACACCGAGAAGCCTGAGCCGGGGGCGCGGGCGCCTTCCCCCAGACCTGCTGCGCCCACAGGTGCTGTCTTAACGGACTGGGATGTGGACCTTACCCTCTCCTTCTTGACTTGGAGAAGGGAGCTTTGGTTCTTTAAACTCCTCAGGGTCGTACTTTATTTTTTATTGGGGGCTGTGCTGCCCTTTCAAGGTTTTTCAATAGTTGGTGTTTGCGTTTCCAACCTCAGAGAATTCCAGGCACTCCCCTTCCCCCTCCAGTGACATACTTGTGCAAGCGGTCATCGTTGCGTCATGGGCAGACGTGGGGAGCTTCCTGTTGCCTTGCGTGGGTGTGAGGCCTGGGAGGAGGATCTGGGGTGTGGACGCCCAGGGGAATGGGAGGAGGGCGGCCTGAGTCACTTCGCCTCCGCGTGTTGTGGGTTATTGCCCCGAGCCCCTACGCCTTCGGGGGCAGAGGGCAGATCTAATTTCAGGTTAAAATTTTTCTCATCTGGTGTGTTAGAGGTGGGAATATCTTGACAGCCTCAAGCTTGATCCTCCCTCAGACGAGCAGACAAAATCAACCCAGACGTTCCTGGTCTGAATCACAGAAATGGGGGGAGGAGGTTGTTCAGAGCGCTGTAAAGCTGAGCTGGGATCAGTTGCTGGTGAGACTGGGCCAGTTTGGGGGGAGGGGGGGTTCTGTTTACCTTTACTGTGGTGGATTCTGTTAACTCCATCTGTCTGGCCTTTTTGCTAGAAACGCCAGATAGGAAAATAAAGACCATTTGAAGAAAAAGTCTGTGGAGCCCGTCTGGTTTTCTTCCCTGGTGGGGGAGGGGCAGGGTTAAGGGGTCAGGAGCTGGCTGGCGGCTTGCTGGGGCCCCAGAAACCGGTCTGACCGGCTACCACGTGGGCAGAGTGGGCGGGAAGGGGCTGGGCCCCTTTTCTTTGCCAGAGCACTGGGTGCTGATTGTCTAGTGCTCTGACCTTTCCTTAACCCTCTCACGTTTGGGGGTTCCTTGGACATTCTCCTATATTTCTGGCTGGGTCAGAGTGCTTTCCGAGTTCAGACGTTTGGGGGATACTTTGGGTACTGTGCCCCCAGCAGAGTCGGGGGACCACACCTCCTTGGAGACTTGAAGGATGTCTTCCAACAGTCCTCCCCCCCCGCCCCGCCCCGCTTGATTAACTGAATCAGCAGGGATCCCACAACTGGGGTGGAACTGAGCAGGTGACCTTTGGAGCACCCTTTATGCCCAGTTCCAGTCTCTGGCGGTATAACTGTGTGGTTCAGGCAAGGAGCTGTGCTCCCAGCCTCAGTTTACTCATCTGCAAAGTGGGCCTCAACAGCTTCCCTGCGAGGCTGTAGGTTTAGAAATACCTATGGGAGCGCTTGTTTTCTTTGGCCCCACCCCATCCCCAGGTTAGCCCCCCAGAGAGGAGGAAACCCTCACAATTTCCCCAGTGCTGGTTTAGGAGAGTGGCTGTAGACGCTGCACTGGGGGGTGGGGGCTGTTGGGAGGACAAAGGAGCCGCAGGTGCGGGCGGTGAGGGCGGCGGGAGGCGCCGGGAAAGCTCCCGCCCCGCCTCCAGACGGCAGGCTCCTCCACGGCGGGCCTCCCGAGACCCAGGGGACCTGACCCCGAGGGTTGAGGGAGGAGGGTGCGGGGGAGGGGCGGCCCCGCCCCGGCCCCGCCCCCGAATGCTCTCCCCTGGCTCCCCTCCTGCCTCGTTCACCCATCGCACTCCCTCCTCCCTGCCTCCCTCAGGGCCCCCCAGGGGAATCTCTCCTCCACCTCAGCCCGTTTCCTTCCCGGGAAACGTGAAAGACTTTAGTGCCGCCCACTCGGGGGACCGACCCACAGCTCCGCAGTGGGATGTTGGGGGGCTGGAGCCTCACACGCCTCGCGGTAGCTCAATGCGTCCGCGTGGGAGCAACTCCCTCGAGAACCTGGCCCGGCCCCGGGAAGTCCCCAGCGGCTGGGGAGGGGGCATCACTGCGCATCCTGTCGCAGGAACCGCCGGGCGCTTCCTTCCGCGGGAAGCTGCTTGGCCGACCCCCGCCCCCGCCCGGGCCGCCTGGGGGTTTCCGGTACCCGGTCACTGGGGGCTGAGGGCTGGAGGTGATGCTGTGGGAGACAGGCCAAGTGCCCCTCACATACATCCGCTTAACGTATGCCCTTCCCCAAGACCCCATGTCACCCATCAGAAGAGACAAAATTGAAAATTTGTCACAACGGTCGACATTGATGAGCCATGGAGTTTCCACGCCATTACATGGCATTGCGTTATTGGGACAAGCCCTCTGGGGAGTAATCGATTGGACAATAGCTGTGAAAACTAAAACTGTCACAGATCTCATGGCCCGTGGATCCCCACGGAACCTCAGGCCTGGAAAAAGAGGCTCCAGAAGGGTATTCACTACAGCATTGTCCAAAACTGGCACAAATTGGGGACTTCCCTGGTGACACAGTGGTTAAGAATCCTCCTGCCAATGCAGAGGACACGAGTTCGAGCCCTGGTCTGGAAAGATCCCACATGCCGCGGAGCCACTAAGCCCGTGCGCTACAACTACTGAGCCTGCACTCTAGAGCCTATGAGCCACAACTACTGAGCCCGTGAGCCACAACTACTGAAGCCTGCGTGCCTAGAGCCTGTGCTCTGCAACAAGAGAAGGCACCGCAATGAGAAGCCTGCTCGCCGCAACTAGAGAAAGCCCGCTCGCAGCAACGAAGAACCAACACAGCCAAAAATAAAATAAATAAATTTATAAAAAAGCACATACAGCAGATATTCACTACTATATGTAAAATAAACAGCAAGGACCTGCTGTATGGCACAGGAAACTATATTCATATCTTGTAATAACCTATAATGGAAAGGAATCTGAAAAAGAATATGTATCTAGGGACTTCCCTGGCGGTCCAGTGGTTAAGACTTTGCCTTCCAATTCAGGGGATGTGGGTTCGATCCCTGGTTGGGGAGCTAAGATCCCACATGCCTTAGGGCCAAAAAAACCAAAACATGAAACATAAGAAATATTGTAACAAATTCAATAAAGACTTAAAAAAAAAAGGTCCACATGAAAAAATCTTTAAAAATCTATCTATCTATGTCTTGGGGCTTCTCTGGTGGCGCAGTGGTTGAGAATCTGCCTGCCAATGCAGGGGACACGGGTTCGAGCCCTGGTCTGGGAGGATCCCACATGCCGCAGGGCGACTGGGCCCGTGAGCCACAACTACTGAGCCTGCGCGTCTGGAGCCTGTGCTCCACAACAAGAGAGGCCACGATAGTGAGAGGCCCGCGCACCGCGATGAAGAGTGGCCCCCGCTTGCCGCAACTAGAGAAAGCCCTCGTACAGAAAGGAAGACCCAACACAGCCATAAATAAATTAATAAATTAATAAATTAATAAATTAATAAATTAAAATAGCACCCCACTCTGCTACCTACTCCTTTACCCTGTTCAGCCTTCTTTAGAGCACTGCTCACCTCCTGAAAGGATATATTTATGTTCTATATAGCATCCATGGCCGCATATAAATGTCAATTCCATGAATGCCCAGCCCAGGCCTGAGTGAGTGAATGAGGTTGTCTGGGGTAAGCAGGTGCTAAATGCTTAATATTTATTATCTCATTAATCAGTGTCTTCCCATGGCTCTTAGAATTGAATTTCCCAAACTTCAGACAGTTGAGGGTCAGGATTTTTGTCATATCTGCTTAACAACAGTAGTATTATTTAAGTAATATATTTTTTAAACTTAACCCACTCACCATACTTAGAAGGTAACAGTGTATAAAAGTTACAATGAAACTGAAACACTGTCATAAGAGCCTGCTGAAACAGTAGCCAATGTTAGGTTCCAGACAGCTTTCTTTGTTACAAAGGAAGATTAGAAAGGTTAAAGATACATTATTGCCAAAGATGATCCTTAGACTAGCTGAAAAGGGAGAGACTCTGAGGGATTCATTACATTATTTAAATAACATTGAATCACTTTGCCCACTGTCCAGAATTAGGAAAATTCTGCTTCTGGAAGAGGGACAAAACCCCTACGACTGTCTGAAAGACTCTGCTTGATCTGTGCCCAGCCCATCTCTGGCTAATCTTGCATCATTCTCTGGCCACACTGATCTGCTTTTTGTTCCTTATATTTCCACAATCTTTCTAGCCACAGGGCCTTTGTATATGCTATTATCTGCTGAGTCTTTTCTCTTCCCTATTTACCTAGTTAAGTCAGCTTAGCTCAAGGGCAAATCATCAGGGAACTTACCTTTCTGCCCTCCATTTTAGTCTAAGACCCCCTATATTTATTGCCATTCTGATCAGGAGCTACTTTGTAGTAGTGGTAGTAGTAGTGGTGGTAGTAGTTGTAGTAGTATTTATCACAACTGCAATGTTACATTTGTTTCTGGGTCTGTCTCCTCTTCTAGCTTGTGGCCTCCATCAGGGCAGAGATGAATCTAGTAGATGCTTACTAAGTGTTTTTTGTGAGTGAATGATGCATTTGCTACTTTCCTTTGAGGTCGGTCCTTTTAATGTCCACTTTTTACAGACTGGGAAACCGAGGTCCAGAGAGGATTGTCCTGCAGGAGAGCAACTACGGGACAGGTCTGGTTGTGCCCCATCCCCCCATACGGAGATTCGTTCACCACGCCCACCCCCCCCCCGCCTCCTCCACTTTGTGGGACCCAAGGAACAGATGCCCCAGTTCGGACTCCGCTGAGCTGGGAAAGGGCCGCTCCACAGGTCGAGACCAGCCCAGAAGCGGCTCCCAGACCGGCTTACCCGGTTCCAGGAACCTGGGTGACGTCCACCCGCCCAAGGCGGTAAAACGCAGGCCTCGGCCAGATTGCTAGTGGCGCGGGGCGAGGACTTGATCTAGGCTGGGAAATTTAAGTCCGAGGCTGGGCCCTCTGGGTGGGTAACGTAGCCAGGGCGCGGGGCGGGGTTATCTGGGTGTCAATCACCGACGGGGGCAGGATATGCAAATTTACCCGCTTTGTACTCCTCTCTGGGCCACGCCCACGAGCGCTGCGCCGAGCTAAGTACTTCCTAGAGCTCCAGGTGTTGGTCTGTGACCTCGGCTCCGCCCCTCGCCCCCAAACTGGTCCCTTCCGGATTCCGCCCAGACCTTCAGAGCTTGCCTCCCCCTCCCGCCCCAGCGCGCCCTGCGGTTGTAGGGGCGGGGTTTAGGCGCGGGGCGGGGTTTAGGCGCCGAGCAGGAAGGCAGAGGTCGAGCCGGGGGCTCCTGGGGCTGGGCGTCGGCTTGGAATCAGGTAAATGGCAGAGAAAAGCTGAAGGGAAATGGGGGTTGCCAGAGTTTGAGGCTCACGCTACCCGCCCTTGGCGTGGGGGCTACTGAAACGCTCCCCCCATGTATGTTTAGGCGAGCCCAGAACCCCACACCGGTGTCTAGGGGAACCCAGAACCTCCACATCAGTGTGTAGTGGAGCTCAGATCCACACACCTGTGTTCAGGGGAGCCCAGACCTTCCCCACCTGTGTCCGGGACTGCTCTCACCAGGGTATTTCATCTCTGTTTGCTGAGGCTCAGCCTAGAGGGTTGCTCTGCCCACCTGTGTCCGGCGAGCTAAGGTCTCCCCAAATTTGTGTCCAGGAGAGCTGAGCCTAGGGGCTAAGGCCCTCCACCTGCATGTCCAGGCCCGAGCCCTCTCCAAGGCCAGCTCCCTGCCTGCCCCTTTCTTGCAGCCCCTCTCAGCAGAAATTCCCCTGGGTCCCTACCCCGCCGCCCCTCCCTGCCCTTTTAGTTCTCGCTGCCTTCCA
Source organism: Balaenoptera acutorostrata (assembly GCF_949987535.1). Classification (NCBI taxonomy): domain Eukaryota; kingdom Metazoa; phylum Chordata; class Mammalia; order Artiodactyla; family Balaenopteridae; genus Balaenoptera; species Balaenoptera acutorostrata. The sequence continues at coordinate 176,570,169 of NC_080065.1, forward strand.
GCCTCCTGGCCCAATCGGCTTCAGATCAGCGCCCCCTCCCCAGCACATTGTTGACTCTCACTTAAGAAGTTATCTCAGCGTTCAGTCTCGCCACCCTCCCTCCTGTACCTAGGTAGCTCCCCGGGGGCCCCCTGGGGTCCTGCCTTCTCCGCCCACCCCCACTGGCACCAATTAATTTCCCCCTCAACCTGTCCACTCACATCTGGTTGCCAGCTGCTCACCCTCACCCTGCTTGCCCCCCAGGGTCTCCCAGGGAATTGCTCACAGCTCTCTGCCTCCTTTTGCCCCCCAAATCCAGGCCGCCCGCCAAAGCACAGCACCCACTCCCCACCCCCCCGTAATCCGAGTCTGCTAATCAGAAAAAGCCGGCGGTTAGTGCCTGCAAGAGAGATCTGAAATCAGACGGAGGAGGGGTGCGGTGAGAAACTTTCTAACCCAGAGATGCTGGGGGTGGGAGGGGTGGGGGGCAAATGGGTGGAGGGAGGCAGGAGCTTAAGTTGTACTTAAAGAATTGAGATCAAAGCCTTCCGGCTTCCAGATGGGGACTGTGGGGGAGGGCTGCACCCCCCCCCCCCAGGGGCGGGTGAGGCCGAGCTCCCCTTCCTCGGAAACCCCCCGAGACTCTGCGGTGACAGCTGTGCCCCAGTCCGCGCCCGGCGGGTTTCCTTTTCCTGTGCTGGCTCTCCCGACTGGCTGGCCTGCAGTACGGAGACACCGGCCCGGCCCTTTTGAAGGAGCTCCCTGGAGGGTCTTCCTGGACGAGGGGGAGGGGGCCAGCTGGAGAACAATGGGCTTCTGTGGCTGCAGGACGCCAGGCACTTCCTGTTAACTCTTCCCTCGGGGCCCAGCTGCAGGGGGGAGCAAGGCGAGGGGATTGACAAAACCAGCAAATGCACAGCTTTTTCTCTTGTTCCACGACTTGTTTGTGAAAGTACCTGGAAATGGTGAGATGAATGCAGACCTTGCTCTCCTCAATGGAGTCAGAGGGCCTGTTTCTTTTCCCCTCTGTTGCTGAGGGTTGTACCATCAGGGGACGGGGCATGGCTAGAAATCCCGGGATCTCTGGGGCTGGGCTGGGCCGGGCAGGGGACTCAGGTGTCCCAGGTGAGTCCAAAGTACAGTTATGTTTGCCAACCACGGTTGTTCTAACTGCCCTGCCAGGTGAGCTGGAGGTTGCGCCCCCCTGAGCTATTCCCTTGGCAGTCTGGGCCTCAGTTTCTCTCAGTTTGGGAAGTTCTCCCAAGGGATTGACCAGAGCACAGGGTGGTCCTAAGGGGCCAGAGTGAGCTGAGCGGGAGTCTTGGAAATGGTCTGCTCTTCCTTGGAGCCCTGGGAAGACATGTTGGGGAATTAGCCGCTGTGTTAATTGAGGCTTCATGCAAAGTCCTCTGTGTTTACAGAGCTAACCTGAGAAGCACCCTCAGAAGATTCTGTGAGACTCTGAAGGGCCCTTGAAGATTCAGCATTCAACCCCAGGGGCTGCCGGTTAGAGACCAGATAACATGCCCTGTTCTAAGAAGAGACAGTGTGTATTTATACTGACTGCCAGCCAGGTGCTTTGCTGGGCTCATTCTACATATTCACTAAGTTAACCCCTGCCCCGAGCCTGGGTCAGAATTAAAGTAGGCACTTTCACTTAGCCCCATTTTATGGATGAGGGAGTTGAGGCACAGAGAAAACATGTGTCTACTAAAACATAGTCCATTGTTTTTCTTTCTCTCCTGGGATTTGGGGGCAGGGGATGGGGTGGATGGGTGGCGATCTTTCTCCAGACCGGTGGACTTTTGCTTACGTATACCCAGCAACTTTTCATAGATAAGGAAACAGAGCTCAGGGTGGTGAGATCCATGGTCCAGGTCCTCTGGCCACCACCGGGTGGCCTTTTCTCTCCTGGCATCCTGGGCTAGCCACCCACTGGCTTCGCCCACCAGCTTCCTCCTTCAGCTTTTTCAGACCCACTTGCTGGGTGATTCTGTACTGTCTTTTCTCCTGCTTCCTCTGGTGAAAACATCCCCAGAGGCCAACTTGTGCATGCTCAGCCCAGGGGCTTGATGAGGACAAAGTTGGGTTTGGGTTTTAGTTTTTGTTGTTTTTTGTTTTGGGTGATCATTATTAACCGAGCAAATCCAAACTGCCCACGCTGCTAGACGAGAAAGGCTGCTGCCGGGCCCCCTTGCAGGTGTCTGGAACAAGAAATGGCTCACTGCTTCACCCTTTAGACCCGGGGGCGGGGGCGAGGGCAGGCCGGGAGCGCCATCAGAGGCCACCTGCCGTGTTAGGGGTGTGTTAGAGGCCGCGGGAGCCTGGGCCTCAGCCCATGGGCCCCAGGCCAGCCCACTGCCAACCAGCCTCCACCTGAGTACCGCCCCCGCTCCACCGCCACTCCGCTCCCCTGCTGTGGCCCGCCCTTCTGGAATGAACCTTGTCCTGGCTTGGAGCCACCAGGAAGGCCAAAGCAAGCCTGCAATTACTGCCAGGGCCCTGCTGGCTGTGGCTTGGAGGCTCAGCATGGGGCGGGGGTGGAGCTCTTCCCCGTCGGGCTGTGTGCCTGGAGTGGTGGCTCAAGTCTGCAGCTTCTACCTCCAGGTGGTCCCCTGCTGCCTTCTGGCTCCCCAGGGATATTGCCTTGTAAACAGATACTTGGATTTTCAAAGTACTCTCCTGTTGTTTGGGACAAGGCATTACCTTCCGAGAGGGGTGGGCATGAAACCAGTTCTTTTTTTTTTTTTTCCCATGCCCTGGGGCTTGCTGGATCCTAGTTCCCCAACCAGGGATCGAACCCGTGCCCCCTGCAGTGCAAGCACGGAGCCCTAACCACTGGACTGCCAGGGAATTCCCTCTGAGGGAGAAACTGAGGCTGTGAGAAGGGGCTTACCCCAGGATCTCCAAAACCTTCCTTTTAGCGAGGGGGGCTTCCCCTCTCCTTGCTTTGCATCTCTGGATCCTGCTGCGGAGATGAGGCTACGGAGGAGGGAACGTGCAGGAGAGGGCCTCTGGGGACTCTGCAGTCAGCGGGCACTAATGTGTCTGTCTCTGCAGCCTGGGCGTCCTGACTTTCTGGACATCTGTGGGCGGTGCATACTTGTTGCCCAGTCTCCCAGTGGTTCCACTGTGACTAAAGCCAGCTCTGTCCCTGGAGGCTGGAGCCAGGGTGCACCCCCAGGGCCACATGTCCCAAGCTTGGACCTGGGTTTCTGGTCAGACTGGGCGAGTGGGCAGGCAGGCTGGGTCTTCTCAACACCCTGAGCTGATTCTAGGCCCAGCAGGTTACACACACACACACACACACACACACACACACACACACACACGCGAAATTCTCTGCCCGGCCCAGGTTCCCTCTGATTGTTCTGGATTACCCTAGTGTACCTGTCCCTGCTCTTGGTCAATTTCCCTCCTTGCAGCTACCCTGTATGTTCTAGAAAGCTGGGGAAAGATCCTCAGGGCATGCTCCCTGCTCTGTGCTCAAGGCCAGCATGATTCTTCCCCCAAACCTTCTCCAATTCATATTGCACCAGAGCCCATCCTGTCCCGTTGCCATGGCATCTGTGGTACCCAGAAGCCAGATGGTCTTATGTTCCCTAATGCCCCTTCCAGGCTCAGGCACTTCTGAGCTCTGCTGAGAGTATACTCTGTACCCCTAAATCCCCCCCATCACACTGAGGCTGTGTGCCCCAGTAGCTCATCTGTCTCCCCCCATGACTCTGAGACAGGCAGTGATAACACTTGTCTGAATTTCAGATTTGAACTCGGGTCTGTGGGAGCCTTGGAGCCTAAGGTCTTAAGAATGACAATCATCATAACAGCTTGTTGCTTCCTGGTGAGGCACTTTACCTATGGAGTCCTCACCGCAAAGATTTATTACCTTATCCTCATTTCACATTGTTGAAACTGAGGCGCAGGGAGGCTGGATAGCTTGCCTGCTCTATATAGTCTTTACAGCGAAAAAGTGCCAGTTTCTTGACTCTTGACATTTGGGGCTGGATCGTTCTCTGTTGGGGGTGGGGGCTCTGCCTTGTGCATCTCAGGATGTTGAGCTGCAGTCCTGGCCTCCATCCACTAGTGTTATCTGAAAACTGGATCACCTCTAGGAGGGTGTCAAGCCAAAAGACACAATCAAGCCAAAGATTGGGAGAAGGAAGGATTTATTATTTGCAGCAGGTAAGGAGAATACCAGAGATCTTTCCTAAAGCAGTGTCTCTGAACAGCAAAACTGGGGAAGTTTCAAGTAAGGGTACGTGTATATTCAGGAAGGGGCTTGAGCAGAGGAGAATTCAGCATAGAATTGGGGCCAAGGTAGATGGAGTCCAAGCTTTACTTGATTGAAGTCGGAAGGGTCAACATCATCATTCTATCTTCCACCTGGGTCGGGGCCTTAGTTTCTGCAGAAACTCAAGACCTGTATCAGGTTGTTATGTATATCCCTTCAGGAGGAGCTAGGTCTCTATTTTATCGCTGAAATATTGTTTCTTGACTACTTTTCCTGTGTTCCTGCATTCCCTCGCTTCCCTTAAGGTCACTGATTACTGAGACCCGTTCAAGGGCGAGCATTGTGGCCAGGCTTAGATCACCAAAGTGGCTTAGGCCAGAAATGGCTTCACTTATGTCAAGAAAGCCATGTCTGGTTCTCTTTCTTGGGGACCCCCTACCCTATCTCCTTACATTAGGTACCAGAGCACCTCTTCCCTACAGTCATGGCAACAAATAATGTCCCCAGATGTGGCTTTAATT